>NC_080032.1:73026829-73331029 GCF_030020395.1 Manis pentadactyla
TACACAGAGAAGACGCACTATCATCATTTTACCAAAACTTACAAGTTTATTTTTCTTTCAAGAAATACAATTAAACGATTTTTTACTTTAAATAAAAATTGAGATGTAATTGACATACGTTTTTACTTTCTTAATCTGCAAGAATTAAAATCACTTCCCTTCATTTGCTGAAAAGTAATAGTATAGACAAAAAACGATTGCTTTGTAGACTAAAGTAAATGTGATTTTTCTGCAGATATTTAAATAATAATAGTTTTGTCTTATTTTCTTTGTTTAAATAAAATCAGATATATTTCAAGGGTGTTTTTCCTTCACTGGTATTAATCATTAATCAAGAGAGAGGTTTAGCCTAAAATGCTAAAATAAGATATTTGAATTATTTATGTGCTAGGAAAAAAAAAATCATTCAGTATTAATTTATGCAGCATATTAATTAATGACTTTTACAGAGTTTTCTAACTTAAAGTCTTTTAATATAAGCACTGTAACTTTCAGTATCTTATTACACAAGACATTTGTTTATAAAAATTTAGAAATCACAATAAGCACAAAAAACTAATATTATTACGAATCCAATTACTATATATTTTAGAATATATGCTTCTAATTAATAGACTAAAAAACAATATGTTCATTTGAGACAAACCTGAGCCTCATGGTAAAACCTTTCAGGGAAAACATTATTTCATCTTGGCATTTGGACATGTGAAAGAACAAGCTCTCTAACTTTAATGTTAATTTTTATGTTAGTGTTTAGTGATCAGTGCTATCTGCTTGAGACTTTTTTTACTTAAAACGTTCATTTTTTATTTCCCCAACTAAGACACAAAGCTAAAAACCTCTTTTTCTTTCTTTCTTTCTTTTTTATTAAGGTATTATTGATACACACTCTTACGAACGTTTCACATGAAAAAACAGTGTAGTTACTACATTCACCCATATTATGATATCCCCCTGATCCCATTGCAGTCACTGCTCATCAGTGTAATAAGATGCCACAGAGTCCCTACTTGCCTTCTCTGTGCTACACTGTCTTCCCCATGATCCCCGCACACCATGTGTGCCAATCATTAATACCCCTGAATCCCCTTCTCCCTCCCTCCCCACCCGGCCTCCCCAACCCTCCCCTTTGGTAACTGCTAGTCCCTTCTTGGAGTCTGTGTCTGCTGCTGTTTTGTTCCTTCAGTTTTGCTTCATTGTTATACTCCACAAATGAGGGAAATTATTTGGTACTTGTCTTTCTCCGCCTGGCTTATTTCACTGAGCATATCCTCCAGTTCCATCCATGTTGTTGCAAATGGTAGGATTTGTAAAAACTTCTTTTCTTTGGGCGATGTTTGCTGTAAGTTGGTTGGTGAGAGCTGTGTCCTTGTAGAGAGAAAGCTTGACCAGTTTGGAGTCAGAAGGAATAAAACTCCAAATCTGGCCTTGTTATTGAGTAACCTGTGGCTGTGGCCAAGCTACTTGATCTGTTTTAGCAGGGTCTGTGGTTCTCGAAACTGTAGTTCCTGGACCACCAGCATTAACATTGTCTGGAGTGCATTCGAAATGCAAATTCTCAGGCCCCGTTGAGCTCTTAATGAATCAGAAGTTCTGGGGATGGGGCCTGGCAGTCTGAGTTTCAGCAAGTCCCCTGGGTGGTTCTAAAGCACACCCAAGTTTGAGAACCCCTGGGCTTCCGATCCCTCTGGTGCTGCGTCTGGCCCTATGCATTCTATTAAGATGGACTGATGTTCTTCTCTTTATTCTCCTTGACACCTCTTAAGTTTTGCCTAAAATGTAGATGCATTATGGGCACTAATTTTTCTTTTGTTCATTGATGTGTCCTGGAAACCCAGAATAGTGTCTAGCACACAGACCTTCAAATACAAATGTTGAATGAAGGAACGAATTTAGAACTACTTCTTGCTTTGGAAAACTGGGGCATCTGTCTGGGCCCCTGTGTGGGTACGGGTGCAGCAAAGTGCTGCACCTTCTCCCTGTTTCCTGAATATCACTACAATTCAGTTTTGTTGCTTCTGTCTTTAAAGACATCTCAAGAGGCTTATGAAGGATGTTGACAGTGTGGCTTCCTCTCTGTGCTTTTCTCTGGAGGCATCTGGAAAATGGAGGTATTGCATCAAGTTACTTCTAAGGGTCTTCCTGCTCTGTATCTGCCTGTATATCTGTAAGCTTCTGTGTACAGAGAGGACAATTTCAAAGATAAACTGACAAACGGAAAAAGTAACTACAAACTGATTTTTAATTGGGAAGGAATGGGGACAGTTCTTTGGATTTTCTGTATCGCACTGAGAGGGGATTGCTTTACGTGTATTTCCAGTATCGGAATGATCAGGGACCATGGTAATTGAGGGATGTAAAGACCATTTTGCTCTGTAGAGGCCCTTTCTGTTATCCAGTAGAACAAACAGAAAAGGCAGCTTGTTTGTTTAAAACACAGATAAAGGAGATCCTCTTCTGCTAGTTACCAGAACAAGAACTATGGTGGGATTATGTATTTTATGAAGCACATTTATTCAATCAAAAAGTAGTTACTGAGTACCGATTGTGTACTGGGTGCTAATACCCTGGGCTCTGGGGATACAGGATGGATGCTTTCACAGAGCTGGGGCTGGCTCAGGAGCTGGGCATCAAGCCAAAGCTACAATTAAAATAATTGCAAATGTGATATGCAATTATTTTCCTTTTATTTTTGTCTATTTAAGAAATTAGATGTGTTTAAACTGCTCCTTTAAATGGGTTGTAATAATGGAGTGATCTAGCCTTCTTGCACTGCAACTTTTATTTTCCCTTTCAGAACTTAGGTAAGAATCAGGGATATAGGGACCTTATGGCTGCTGCACCTGCTAAGGCATAACTTTGGTGTAGAATGCTTCTCATTTCGGTGATGGTCGTTTTTCATTGCAAAGTTGTCTTTAAAAGTAAACTTTTTTTTGTTTGGAATGGAATCTTAAAGTTAGGCAAAGCATGGATGCTTGCACATTAATTCTTTATTTAATACCAGTTATGTGCCAGAAACTCTAGGTGCTGGGTACCAGCACACCTCATTTTACTGCACTTCGCTTTTTGTGCTTCGCAGATATATTTTTACATATTGAAGGTTTATGGCAACCCTGCGTTGAGAAAGTCTAATGGTGCCATTTTTCCAACAGCATTTGCTCACTTGGTGTCTCTGTCACATTTTGGTAATTCCTGAAATGTTTCAAACTTTTTCATTATTATATTTGTTATGGTTGTCTGTGATCGGTGATTATGACTCAGTGAAGGTTCAAATGTTGACCTGCTTTTTTAGCAATAATTTTTAATACATGTGCATTGCTTTTTTAGACACAAAGCTATTATGTACTTAATAGACTACAGAAGAGTGTAAACGTAACTTTTATATGCACTGAGACACCAAAAAATTCATTGACTTGCCTTATTGTGGTACTTGGTTTATTGCGGTGGTCTGGAACCGAGCCTGCAGTATCTCCCAGGTATGCCTGTTTAATGAGGGTGGTTAATGTAGAGGTCTAGCTGTGTGCCAGGCACTATGCTAAATGCTTTTGACATTATCTCATTTCGTCTTCTCAACAGCCCTACAAAGATTGTTTTATATAAGATCCCCTTTTCACAGATGTGCAAATGGAGGTACAGAGAGTCCTAAGGAACTTGCTAAAAGCTGGTTAGGCATGGCTTAGGCAGAGCTAGTGTGGCAGAGCTAGAATTCAAACCCAGGTGGCTTGGTGCTGCCACTGCCTGCTTAGCCACCACACTTTGTCTATTGGCGCTAACTGGGGGGACTCAATCTGTAATGCGACAAAAGGCAAGTCGAGAGCAGGTGAATCATTTTAGTGTGACTCTCTTAGAGTTGGTTTTCCTGTGTCTACCTGAAAGGTTTTTGTTTTATTACCATAACCTGCATCTTAACCATTGTAATTTATTTCAAAGAAGATGAAGTTTATCCTGAGGGAAAATGGAAATATGGTAGATTATGAGTGTAGGATTAGATATCATTGAATAAGACATTTTCTAGGATGGCACATTAAAACCAGCCTTCCTCTGGGATTTGTTTTATGGAGGTGTGCTGACTGACGTGCCTCAGAGCTTCAGGGGGTGGGGGACATGGGAGTGCTCACCAAGTGACCAGAATAGGGTGTCTTTCAGGTTTTTTTGTTTTGTTTTCTTTTTCCTTGTCTCTGTATTTTTGTAAAACCCCAGCTCTCACACCCCGGTCTTTGGGCTTATGTTGGCCTCATGGGTTTAAAAACTAAAATGTCTTTTGATGTGACATTTAGTTTTAAAAAAAACTAAAAAGTTTTGATAATTTTGTTGTTTTTGATGATTCCATCTTTTCGTTTCTGTGTTTTTTCTTATTTTTTTATTTCTAACTTTGAGCCTCTCTACTTTCCTGAGAACTGGAATCTCTAGTTGTGAACAAGGCAAAACAGTTTAAGGACTCCATAGATTTCAGCTGAGAAAGGACCTAAGTCACCTATTAAGAACCCCTATTCATTTATTTGTTTTTTAGTAAGAGCGCAGGGCAGTGAAGTTTGCCACTGAGTTATAAAACAATCCCTGCTTAAAAACAAAGCAAAATAAAAAGTAGCATTTTCTTTACTAGGTGGCATGTGAAATTTCAACTATTGCTCAGATTAGGTAAGAACAGAAGTTAGACATTTTTAGATTTCATTGGGGAATTTCCCAAGCGGAATTACTTGGGATTTTTTTTTTAACAGTAAAATGGATTTGTGCAGTATTTTAGGTTAGTGTGGATTTTATATCGGAATCCTGTGTTGTTTCCCCTTAATACTTAAGATATGTATATTTCTTTAGGTTTAATGGGGTACTTTTGCCAATATTCTCTCCTAATTCTTCCAGCAGTCTTTCGTGGTAGGCTATTATTATTATTTCATAGGTGAGAAAACTAAGGCTTTGAGAGCATAAGTAACCTGTTGAATATCTCAGAGTTAGTAAGAGTTGAGATCATGATTCAAATCCAGAAATTCCAGTCACAGGTTCTTTGCTCTTTGCTTTATACCACCGCTGCCTGGGTGTGTGTTTGTGTGTGTATGTGTGTAATGTTCTAGGTACTAGGAAAGAAAACTATGAAACTAATTATTATTTTTTTGTAATTAAGATATTGGTAATGATTAATTTATTATCCTCCATTTGTTATTGACTATAAACCAGATAACAAAAAAACTTTTTTTTTTTTGCTATATATATGTTCTTTTAAAACTTTAAAACAACCTCAAACTTTTAGGAAAGTTGCAAGTGCAGTAATATTTCATACATATTAAGGACATTTTCCTCAACAGCTGCACCAATACTGTAGCCATCAAAGTGAGAACATTGATGTCGATACATTACAGTCCAGTCCAGGGAGCTTCATTCAGTTTAGTCCAGTTGTCCAGATAATGTCCTTGTTTCAAAAAGATGCAGTTCCCAATCACATGTTGCTTTTAGATATCGTGCTTCTTCAGTCTTCTTCAGTCTGGAATAATTGCTCAGTCTTTCATTGACTTTCAGGGTCTTCACACTTCTGCAGTTTACAGGCTAGTTTTTTTGTGTAAAATGTTTCTTAGTTTGTTTGCAGTATTTTTTCATGGTTAAATTTAGGTTATACGTCTTGGTAGGAATATTGCAGAAACCATGCTGTGCTCTTCTTACTGCATCCTGTTAGGGAACATACAGTTTTAATTTGTCTCATTATTGATGATGTTCCTTTTGATCACTTGGTTACAATTGGTGTCTGCTAGACTTCACCACTGTGAAGTTACTTTTTAATCTTTGTAATTAATATGTATTTTGTGTGGAGGTGCTTTGAAAATACTAAGGACCCTGTTCCTCTGAAAACTTGAAATTTATTTACACTTGTTTATATTTGTATGTATTTGAGGTTTCCTATATTCTCAATGGGTTATAATTGTTACTATTATTATTTAATATTCATATTTAAGATTTTGCTAATGGGAGCCCCTTCACCCTGGCTTTTCTCTTTTTTTTGGCATGCCCCACTATTTTTTTTAAATTAAGTTTTCATTGATATACACTCTTACTAAAGTTTCACGTGAAAAACATTGTGGTTACTACATTCACCCATATTATCAAGTCCCCACCATACCCCATTGAAGTCACTGTCCATCAGTGTAATAAGATGCCACAGTCACTACTTGTCTTCTCTGTGCTACAGTGTCTTCCCTGTGACCACCCCCCCACACCATGTGTACCAATCATAATATCCCTCAATCCCCTTTTACCTCCCTTCCCACCCACCCTTCCTTACCCCTCTCCTTTGGTAACTGCTAGTCCCTTCTTGGAGTCTGTGAGTCTGCTGCTGTTTTCTTCCTTCAGTTTTGCTTCATTGTTATACTCCACAAATGAGGGAAATCATTTGGTACTTGTCTTTCTCCGCCTGGCTTATTTCACTGAGCATAATAATACCCTCTAGCTCCATCCATGTTGTTGCAAGTGGTCGAAATTGTTTTCTTTTTATGGCTCAATAGTATTCCATTGTGTATATGTACCACATCTTCTTTATCCATTCATTTATTGATGGGCATTTACGTTGCTTCCATATCTTGGCTATTGTAAATAGAGCTGCAATAAATATAGGGGTGCATATGTCTTTTTGAATCTGAGATCCTGCCTTCTTTGGATAAATTCCTAGGAGTGGAATTCCTGGATCAAATTGTATTTTTATTTTACTTTTTGAGGAACCTCCGTATTGCTTTCCACAATGGTTGAACTAATTTACATTCCCACCAGCAGTGTAGGAGGGTTCCCTGTTCTCTGCATCCTCACCAGCATTTGTTGTTCCTAGTCTTCTTGATGTTGGCCAGTCTAACTGGTGTGAGGTGATATCTCATTTGGTTTTAATTTGCATTTCCCTGATAATTAGTGATGTGGAGCATCTTTTCATGTGCCTGTTGATGCCCCACTATTTTTTAAGTACTTCCTTATTTTCTGGCTTAACAAGGCTTTTTTATACTTTTCCTGCCCTAGCACTAGAGTCAGATATTTCTCCAAGGTGCATTCTATTCAGTGGATAATGATATTTAGAAGCCAAGACCTGAGGAGTAGGCATGCTCATGGCGACTGGAGTGACTCTGTTCCCAAGCCCTTTACTTGGCATAGCTAAAGAATGTAAGTACTAAATACACACACACACACACACACACACACACATTTACTTTTATATCTATCTACCTGTCATCTATCTGTATCTCTATATAGCAAAAACCATGATTCACATTGTATTTCTAATTCCAGTCCAACACTGAGGATTTATTCCAGTTTTCTCCCTTTCCATATTTGAAACTCCCACATGCTGGGCTGTATGTACCCCTCACCTAGTAGACATCCTTCTCCACTTCCTCAGGCTCTGATACCCTGAGCTGAGCACCTTCCTCATCCTGCTTGGCTCCAACTCCCTGCATCAGGTTGCTGCCTACACTGATACCCTCGGTAAGTCTGTAGCACTGTGTGCAAGGCTGCCCTCCATGTAGATGGCCTCCTTATCCTGCTTGTTTTATGATTAGACTCTGGGCTACCCCCATGCACAGTGCCCCCCTCACTTGTTTGGGCTCCCATACCTACTCTGGGCCTTGTGGCTCCTACTCCTGACCTGCCTCAAATGTCTGCTCTGCTCATCTCTGGCCCCTTGGCCTCCCTGCACATGTTGATAGGAGAACTGTTCATGAAGGGAGGGGGCAGGGTGCCTGAATACATACAAAATGTTTTACTTTTATATATTATAAATGAGTATATATGTTTTTAAGAAAAATAATTTTTAAGAATACAAACTTAGGTGGAGTGCCCTCTGTTCCTGGCACTTGTTAGTTGTTGCTCGTGGTATTGGCTGGAATAGGAAAGTGAGCATTACTTGGTCTGTGCTCTCTGGAGCTCACAGTCACTGAGGGAGCCAGTCACAGAAATCATTACAGTAAGATAAAAGTGACGACAGGGGTGCTCTGATTGGAAAGACACAGAAGAATTCACTGACAGTCCAGGGGAGGTTTTTTAGGGATAGATGTTTTTGACAGGGAGTAGCTTCTGCAGAGGAACTGAGCAAAACCAGCCCAGCATGTTTCATTAACTATAGGAGCCCAGTTTTCAGATTTCAGGGTAAACCCATTCTACTATAATGGCTAAGAGTAATATTTTAGTGAGGAAAGAAGAAAAATCTTGCATCTTCTACATTTGAAATACATAAACAGAGTCAGTATAATAATTATGTACATTTTGGATTTTACATTGGGCATCCCTTTATGAACACTTTGATTTTACAAGTCTTTTACTGTTATACACGTGAATGATGAGGCTGTCTTTTATTATTCTGATACTGTTTTGGTAAAGAGAAGAAAAACTACAAAGTAATAATTTGGGCTTGCTGTATAATTAAATAATTAAAAGTCCTCCATGGTGTCTGCTAAGTTAAAAAAAAATTTTAAAGTAACTACACCCTGTGGATTTAATTGTTAGGGAGGAAGACAAACTTCAAGCTCTCATTCAAAATGGAATGTCTCTGCCAGGAAAGAAAGACCCGTAAATGAGACAGCAGAAGAACCCTTGAGGATGCGATTTAGACATGTCACTGGAAATTGTTTAAGTGGAGAGCTCTGGCCCTTTTAAAACACCGTCTGTCAGTTGAGGATTGGGTCACCTTGAAATGTGTTCATCTTTGAGTTGAAGGCATAAAAAGGCCCTTTGAAGTGTTTCAGTTCACTTGGGTGTGTGCTGTGTGTGGGTCTGTGGATCTGCCTCTCCTTAGCCTGCCTCGGCCCCAGCAGTCAGTTCCCTGGAAACCAAAGTGGTTGCAACAGAAGGATGAATGTTTCATCTCGGCTCCAGCAAACTGTACAGGTTTTTTAAATGTTGAGACATTCAAGCTGCAACTTTTGACTCTCTCTATAGTCAGGCCTTCCTCCCCTAAAGCAAAGTCTGGGACAAGAGTAACCTCTGGTAATTGCATTCTGAAAAAGTACCACTAAGTTGTTGCTTTGCTTCTTCAGAGCTGTGGTTAGTGATGGCAGGATTGTGGTCTTTAAAATCTGGTAAAGATACCCAGATTAACTGTTTTCCTAATCTAGATTCAGGTAAGTTTTCCAACTGAATACCTAGTGGACACACTCCTGCCCCTATGGCTACAAAGTAGAGTCTGTCTGTGTGCATAAGCATGTGATTTCATTTATATGTCTAACATTTGTCTTTGAACTAGGTTCTTGGCACGCTCAAGGTATACAGACTCCTTATCTTTGATATGGAGATCCTGGAAAAAACATTCCTTATGAATTCATATTTCAAAAACCATTTTCTAGGATCCCAGGAATCTGCGTTTTTGCAAGGTCCTCAGGTGGTTCTTATGAACACTGCAGACTTAGGACTCTGTGGTAAACTACAGAGTGACCCAGGTTAGAGAGTCGGAGAATCTTTAATTATTATATATTATTTTTGATGAATCCTCTCTCTCGCTTTTTACCTTTACATATCTTTAATATCATATATGTATATATATTTTATATTTGGTTGGCCAAGTTTCTGAAAGCAAATTTGGGGAGAAATTAGCCTTTTATTTTCTGGTTGAAATAAGTGAAGAAGTGTGTTAAAATGAATGTGAAGGCGTGTTAGAAGATCCAGGAGAGTTCAATTTTCTTGTGAACCTCAAACTTCTCTAAAACATGAAGTCTAGTTAAAAAAGCAAAAAACCAGACACATGGTCTCTGAGACTCCTAGTTCTGAACTTCTTTGGGTCTTCTGGTCATTACTGAGAATCACCATGCTGTGGCACTGTAGGCCTGTGATGTTCCCTGGGCTTCGCATGCATACTCTCCTTGCTTCTCTGGCCATCCTCTCTGGCTTCCAAGAGTGAAGGTCCAGTGACCAGTTTACCTCCCCGCCCTCACTTCTCTGATGATTGACTAGATTGAGTATGTTATGTATTTTCTTCCTCTACAGGTGTTTCATGAGTGTATATCTTGACTTCATAAATCTTCATGTAAGCAGAATAGTTTATTTTGAATGTATTCTGCATGGCAAAGTGTTGATTATATATAGTCTTACTGTTTCCTCCACAAATTACATCTTGCGGATTTCACGCCTTTCTCTTCTGTTCACATAGTTGGCTTGTTCTATCACACACCTATATCACAATGGTGGTCCCATAGCTGATTTCTCCACCTCTGGTCTTTCTTGTCTACCTCAGGAAAATCTACATTTGGCTTTTTAAACTTGTTCTTGTTGTTTGTTCAAATAGAACAAATTGTATTTGTCTTCTCAGATTTGCTATTTTGGTTGTTTCCTTTGAGATGTACTTCCATTTCATGAAAAGTGTACACTCTTACTCAATCAAATTAATGTGATTGCTATTTTTAGTCAAAGGAAATAATTGAGTTAGTGGGGACAGCCAAATAATGCTGTCAGGAAGTGATGAATGGGTTTAGCCAGGTAGGAATTCTCACAGGACTAGAAATAGAAATGTCTGTTAAATTCTTTTAAAATTGTATGTCAAATAGTTGAATTAAGTAAATATGTTTTCCACTCTAAAGATTGTGTATACAGCATTCTAAAAATAACTTGGGTTTGGAATAGAGACCTGTGTTTGTATCTTAGCTCTGACATGTTCTTTGTGACCTTGGTAAGTAATTTAATCTCTGACCTTCAGTTTCCTCATCTATAAAATGGACCAAAATGTCTGTGTGGCAGAGTTAGTGTGACTATTCAATGGGAAATACAGTTAAATCACCCTTAACTTGTGAGTGACCAATAAATGGTAGCCATTATTCTAGGAATCCTCCTAAAATACTGCTTTTCATTATTTCCCCTCCCCTGGGAAGGCTTCCTTTGTCCCCTCTTGTGGATTGTTCACTGCTCTTCTGAGGTCTGGTACCTACTGATTTCTGTCTTGTGTTTGTATGTTGTAGTGATACTTTATTAATTAGCTGCTGTGGGCAGCATCTGTGTTTGTTAGGTCTCTGTACTCCTCATGTTACTTCAGGAACAGTACTTTTCCTGATGTAAGTAAGTGTTTTTTTCCATGTTTGTTAAATGAATGAATAGAGCATGGCTTTTCTGGGAACTTGCAATGGCTTCTTACCTTCCTGGTGTGCTAAACCCAGCCACTTCAGCTCTGTCTCTTTAGGATCCTGGGTCATTTGGCCCATTCCTGTTTTCCATCCCCGCCTCTGCCCTTGGAGGTCAAACTTGAATCCCGCCACTTTCAAGAAACCTTCTCTTATTATCCTTATTTAAAAGATGCCTTTTAATACCTACTTATTTTGATTTTCTTCTCTGTAAGTTTTCTCACCATTTGATCACATGTTCCTTAACACCAGGGACAATAGCAGTGACATGTGTCAACCTTGGAGGATGAATCACTGTGGAGGTGCAATTCCTTGAAGTGTGAAAAAAAAGTTTCAGACTTATGTCCTCTGGGATGACACGTTCCTAAAATGGAGTATCTTTAGAAGATGTTTTTGACTAAATATAAAGGTAATACATACTGGTTATAGAAGTTTTTGACAACTCATAAACATAGGGAAGGCAATCAGAAGTGCCCAGGATCGTCCCGGGGGAAGTTGTTTAGTTCCGGCCTGAGGCAGAGCCCACTGGGGGCAATTTGTTTTTGGTGACTTGGAGGATCGTCATTATGGGCATGTGAGACCCTGCAAGTGCTCAATATCATAAGTACTCAGCAAACGTTAACTTAGAGTATAAAAGGTATAAATGGAGTCCGGAGGCTTTTAGAGCCACTTTCCTCCAGCCAGGTAGCTAGGCTGTTCTGCCTTTTTAATAAACTTAGTAACTTTTTTCTAAGCATTTAAAATAATAACTTTTTGGGTTCCTCTCCTGTGATCAGGCTGTTACTCTTCTGCTATAGATTTTCCACCTCTGGTAATGCTGTTCCCCTTGTGTACTAGGCTGGAAACAAGAGCTTCCAGGTTGCTAGAGTTGTGAGTAGAGTATGAGCAGGAGGGTTCTGAGCGGTTCTGGCCGTCTTCCACAGCTGGGGTTCTGCAAGAGAGTTGATTTTAAGCCTTACTTGCCCTAAGGCATGAAGTAGATATAATGTATTAATTTCCCTCTGATGTCTCAGAAGCTTACTAGTTCTCCTCATTGGGAGGGATGAGAAAATAATCATTCAAAAAAATTCTGTTAATGTTCTCTGGTTCAAATGAGGAACCCTGGTTTGAGAAAGGCTGCTGGGGCTCTCGTGATGAGTCATGTGCATCAACACCGCCTGTGGATGCTGAGAAATTCCTCTTTGCAGGTCAGAGTCCTTTTCCTTACTTAGTCTTTGGTTCTTGACAACATACCAGAAAGGTAGGGTTGATGTCTGCCGGACTTTTTTTTTCCAACAATGGTTCACAGTTATTTCACAGCCCTGGTTCTGTACTGGGCCCCGGAGGGTTCTTAATAAATATATATTGACAGACCAATTGATTCTTTTCAACCTTTTAATTATGAAGGTTTTCAAACATTCACAGAAGTGAGAGATTAGTGTAATGAGCTCATATACCTGTCCCCTAGATTGAACAAAAATCAATTTTGCCACACTTGTTTTATTAGCCTTCCTTTTTTGCTATAGTACTTTAAAGTAAATCTGAAATGACATTATGCCATTTTCCCCCTACTACCTGTATCTCCAGAAAAACATATAAAGCTACTTGATTGTTACCATTCTAACAAAATTAAAATTTATTTACCTCGAAGAGTTTGAAAGGGGGATGCTCTTGTCTTCTTGATGATAACACAGATTTGTACAATAAAATAATTTTTTGAATACTTCTAGTATGCAAGGCATTGTGCTAAGTACCTGTGTTAGCCTGTACTTCTCCCAACTATTTTATGTAAACAGTACTGCTTTTATCCTGATTTTTACAAAATAGGAGGCTGAATTTTGAGAAATAAGGCATCCTGCCTGTAGTCATACAGCTAGCAAAAGAGTGGTGATTTGTGGACTCAGCCTGGTCTTTGTGACTTGAGATATTGCCCTTAATCTGAAAACTACACTCTTTTTATACGTGCTAAAAAAATTTTTTTTACTAATATTTTTTGTTGTGGTTATAACTTCATATTCCATGTATGATCAACTGCTTATGACCTGTCATAATTGGATACACAAAATGAAGGTAGATTGGAAATCTATCGATAATCTCTGTGTTATTTTAATTAATGATTTTTTAAGTTTCTTGTTCATTGTTCCTTTCATAGGGATTTTAAAAAAATGATTAGTCTACAATTCTACTCTATCTATTTGCATTTTGGACTGTGTGTTGGACATGCCATGGGCAAGCAGTGACAATAGGAAAAAGCCAGGGGCCTAGGTTGACCTGTTGGCATCATTAATCCCTGAGTAGTTGCGAATCAGTTATGTGAGAGGTACTCCTTATGAGGCCGGGAAATTTTGCACCTGGATACACCTGCCTCTTGCTGCACACTTTGCCTTCTCCTGAGGTGTCTACTTTGAGGGTGCCTTTCCCCTTGTTTACATGCTGTCTGGGAGAAGAACAGAAAATTCACTTTCCGCTGATGTGTAAGAGATTAATGGTGTAAAGAGCTGCTTTTTCCTGGGAAAGATAATCTCAAGAAGTACCAAGTCATGACACTTTTAAAGTGCAATCTGAAATATTTAATCAAAGGGAACATTGCTGGTGAGGAGCCTTCTCGTTGTGCCTGATATTTTAACATTTTTGACTTCCACCCACTCTGTTTTATACAGTTGACCTTAAAGAAGTCTCTCACCTTCTAGATCTGCAGCTGGTAAACCCTGATGGCAGACAGGAGTAGCCTTCTCCGTGAAAGTCGGATGAGACATAACTGCCTTGGAGAGCTCTTAGACGGACAGCTTCCCCCCATGGCGTCAGGTTCACCTGGCCCTGAGGAGCCGCGGGTTGGAAGCCTGTTTTCTGTAGGGGGAGTGTTTCCGGGTGAGCGTAGCCATGCAGGCAAAATGCTTCTGGGTGAGTGTGGCTGTGCAGGAGTGCTTCCGGATGAGCATGGCCCTGTGGTAGCTACCGGAGAGCTAATTCAGACTAACTTCTGAGTTGGCACACCTAATGTTTACTGTTTTAAAGGAGAGATGGCAGTACTTTAAAGGTTTGATGACTTGTCACAGACCATCTGAAAGCACTGGGGAAACCAGCCACCTTGTCAAAACTTGTGCCACAAAAGAACTTTCTGAGGAGGAATTGCAGAAGATCAGGTGCGGGAAGCTGTGTTTTGAATCAGCACCCAGCAGGTGGGATTTCCACACAAAGTCAGTTTTGAACAAATATTCCCAGACAGTGTTGGCAATCGTTGTATTCCATAATGTAGTGGGGGTTTGTTTGTGTGGGGGAGACAATATCAACTCCAGCCCTGTCTGCCTACTCTCAGGGTATTGTAGCACATGTTAGATGCCTGCTGTTTAAGGGGTACACTTTCATTCCAAATTCCTTCTGTGTGTGTTTAAATACATATTTAAACACAGATAAAGGCATTACTGGAGAACACAAGACTGGTCAGTAGGGATCTGGAAAGCATTTGGTATTTTCTGCAAACCAAAGGGGTGGGAGATGGTGATATACGCATGTATAATACATGTAGTAGCTACATAATTGTTTCTTGTTTTCTTTTTCTTTTTCTTTCAAAAGTTAGCTCAGTTTGGTTTCAAAAGATTATCTATTGTCTAAGTTTGGGAATTTGGTTATGTAGTCCTTTTGTACCCAGATTAAAATTTTCTGCAAATATGTATGTTGGGATGGTTACCCATTGAATTAAATAAGGCTTCTTTTTTTGAAAGGAAATAGGACTTCAAAGTCAGACTTCCTGGGATTGAAATCCTGATTCTTCTACCTATGATTTTTGAATTTTCAAACTTAAAAAATATGGTGAATTAAAGCTAGGTCACAGACTATTTGTGAAGATTAAATGAGGTGTTACATAGAAGGCAACTGGCATGGTGCCTGTATAAGAATTACTTACCCCTCTCTTTATGCAAGATAAAATGGGTATGTTGCAAAGTCCTTAAAGCTAAAGAATAATTGATTTTGAAAACAGGTATTTGGTGATTGGAATATAACTTGAGGTTGTGAGGGAGAAGTTCAAAGAGTCTAGGGTAGTAGGAACCCCAGTCTATGCTGGACTGTAATGGGGTTGAAGCTGGCCACGTACTCAGTGCCTTTATAGTGATTTGTTTTCCTTCACATGGAAATGTGATAAAACGTAGTTATCAATGGGTTACACCCTCGTATGAATTTATCGTAAGTTTTTTTTTCCTTTGTGATCAGCATCTTTGAAAGTTGATCAATACCCAGACTATAGAGTAAATGTTCATTTGATAAGTGTTTTTGGTACCATTCTATGACTATTTAGGTGAATAATCATAGGTAATTGCTTATCTACTATTACTTGAGAATAGCAATATTTTTTGGTAAAAAGTAGGTTCTGGTTTCAGAGTTCAAAGATACACATTATAAAAGAAAAATTGTAGTGATTCTTAGTATGTTATTTAAAAAAGTATTTGCCTAAAACGTTATGTATCAGAAATAATGAATTTATAAACTTCAGGAAATAGATTAACACCCATTATAAAATATGTCATTTATAGTTTACTACGTCTTACCACAGAGGTAAAACTTAAAAGTAAATGTTCCTGGGAGAGGTCATATTACCTTAAATTTATAGGGAAAGTACAAATGATCGATAGTAGAGTTTTCTTGAAATGAGATTAAGGTGGAATAGTGTGTGGTGAAAACAGGACATTGATGGAGGGATGTATTTATTTTATTATATTTTTCCTGAAGCTTACTGTAGTTACTTAAATGTCAATGAAATAGTTTTTATTTTTCATTTGTTCTATTCTGTAGCATTTAAGTTGTGTTTATGATACTTTGACAGGATTGTGTGCAGATCTGTTTTAGCATGTAAGTTTCCTTGCAGAAACTAACCTGTGTGACTAGCATGATCTCTGGCACAGGTAGCTTATGAATAATATTTTCTATTGACTTACAGTAGGAACTCCATCATTAACAGGCATTTTTGGACATTTTCAGATTTTAATTAGGAAAGTCTGTCATGGGGAGGAAAGAGTTAAATAAGTTTTTTCTGAAGCTTTTAGCTTCTAGAGTCATTGATCAGATCTCAAAGGACTGAGACTTGGATCTTTACCCAGCAGGGGGCCGAAGTTTTCCAGCTTCTTGATGAATTTTTCTAAGCTCCAAAGATTCTTTCTGAACTTGGAGAAACTTTTGCTAGAATTTTTCCCAGAGTCCAATAAACTGAAAGGCTATGTATTTGGAAATTCAAATGTGGTTTAATAAGTCTTATGGTTTATTTTCATGAGAGTGTATAGTAGTAAAACTGCAATCATAGCAATGAAATGTCTTGTGATATGGGAAATTTTATCTATTAGCAAATTTATTTAAGATGTTCATTTGATTGAAAAGATGAAAGGGAACTCATTTTTAGATGTCTCAAAGAGTATTGTCAGCTCAGGGATTAATTCACAGCACTGTTTGGTATGTAAATGTGGGTGGGTTGTCTAAATTTGATAAGCATATATCAACCCATGTAGGTCCTTCATTTGCTTTGCCTGGCGCAGTAGCAGAATGGATAGAGGCTGAAGAACCAATATTTGCTTCAGGCTGTAGAGTGAGTCCATTTATAAAGGTAAAGGGTAGGCCAGATAGAACCTGTAAAAGAAAATGTGAAGAACTTTTTGTCTTCTTACCTCTGAGATATTTTCTCTTACCCTTACAAGGCAGAGCATGTGGGATATGGTATTTCAGTCATAGGGTAAGTCCGTATGTTAAGTCTAGGATGTTAAGTCCTGATGGTTTATAGGAAAGGAGAAGCTGCTGCTTTTAGGAGTATATGGTATACTTTCTAAGGAACTTTGTGAAATAAAGGGAAGATGAATTAGCGGATGTAACTTAGAGGATCATTGGGAGATAATCAGTGACCCTTAATGTTGAAGGTATGCCTGGCAGAGAACTCTTAGGAGAACTATTAAAGCAATAAAGTAATTTACAAATAGCAAATCGTTTAAAAACACTGAGGTGAAGTTGGCCCTTTCTTTTTAATCTTGGGCTCACACTCTCAATCCTGAGTTTTTTGGTGAGCAAATCTCTTGAGAAGATCCCTTTGAGAATACAAAGAAATGTAAATTGTACTCCCCACCCTGCCTTGATTGCACAGCATAAGGTCTGTGGTATTCATCTGATTAATTATAAAATTAGTTATTCTCTCCTTTTTTACAAAGTGTTCTTAAAATTTATTATTATTTTGGTGTTGAGAGACAATGAAACTCTCAAAACGTAATATTTAGCTTGCTGAATTTTGACTTGTGTGTACACTCATGTAACCATTGTCTAGATCAAGATATAAAACATTCTCACTAATTTTATTCTCACTAATATTTTTCAAGATACTATTTTAATTTTTATTGATAATATGTTTATATAAATATCTATTAAAAACACCTAAGTCAGCAAACTTTATACAGCAAACTCTGTCCACCCTTGTACATCCACAGTTTCCACTCTCTAGAGGCAGCGTTTTCATCTAGTAGTTACTCCATATTTCAGAATAGCATGTTTTTGCTACTATTAATAATTTTTCAGTTTTACATGTTATTTATTGACTGTGCTATGGAAGATAAGATTTAGCTCTCACACATTCCCTATTTTGTCTCCTAAATCTCTCTTCCTTCCTTTCATTATAGCAATATAACTTTTATACCAATAAATTTTCAATGTTTTTACTATCGTGACTAGGTAAATATTAATTTATAAACCATATGATATACTGTGATTATATCTTGTTTTTTGTAAAATTTTTTTTTCTCTGGAATTGTCTCATTTGCTTAGTTTTCTGTGTAGTTATTTCTCATTCAACCCTACATTGGCTCTCAGAGATGAAACTGTTCTTATAGTTGGACAGATACTGTAATTTATTAGTTTTATATTTTTATTGGAGACATCACCTGTAGGGTCCTCAGCTCTCCTGTTCTAGGCCTGCTGTACTTCTGGTATCTGGGCTCCCCTCCGTCTCCATCCAGGGATTTATTTTCACTCTACTGTTTTGGATTCTTTGTTTCCTAGACTCCAGTGTCTTCCACTTCCATGGTTTCCTTCCTGATTTTTTGTTAAGCACAACCGTCAGTGACTTCGTGAAAATAAAGGTTTTGAATGTTAAAAAGTGCTTTTATTCTTCAGTCATATTTAATTGATAGCTTTGCTGAGTATAGAATTAACTGTTTGAAATTATGTTTCCTAAGGAATTTGAGTCTACCTTATATACCAACTAAGCAAATAAATTAACAGTGGTCCTCCAAGTATTTCAAGTCTGGAATGCCCTGGGTATGATTTCAGGATTCTCTGTGACCTGATATGACCTTACCTATGTAACCATATCTTTACTCCCAAACTAACCTATCAGGGCAAGATGGCTTGTTGAAACCTTTTCTGGCCAACCTAGCCTTCTCATAGTGACAGAGATGGAGTGAGTGGAAACCCAGTCTGTTGCCTTTCCCTTACTGTCATGCCCTCTGTTTAGAATCTCGGAGTGTTTGAATGATGACTGTCTTACCAGGTTATCTGGTTCCTTCCTCCTTGTCAGTGATGGCTTTTTAACCCTGTGGTTAAGTTAGCCGGAGAAGGTGACCATCATCAAACGGGCTGAACTACAATAAAACAGTGTAAGACAGCTAATGAGAGCCTGGCCCCAGAGCCAGTGCTCCATAAACAGTTTTCCCTCTGGTTTTCCAACTCCAAATCCAGTGATGACCCATATTACAGAACCAGAACCTAGAATGCCTTTTTTTTCCCAGGGCGCTGCTGTGTAGCCAGAGCTGGTACCCTGTGCACGCCTAGGAATCCCCATCTTGCAGTCCAGTACCAGGCCTCAGTAGATGGCCTGTGGGCTTGCATGTGTCACCACTCTGCTGTGAGTTTACTGTAATAAACTTCCTCAGAACTACAGTTAAGTTGAAAATGAAATGGGTCGTAAACTTGTGGATATTTTAGCTGCCTCTTTCTTTGATTTCAGGATTAAAAACAAGAGTATAAACAGCTTTCATATTTGGATTGCTGGCAGGTTCAGAGTTCTTTGAAATAGTTAATGAAATGCTTCATACTGGGAACCTGGTAGAAATTCTTAGTTTCTGAAACACCTTTTGATAATGCTTCCCCTAAGAGTTTAAGAAAAATGCCAACAGAGTAGAAAGTATTGCTTTTTTCATAGATTTAAATATATTTAAAAAATAGTGAAAAAGAGTACAAGTGAAAAGCTGCTGCTCATTTCCCAGAGAGATCTGCCATTGGCTGACATGTTTTATTATGTAGCACATGATATTTTCAATGCTAACAGAACTCTTGGAAGACATTTTAGAAAAGTTGGAGATATTTGATGGACATCAGATGGACATTAAGTTAAAGATATCTGAAAAATTAAAAATATGTAAGCTTGTAAATAAATTCAGCTGAATTTAAAAACACAGGCATCCATTGCTATGATATTTTAACTTAAAGAATCCCACTATAATTTGCTAAAAGAAATTTAACTGAGGTATGTCTTAGTCTGTTCAGGCTGCTT
The DNA here is from genome assembly GCF_030020395.1 of Manis pentadactyla. Classification (NCBI taxonomy): domain Eukaryota; kingdom Metazoa; phylum Chordata; class Mammalia; order Pholidota; family Manidae; genus Manis; species Manis pentadactyla. The sequence goes on from NC_080032.1 coordinate 73,046,387, forward strand.
TACCAGAAAGACTGGGTTACTTATAAACAACAGAAATTTGTTTTACTGTTCTGGAGGCTGGAAAGTCCAAGATCTAGATAGCAGTAGATTCAGTGTCTAATGAGGGGGACCAGTTTCCTCACTGATGGCTGTCCTCACTGTAATCTCACATGACAGAGGGGCGAGGGAGCTCTCTGGGACCTCTTTTATAAGAGCATTAATCCCATTTGTGAGGGTGACTTCCTCATCACTTAAACATCTCCTAAGGACCCCACCTCCAAATACCATGACGTTAGGAATTAGGGTGTGGGACACAACCATCCAGACCATAGCAGAGCATAATATATATATATATATATAGTAAGCATACTACAGGTGGTCCCCACTTATGACGGTTCAGCTTCACCCTTCTTTTACATTATGAGGGTGCAAAAGTGTTATGCATTAATAGAAACCATACTCTCAGTTTTGAATTGTAATCTTTTCCTGGGCTAGTGACATGCAGTATGATCCTCTCTCATGATGCTGGGCCGCGGCAGTGAGCCACAGCTCCCAGTACCTGTGATCATGAGGGTAAACAACTGACACACACACCCATCCTGTACCCAGACAACCATTCTGTTTTTAACGTTTAGCACAGTATTCAATACATTACATGAGATAGTCAACACTGTAGTATAAAATAACTGTGATAGATGATTTTGCCCCGACTAATAGACTAAAGTGTTCTGAGATTGTTTAAGGTAGGCTGAGCTAAGCTTTGATGTTTGATAGGTTAGGTGCATGAAATGCATTTTGTGATTTATGATATTTTCAAGTTATGATGGGCTTGTTGGGATGCAAACCCATTGTAAGTTGAGGAAGATTTGTATGTAATCTTAAATGTATGGCTTAGTTTTTTTTTTTTAAGTTTTTTTTTTTTTTTTGTAGATAATTATTTTTTATTGAAGGGTAGTTGACACACAGTATTACATTACATTAGTTTCAGGTGTACAAAACAGTGATTCAACATTTATATACATGATAATTCTAGGTACCAGCTATCACCATACCAAGCTGTTACAATATCTTGACTATATTCCTTATGCTATACATTACATCCCGGTTACTTATTTATTTTACCATTGGAAGTGTGTACTTTTTTTTTTTTTTTTTTGTGAGGGCATCTCTCATATTTATTGATCAAATGGTTGTTAACGACAATAAAATTCTGTATAGGGGAGTCAATGCTCAATGCACAATCATTAATCCACCCCAAGCCTAATTTTCGTCAGTCTCCAATCTTCTGAGGCATAACAAACAAGTTCTTACATGGAGAACAAATTCTTACATAGTGAATAAGTTACATGGTGAACAGTACAAGGGCAGTCATCACAGAAACTTTCGGTTTTGCTCATGCATTATGAACTATAAACAGTCAGTTCAAATATGAATACTCATTTGATTTTAATACTTGATTTATATGTGAATACCACATTTCTCTCTTTATTATTATTACTTTTAATAAAATGCTGAAGTGGTAGGTAGATACAAGATAAAGGTAGAAAACATAGTTTAGTGTTGTAAGAGAGCAAATGTAGATGATCAGGTGTGTGCCTTTAGACTATGTGTTAATCCAAGCTAGACAAGGGCAATAAAACATCCACGTATGCAGAAGATTTCTCTCAGAACGGGGGGGGGTGAGGTTCTAAGCCTCACCTCTGTTGATCCCCAATTTCTCACCTGATGACCCCCCTGCGACTGTGACTGTCTTAGGTTGTTCCTCCCTTGAGGAATCTTACCCGTCTCTGGCTAACCAGTCATCTTCCGGGGCCATACAGGGAAATGTAAAGTTGGTAAGTGAGAGAGAAGCCTTATTGTTTGAAATGGTTAGCTTTTTATTTCTTTGCATATTTATGCCCTGTAGCTTCTATGCCCAGCGTTTGTCTTGAGGTATCTTTACCACTTGGAAGAATTATGATACTCGGTAAATTTGATATGAGGCATGAATTCTATTTAAGGGTTGTAATTAGGAAGGAAGAAGAAAAGCTATAGAAAAGCAGGCGGAAGAAAACATGGGAAGATTGATTATTTCTTTGACATATCTTCTTGTAGAGTAACTTCAGCATGTATAGGTTTTAAGCTACTACTTAAATTGTGCACACACATTAACATAATAGGAATATAGTTACATAACCAAAGCATACCTGTAATTACCAGCCATCTCCAGTGAAACCAAGAAAACCAGTTAGGCACCTCAGGCATTTGTGAAAACTTATCTATGATATGGCGGATATTGTCCAACTGAGCTTGAACAGTCTGAGAGAAATGAGACAAATTAAAACAACCCATTCCTGGGGACTGTTCACATCCCATATGTTGTTTTAACAGTAAATAGTCTGTAGTTGTAAGATTTTGGAGTGCTACAATTTGCAGTTCTCCTAATTCTTGGTTGAGTTCCAACATTATAGATCCAGTCAAATTTGTTGTTTTACTGTATGCACAGGCCAGTTTAGATATCTCCTTCTTCATTCCCATGGCAAGTCCAGGAGCTGGTCGGATGAGTGCATCTACAGCTGTAGCAGTGGGTGGATCTTTGTTGGGGTTTTTTGATGATCATCTTCTGGCATGAGTCTTCCAGAGAGTGCTGATGTTGGAAGTTCTTTTTCATATAGTATCTTAGTTCATTTTCGGGGTAGCCCAATTAGGCTTTGATCCTCTGTATAAACACAAACAGACCCTTTGCGTACACTTTTCTATGCCGTTTATACCCTTGTGTAGGACTCATTGGAGGTCTCCACATAGGAACTGCCTTTTTTTTTTTTTTTGGTATCATTAATCTACACTTACATGACGAATATTTTGTTTACTAGGCTCTCCCCTATACCAGGTCCCTCCTATGTACCCTTTACAGTCACTGTCCATCAGCATAGCATATGTTGTAGAATCACTACTGGCCTTCTCTGTGTTGTACAACCCTCCCCTTTCTCCCACCCCCCATGCATGCTAATCTTAATACCCCCCTTCTTCTCCCCACCCCCTTATCCCTCCTTACCCACCCATCCTCCCCAGTCCCTTTCCCTTTGGTACCTGTTAGTCCATTCTTGAGTTCTGTGATTCTGCTGCTGTTTTGTTCCTTCAGTTTTTCCTTTGTTCTTATATTCCACAGATGAGTGAAATCATTTGGTATTTCTCTTTCTCCGCTTGGCTTGTTTCACTGAGCATAATACCCTCCAGCTCCATCCATGTTGCTGCAAATGGTAGGATTTGCCCTTTTCTTATGGCTGAATAGTATTCCATTGTGTATATGTACCACATCTTCTTTATCCATTCATCTATCGATGGACATTTAGGTTGCTTCCAATTCTTGGCTATTGTAAATAGTGCTGCGATAAACATAGGGGTGCATTGGTCTTTCTCATACTTGATTGCTGCATTCTTAGGGTAAATTCCTAGGAGTGCAATTCCTAGGTCAAATGGTAAGTCTGTTTTGAGCATGTTGATGTACCTCCATACTGCTTTCCACAATGGTTGAACTAATTTACATTCCCACCAGCAGTGTAGGAGGGTTCCCCTTTCTCCACAACGTCGCCAACATTTGTTGTTGTTTGTCTTTTGGATGGCAGCCATCCTTACTGATGTGAGGTGATACCTCATTGTAGTTTTAATTTGCATTTCTCTGATAATTAGCGATGTGGAGCATCTTTTCATGTGTCTGTTGGCCATCTGTATTTCTGTTTTGGAGAACTGTCTGTTCAGTTCCTCTGCCCATTTTTTAATTGGGTTATTTGTTTTTTGTTTGTTGAGGTGTGTGAGCTCTTTATATATTCTGGACGTCAAGCCTTTATTGGATGTGTCATTTTCAAATATATTCTCCCATACTGTAGGGTTCCTTTTTGTTCTATTGATGGTGTCTTTTGCTGTACAGAAGCTTTTCAGCTTAATATAGTCCCACTTGTTCATTTTTGCTGTTGTTTTCCTTGCCCGGGGAGATATGTTCAAGAAGAGGTCACTCATGTTTATGTCTAAGAGGTTTTTGCCTATGTTTTCTTCCAAGAGTTTAATGGTTTCATGGCTTACATTCAGGTCTTTGATCCATTTTGAGTTTACTTTTGTATATGGGGTTAGACAATGGTCCAGTTTCATTCTCCTACATGTAGCTGTCCAGTTTTGCCAGCACCATCTGTTGAAGAGACTGTCATTTTGCCATTGTATGTCCATGGCTCCTTTATCAAATATTAATTGACCACATAAGTTTGGGTTAATGTCTGGATTCTCTAGTCTGTTCCATTGGTCTGTGGCTCTGTTCTTGTGCCAGTACCAAATTGTCTTGATTACTATGGCTTTATGGTAGAGCTTGAAGTTGGGGAGTGAGATCCCCCCTACTTTATTCTTCTTTCTCAGGATTGCTTTGGCTACTCGAGGTCTTTGGTGTTTCCATATGAATTTTTGAATTATTTGTTCCAGTTCATTGAAGAATGTTGCTGGTAGTTTCATAGGGATTGCATCAAATCTGTATATTGCTTTGGGCAGGATGGCCATTTTGACGATATTAATTCTTCCTAGCCACGAGCATGGGATGAGTTTCCATCTGTTAGTGTCCCCTTTAATTTCTCTTAAGAGTGACTTGTAGTTTTCAGAGTATAAGTCTTTCACTTCTTTGGTTAGGTTTATTCCTAGGTATTTTATTTTTTTTGATGCAATTGTGAATGGAGTTGTTTTCCTGATTTCTCTTTCTGTTGGTTCATTGTTAGTGTATAGGAAAGCCACAGATTTCTGTGTATTGATTTTGTATCCTGCAACTTTGCTGTATTCTGATATCAGTTCTTGTAGTTTTGGGGTGGAGTCATTAGGGTTTTTTATGTACAGTATCATGTCATCTGCAAATAGTGACAGTTTAACTTCTTCTTTACCAATCTGGATTCCTTGTATTTTTTTGTTTTGTCTGATTGCCGTGGCTAGGACCTCCAGTACTATGTTAAATACCAGTGGGGAGAGTGGCCATCCCTGTCTAGTTCCCAATCTCAGAGGAAATGCTTTCAGCTTCTCGCTGTTCAGTATAATGTTGCCTGTGTGTTTATCATAGATGGCCTTTATTATGTTGAGGTACTTGCCCTCTATTCCCATTTTGCTGAGAGTTTTTATCATGAATGGATGTTGAACTTTGTCAAATGCTTTTTCAGCATCTATGGAGATGATCATGTGGTTTTTGTCTTTCTTTTTGTTGATGTGGTGGATGATGTTGATGGACTTTCGAATGTTGTACCATCCTTGCATCCCTGGGATGAATCCCACTTGGTCATGGTGTATGATCCTTTTGATGTATTTTTGAATTCAGTTTGCTAATATTTTGTTGAGTATTTTTGCATCTACGTTCATCAGGGATATTGGTCTGTAGTTTTCTTTTTTGGTGGGGTCTTTGCCTGGTTTTGGTATTACGGTGATGTTAGCTTCATAGAATGAGTTTGGGAGTATCCCCTCCTTCTCTATTTTTTTGAAAACTTTAAGGAGAATGGGTATTATGTCTTCCCTGTCTCCCCTGTTTCATTGATTTTTGCTATTTTATTCTTCTCAATTTTATTTATTTCTTCTCTGATCTTTATTATGTCCCTCCTTCTGCTGACCTTAGGCCTCATTTGTTCTTCTTTTTCCAATTTTGATAATTGTGACATTAGACCATTCATTTGGGATTGCTCTTCCTTTTTAAAATATGCTTGGATTGCTATATACTTTCCTCTTAAGACTGCTTTTGCTGTGTCCCACAGAAGTTGGGGCTTAGTGTTGTTGTTGTCATTTGTTTCCATATATTGCTGGATCTCCATTTTGATTTGGTCATTGATCCATTGATTATTTAGGAGCGTGTTGTTAAGCCTCCATGTGTTCGTGAGCCTCTTTGCTTTCTTTGTACAGTTTATTTCTAGTTTTATGCCTTTGTGGTCTGAAAAGTTGGTTGGTAGGATTTCAATCTTTTGGAATTTTCTGAGGCTCTTTTTGTGGCCTAGTATGTGGTCTATTCTGGAGAATGTTCCATGTGCACTTGAGAAGAATGTATATCCCGCTGCTTTTGGATGTAGAGTTCTATAGATGTCTATTAGGTCCATCTGCTCTACTGTGTTGTTCAGTGCTTCTGTGTCCTTACTTATTTTCTGCCCAGTGGATCTATCCTTTGGGGTGAGTGGTGTGTTGAAGTCTCCTAGAATGAATGCATTGCAGTCTATATCCCCCTTTAGTTCTGTTAGTATTTGTTTCACATATGCTGGTGCTCCTGTGTTGGGTGCATATATATTTAGAATGGTTATATCCTCTTGTTGGACTGAGCCCTTTATCATTATGTAGTGTCCTTCTTTATCTCTTGTTACTTTCTTTGTTTTGAAGTCTATTTTGTCTGATATTAGTACTGCAACCCCTGCTTTCTTCTCGCTGTTGTTTGCCTGAAATATGCTTTTCCATCCCTTGACTTTTAGTCTGTGCATGTCTTTGGGTTTGAGGTGAGTTTCTTGTAAGCAGCATATAGATGGGTCTTGCTTTTTTATGCATTCTATTACTCTGTGTCTTTTGATTGGTGCATTCAGTCCATTAACATTTAGGGTGACTCTTGACAGATATGTACTTATTGCCATTGCAGGCTTTAAATTCGTGGTTACCAAAGGTTCAAGGTTAGCCTCTTTAGTATCTTACTGCCTAACTTAGCTCGCTTTTTGAGCTGTTATATACACTGTCTGGAGATTCTTTTCTTCTCTCCCTTCTTGTTCCTCCTCCTCCATTCTTCATATGTTGGGTGTTTTGTGCTGTGCTCTTTCTAGGAGTGCTCCCATCTAGAGCAGTCCCTGTAAGATGTCCTGTAGAGGTGGTTTGTGGGAAGCAAATTCCCTCAGCTTTTGCTTGTCTGGGAATTGTTTAATCCCACCATCATATTTGAATGATAGTCGTGCTGGATACAGTATCCTTCATTCAAGGCCCTTCTGTTTCATTGCATTAAGTATATCATGCCATTCTCTTCTGGCCTGTAGGGTTTCTGTTGAGAAATCTGACGTTAGCCTGATGGGTTTTCCTTTATAGGTGACCTTTTTCTCTCTAGCTGCCTTTAACACTCTTTCCTTGTCCTTGATCTTTGCCATTTTAATTATTATGTGTCTTGGTGTTGTCCTCCTTGGGTCCTTTCTGTTGGGGGTTCTTTGTATTTCCGTGGGCTTGTCGATTATTTCCTCCCCCAGTTTGGGGAAGTTTTCAGCAATTATTTCTTCCAAGATACTTTCCATCCCTTTTCCTCTGCCTCTCTTCTTATGGTACCCCTATAATACGGATATTATTCCTTTTGGATTGGTCACACAGTTCTCTTAACATTGTTTCATTCCTGTAGATCCTTTTATCTCTCTCTGTGTCAGCTTCTATGCGTTCCTGTTCTCTGATTTCAATTCCATCAATGGCCTCTTGCATCTTATCCATTCTGCTTATAAACCCTTCCAGAGTTGGTTCATTTCTGTGATCTCCTTTCTGGCATCTGTGATCTCCCTCTGGACTTCATCCCATTTCTCTTGCGTATTTCTCTGCATCTCTGTCAGCATGTTTATGATTCTTATTTTGAATTCTTTTTCAGGAAGACTGGTTAGGTCTGTCTCCTTCTCTGGTGTTGTCTCTGTGTTCTTTGTCTGCCTGTAGTTTTGCCTTTTCATGGTATTAGGAATAGTTTGCAGAGCTGGGAAGAGTGACGGCTGGAAGAACTTCCTTTCTTGTTGGTTTGTGGCCCTCCTCTCCTGGGAGAACAGCGGCCTCTACTGGCTTGTGCTGCGTAGCTGCGCGCAGACAGGGCTTCTGCTTCCTGCCCGGCTGCTATGGAGTTAATCTCCGCTGTTGCTGTGGGCGTGGCCTGGCTCTGGCAGTTGCTCCAAAATGGTGGAGTCGCGTTGGAGCAGGAGCTGCTGGGAGGCTATTTATCTCCGTAAGGGGCCTCCGAGCTCCTTGCAGCCCAGGGGTTAGGGTGCCCAGAGATCCCCGGATTCCCTACCTCTGGATTAAGTGTCCTGCCCTGCCCCTTTAAGACTTCCAAAAAGCACCAGCCAAAACAAAACGACCACAAAAAAAAAAAAAAAAAAAAATTTAAAATTAAAAAATAAATAAATAAATAAAAATAAAAATAAAAAATGGACGCTCGTTTTTCTTTATTCTCCGGCCCCAGCCTCAGGCATCTGCTCACTGGTCTTGTTGCCCTGTTTCCCTAGTATTGGGGTTCCTATCCCTTTTTAGACTTCCAAAAAGCGCTCGCCAAAACAAAACAAAAATAAAATAAAATAAAATGGCCGCTCGCTTTTCTTATGTCCTCCAGTGCCAGGCCTCCGGTACCTGCTCATCGTTCTTGCTGCCCTGTTTCCCTAGCATCCAGGGCCCCCTGGGCATGTACTGTGTCTGCTCTCTGGCCCGGATGGCTGGGGCTGGGTGTTCGGCAGCCCTGGGCTCCGTCTCCCTCCCGCTCTGCCTGCTCTTCTCCCGCCGGGAGCTGGGGGGAGGGGCGCTCGGCTCCCGCGGGGCCGGGGCTTGTATCTTACCCCCTTCGCGAGGCGCTGGGTTCTCTCAGGTGCGGATGTGGTCTGGATATTGTCCTGTGTCCTCTGGTCTTTATTCTGGGAAGGGTTGTCTTTGTTATATTTTCATAGATATATGTTGTTTTTGGAGGAGATTTCCGCTGCTCTACTCACGCCGCCATCTTGGCTCCTCCTCGGCTTAGTTTTTATATACCCATATAGGTGAGTTTCAGTATAATATAATTTATATATTTGTATTAGTGAGGCATTAAATATTTACATTTTAAAGTTTGCGAGAAAAATATAATTCCTACTCTGCCACTTTGTATGTGTGAAGCAGTTTGCTAGGAAGCTTGTATGTTGGTTTTTTATGTTACTTATTGCTATGAAATAAATTGCTCCAAAACTTAGTCACCTAAAACAATGATACACATTTTATTATAACATAAACACTGTTTCTATGGGTCATAAATTTGGGGGTGTTTCTGGCCTTGGGTCTCTTATGAGGCTGCAGTTACCAGTCCAAGCTACAGTCACCTGAAAGTTTACTAGAGCTCTGGGTCCACTTCCAAAGATGCTGCCTCCTGTGGTCGGCAAGTTAGTGCCCGCAACCATTCTCAGCCTTCAGCTCTTCACCCTGTGGACTTCACCCTGGGGCCACTTGACTGTCCTTATGAATGGCACCTAGTTTTGCCAGAGAGAGTGATCCAAAGAGTCAGGCAAAAGATACTGTATGTTACCAAATGTTGGAGTCACACGCTGATATTTCTATGACATCTAATTACAAGGAGCCTGAATACTCAGAGACGTGAATCACTGGGGTCAATATTGGAGGCTGACTATTCATGGTTTCCCTTATTCATTATGTTATGTATTATTAGCTTGCTTTTGTATATAGTTTCTTTTTATTATTAAGGATTTCAAACATTCAGAAAAGTAGGAGGATAAATATAAAGAACACTCATAACAATCACTTTGACTTAATAGTTCATAATTTACTGTTTGCCTTGGCAATTTTTTTCTGAAGCATTTTAAGTCAAAATTACACAGACATCATGACATTTCACTGGTAAATACTTATTTTCCTCTTTAAGGAATAAAGATATTTTCTTATAATACCATAATATCAGTATTACAATGACCAAATTTGAAATAATTCCTCCATGTCATGTAATATAAAATTCTTATTTAAATTTACCCATTTGTCCCAAAAATGTATTTTATAGCTCATTTGGTCAAGCCAAGGTCCAAATAGGGACCATGCCTTATATTCTATTGTTATATTTGATTCCCTTAATCTGGAACAGCACCCCTTTCTTTTACTGACATAACTTTGATGACTTTTGGTTACCTGACCTTTAGATTGCCCCAACGTTGGGATTTATCTGATTATTTCCTCATGATATTATTTGTCTTGTACCTCCATCTTCTGTATTTCCTTTACTTTGGAAATCACATTCTTTCTTAGTCCGGGATCTCTACAGAAACACAATCAGTAGATATATAGATAGATATAGATTAGACAGAGATTTCATATAGGGAATTGGCTCACATGATAACAGAGGCTGAGAAGTTCAAGATCTACAGTCAGCAAGCTGGAGGCCCTGGAGAGACAGTGTTACAATTTCAGTTCAAGCCTGACTGCCTGAGAACCAGGAAAACCAGGGGTGTTGATTCTAGTCTGAGCCCAAGGTCTGAGAACTGGAAGAGTAAATTGTGTTAGTTCTGGTCCCAGTCCAAGTCCGAAGGCAGGAGAAGACTGATATCCCAGCTGAAACACAGCTGGGCAGAGAGAGAGCTCTTTCTTACTCAGCCTTTTATTGTAGGCAGGCCTTCATGGATTGGTTGAGGCCCCCTCACACTGGGGAGGGTGATCTGCTCTACTTGTCTACTGATTCAGGTGTTGATCCTATTCAGAAACACCCTCAAGACACACCCAGAAATAATGTTTAAACAAATTGTGGGTACTTCATGGCTCAGTTAAGTTGACACATAAAATTAACCATCACATATCTAAAATTTGATTAGGTTCAGATTCAAGAGTTCTGGTAGGAATACTTCATAATGATGCTGTGTATTTCTTATTATATCAGGCAGCCCATGATAAGTGTTTGGGTTGTCCCACTGTTAGTGAGGTTAAATTTGATCATTTACCTAAGGAGATTGCAGCACATCTGCCAATTGTGTAGTTTCAATTTACCCACTTTGATCTGTATGTAATGTATGGAGCGATACTTCCAATACCATTTGAATATCTAGTTCCTCGTGAACTTTTGATTTTAATTTAGTATCTTTTGCATTTGTTGATAATGCTTGCCTGTATCAATTACTTCATTAAGGGTGGCAAATTAATTTGCTTTCATTCGATTCTTTGTGTTGTTAAATCACACACCTTTCTTCTCCTTTTACCTTGGATGACAACATGTCCTGCATGATCTTTGCTGTTTTTGAATCCTCCTTCTTGTCTTTAGATGTCCCTTCCTTCTGAAGTTTTCTCCTATGTGAGGAGTCTTGGTTAGGTGAATGGCTGTACTTTTTTTGTTCTGGTGTACCAAATCTTCCCCAAACTGCCAGCTCCTGGACTGTGTACCTGTGCCTGGTACATAGTAAACAACTAAATATTTGTTGACTGATTGGGTAACAATTGTAATTACATACAGTTGACCCTTGAACAAAATGGGGGTTGGGGCACTGATTTCCCATGCAGTCCAAAACTCTATGTATAACTTTAGACTCCCCACAAACAGCCTGTTGTTGACCAGAAGCCTTACAGGTAGTGTAAACAATCAGTTAACACACATTTTGTATGCTATGTGTATTATATACTTTATTCTTAAAATCAAGTAAACTAGAGAAAAGAAAATGCTTTCTCGAATTGTTGCACGGCTCCAAAATTTTCCAATATATTCATTGAGAAAAGTCTGTTTATAATTGGTCCTGCACAGTTCAAGTTGTGTTGTTCAAGGGTTAATTGTATTATCTGTTAAGGTTCCGTGGAGCCTGGAAGAAGGCTGTGTGATTGAGGGCTGGCAAGAGTTGCTCAGAGGTGACGTTGAGTTGGGTTTTTGATAGGGGTGATAGCATTCAAACAAGATACTTTTGACAGTGAAAAGGAGTGCTTAAAGGATATTTGCTTATTGACTCAAAAAATTTTTTTTGATGTACCTTCTATTCAAGAGAAAATATCTCTATTCAAAAACTTTTTAAAATGATTCATTCTAAAAGAAAATATATTCATGTACATCAAAGCCAAAAGATGTATTCATATTAATGATCTCAGCATTACAAAGCACGGTAAGTTGAATTATTACTCAGCCTTAGTCTCTTAGCTGTCTCAATCTCTTATATGTTTTTGGTATTTTTTTGAACAATCTTTTTTCAATTTTTAAAATTATTTAAGTCTTCAGTCTTTTCAAAGCTGCATTTTGTTTCTTAAATATGAAGTTCTTGACACCTTCATTGACTCTCCTCTGTGGAGCATATTTCTAATTGAGAGGATATTTTTGCTACAAATCCTGAGGTATACAGAAAGCTGAGAGCAATTTCCAAAAATGGAGGGTATTCTCAATTCCCTTTTTTTTTTCTTTGGTATTGAAATGTATGTTAGCACAAATAGTTTTCACAACTAATATATTTTTGCCTCCATTCTGAGGCAAAATAATACATATTTTTATAAGACAATACTCTGTTTATGGTTCTTTTGAATGTTTTGCTAAATTTAAATACTATAAAATCTCAAGCCCCCAAAATTTCATTTCTTTCCAGTACAGAATATAAATGTATCCAATTTAAAATAGAGCTTATGGTAGCTAGTCTTCAAAGATGGACTAGGTTTCTGGAATAGATGTCATTGTGGAGTCCCTACTGCAAGGATTCAGGCTAGCCTGAATCACTTTATCCAATAGAATATGGCAGAAGTGATGCATTGCCATCTGCCTTTATGATTTTGGGAGCCCTGAGCTGCCTCATAAGACATTCAGCTACTTGTTGGAGAAGGCACTTGGAAAGGGAGAGGTTCTGGTTGTACATAGAGACAGAGAGAGGCACTGCTCCACTGGGCCCCAGTTACCCCACAGAATCAGGAGAAATAATTACAGGGGTTGCTGATTTTAGCTGTGACATTTTGTGGGTTTTTTTATGCAGCAATAGGTAATTAAAACAGATGAATTGAGATAGTCTGATGTGCAATTTTAGAATTTTAAAATTAAGCCCTTTTCACTGGTTGAGCTCTCTTCATTTAATGTGTTCAAATCCTCTTGCTTTTTTAGGGATAAATTTCATTGTCTTTCTGTTTGCAGTATTTACAAACAATTGCCATCTCTAATTGTAGTTGACTAAGTTTCAAGTCAGCTTTGTTTTATTTACTTAGTAGGTTTTTTTTACTAAAGATTTTCACCTGGTTTTGAAAAAAATAAGCCAACATTTAAAGGTCTTATTTATAGTTCAAGCCAGGTGTACATCAGCTTAGATTGACAAAATAATTCTTACTCTTCAAAGAGTCAAGTGTTCCTAATATTCAACCTGTGACAACCAGCAAAGAGATAGTACACACTGCCAGGAAGAAGTATTTATTTTTAATTAGACATCAGCTTTCTTACAAAGATCAGGTAGATCACTTATTCTGTGTATATATATATATAAAAAAACTTGAAATTTGACAGCTCTGGCTTATACTTTGTTAGAAAATGGGAGCTTATTTGGATGGAATGATAAATTATGTGTCTTATCACAACCAGCTCCAAGTATATTTCTGCTCCATAGGTTTCTGAATTTAATAAGGACACTATTTTTAAAGTGAATACTCTACTCCAACAAAGTTTGTATCCATGTTATTACAAGATCAAATAATTAGTCCCTTTGAGTGTACAGTGGCACACACACTGGTATCAGATATTTTACCTTCAATGAGATTTCTAAAATTTGATAAGTTAGATTTTTGAAAAAGAGCCCATATTTGAATTAATTTAACTGACTTTTCCTCTTTGAAGCACCCATGACTGATGACAAACTGATATTTTCTAGTTGTGTGGGAAATTCTTCTGCTTCTGGTTCCAACAAGTTAATAACTACTGCTTTATTATTATATATACACAAGGTATTTTGTGTGTAAAAATGAGCAGTGTACTCTGAAGTACAAGTCTTTCTCAGCTTATAATGGGGTAATGTCCCAATAAACCCATTGTAAGTTGAAAATACCATAAATCAAAAGTGTGTTTAATACATCTAACCTATGAATGTCAGAGCTTAGCCCAGCCTACCTTAAACGTGCTCAGCCACTTACATTAGCCTACAGTTGGGCAAAATCTCCTAACATAAAGACTATTTTATAATAAAAGTTGACTCGTGTGTGTGATTGAATACTGTACTGAACGTGTGAAACAGAGTGGGTGTGTGGCTACAGTGTCAGCGTAGGGCTGTTTACCCTCACCATCGCTGGTGTGACTGCTGCCCAACATCACAAGGGAATATCCTACTGCATATCACTACAGATCACAATTCAAAATTCAGAATATGGTTTCTTCTGAGTGTGTATTGCTTTCAGACCATCAAAAAGTCAAAAAATCTTAAGTCCAGCCATTGTAAGTCAGGGACCATCTGTACTCATTTCACCTGAATGGAAAGTTATGCTTTAGAGTTTTGTGTAACTATCTTCTGAGGCTGTGTTAAATTGCCATGTGTAAGCACAGGCTTCTTAACTGACTACTAATTTTTGAAGTAGACACAGATGCTTTTTCGCCGATTTGGGGCTTGGAGTCAGTGTACCTCTGCAGAGATATGTTGGCCCGTGATAAATATTGAAAAGCATTTTGTGCAAATTAAAGATCATCAACTTTTCTGACAAATGGAAATTCAGTATTTAATTTTCCATTAAACATAAATGAGCTCATTTTTTATCTCATTGTTCCTGATAGCTTTTCTCTTTTTTGCAAAATAAAAAAGCCTAACCCTAAACAAACAGTTTTAGATTTATAGAACATAAAATGACAAAAGCATTGCTTTCATTTTCTCTCAAGGAGTCTGTAAAGATTCCTCATACATACTCCCTGTTCATTGTTAGGTTCTCACATGTCCAGTGCCCTACTGACTTGGGGCATGGTAGGCTTGTATCTCTTGCATTCAAGAGATGTGCTCAGGCCAGGGCATAACCAACTGGTATATTCATTTAAATGGCTGTAGAGACACACAGCCTTTCTGCCTTCTCCTACGACCACCCAGTACTCGAAGGAGAGTGGTTTCTAGCCACAAATGTTCCAAGTACTCTGAGTTATCAGTGAAAGCCTTGCATGCTGGAAATGTTCATTTTGTTGTTTGAATGGGTGGGGAAAAGAGTCAAGTTTTGGTCTTAACGAGTGCAGCGCCTGTTCAAGTGAGATCTATGTTCACTGCACTTGCGTCTCATGTACTCTTACTGGAAAGACTGTGGCAGAAACTGGAGTCTACCAAGCCATCCTGGCTGATTTTAAATTTGTTAAAAAATGAAATATATATGGCGTGCTGAACCAGATAGTGCAGGGAGCTGTAACCTGGGCATGCCCTGCCCAAACCAAGAAGACGGGTCACCCTAATGAGGACTAAAAGCTCAGGGGACTGTATTGGTAAGAGTAGTTGAGTTTTAACTCCAGTAGCTACTTAGAGCATGGGGTGCTTCGGAGAGGAAGCAGAGATCAACCCTGACAATGTGTTCCAGTCTGTGAACTCTTCCACACAGATTTATCTCAGGGTATTTATGGGTAGTGAGCAGAAGCAGCTCTTCCTTGAATTTCATGCTTTGTGACCTGGGAGCCTCTTCTGGAATATTAACTTTTCTTGGACTGCTCATTTTCCAGATGGGAGTAATAACACCAGAGAATGAGTGACTCTTACTTGTTTGAAGGCAAATCTTAAAGACAATAGAAATGCTACAGTCAGTGGACTGATGAGAGTTTCACCTCTCTCCACGCTGCTATCGCTATTCTGGTACAAGCTACCGCCTGCTCTTGCTTGAGCTCCTAATTGGCTTCCCCACAGCAGCCAGAGGGATTCTTTTCATGTGCATCAGGTCATTTCAACCCTTTGCACAGAATTCTCTAAAGACTTCCCATCTCACTCCTGAAGTCCTTTCCTTGCTGAAAAAGTCCTACTTAAGGGGCTTCCAAACCTCGCTGGCTCTGCCTCACAATAGGCAGTGTATTCTGTATTGCCACAGGGCCAATGTGCCAATACGTGTGTAACGGAGACAAAATTTCCATCAATGACCCTTACCAGTATTATATGTAAGATAACCTGATATTTTCAATTTTGTTGTTTGTTCCTTTTTTCTTTAAATGCTGGTTGCAAATGACAAAGTCGATTTCATGGCCTATCCATAAATCATGCCCCTCTGGTTGGAGAACAATTTACTATATGATCCCTACCTACCTCTCTGATTTGATGTCCACCACTCCGCATCCTCCTTGCTTATTCCCCTCCAGTTATGCCTGTGTCCCGGTTTAGTCTCAGATATGACATGTTCACTCCTGCCTGAGGGGCTTTGCGTTTGCTCTTCTCTCTGCCTAGGACCCTGTTTCCCTGGATGATGGCCTCATTGCTCACTTCCTTATTCCGTTTGGAGTTCTGCTCAAATATTTTCCTATCAGAGACTGTCCCTTACCGTGCCCATCCCTGCATTCTCTGTTCTCTTATCCTCTATCATTGTCCACTGTAGCCCATATATATTATATAACATATTCAAAATATATATATATATATTTGTATGTTTATCTGTCTCCTCACTGGGAGAAGCTGTGTGAGAGTAAGGATTGTGTTCTTTCGCTCTCTGCTGAATCTGCAGAGCCTACAGCAGCGCTGGCACCATTGTGGGTAGCCCTTTTATATTAGTTGAATGAATGAATAAATGTAATTCACAGTCGGAATTGCATTTATCAAACTTCCCAGAAGGAAAGTCCCTAATCTGTCTCATATCTTTTGTTAAAGCCACTGACTTTGGGATGAGGCCTGGGTGGACTCTGTAGGCAGGCCTAGCACCATTTGTTTGGTCTAAGGATCTGGGGTCCTGTGCACCTTGAGCATGGACTAGAAGGGCAGTGTTGTCCCAGGGAGAGTCTGTGCCCATGGCCCACAGACTTGGCTGTGGGGAAGGGCACGGCTGTTGGTGGGCCAGAGCAGGCTCTCTAAATTGTGGGCCCCTGTTGTCCAGGTGTGGTGATGGTATCACACAGGATTAATACAATAATCAGGTTCTGTCTGGTAGCCCGTAGTGCAGATGTTTTGATGATCCTTTCTATGGGAGCAGTAACAGTGGCATTCTGACGGTATCATTTCTGCCTGGCATCATGCAGCTGTGTCAGGATGGCTTTGGGGAAGAGCTTGGCGGCTGAGGATTGATCAGGACAGGTTTGGTGCGGTGAAATGCCCCAGGGCGGCGCTGTCCGGTGCTGATGCTCTGACAGCAATAGCCATCTTCCTGATTTTCCTGCTCTAGTGTTCCTCTCTTTCCACCTGACCTGCACATGGCTAGCTGGCAATGCCTCTTAATTCAAAAGAATTAAATATCCTTTGTTTTTACTGCTTAGTAAGGTAATGCATGATCTTTGTAAAAATTCCAAGTATTAAGGAAATACATTAACATGTGAAAGTAGAAGTCTTATGTAATTCTACCTCTGAAGAGAAACACTTCTGTCAGTTTGGTATATATTCTATTAGTTTTTTACATATATACCAACAAATGTATTTTGCATTTTTATTTTTATAAACATTTTACATTTTAGAAAATCACTGCTGTGCGGGTTGCCTGTTTTCACTGAGTAACGTATTGTTATGTTTTCCATACAGTACTGACTGATGTACCTCATTCTTTTAGTGCCTGGATCATATTCTATATTAAGGATATGCTATTTCATCGAACCAGTCATGATCTTGGCATCATTTGCAACAGTACCCATAAATACCTTTTCATATTTGCATTTGCCTATATGTGTACATATTTCTTGGGACATATTCTGTGTGCTGATTATTATTAGTTTTTAATTTCTTTAATTCTGTACAGCCCAATTTGGAAATCATCAGTGGCTCTGACCACTTATAGAGCAAAGTCTAGACCAGTGCTAGTAGAAGGATAATGTGCAACACAAAATAATTTAAGATCTTCTAGTATGCTCATTATAAAAAGTAAAAAGGAACAGGTAAAATAATTTTAGTTACATTTTATTTAAACAAATGTATCCCAAACATTTTATATGTAATGTGTAATCAATGCCAAAACATAATTACGTAGGTATTTTGCATTCTTTTTTTGTACTAAATGTTTGAAATCTGCTCTGTATTTTACACTGAAAGCACATCTCAGTTTGGACTGTCCACATTTCAAGTTCTCAGATAACCACACGGGGCCAGTGGCTGCTGATTGGGTAGCACAGGTCTAAAGTCCTTAGCCTGGTACTTAAGGAGCTTTACAAATAAGTCACAGCCAATCAGGTAGAGCCCACCTTTATTGGCCCCTGACACTGCTGGGTCCCACAGACCTACAGTGTGTCCTCTTTCTTTTTCCTGAATCCTGCCCATCCTGTGGCAGGGTTTCCCAGCCTTGGCACTATTGACCTTCGGGGTCAGTAAATTCTTTATTGTGTGAGTGTCCCCTCAGCCATGAGCCTCCTGATGTAGTGCCCTTGATTAGGAATGCCTGCTGTGCTTGGTGGGCCCACCTCACTTGTACCAAGTGCCATAGGCATTTCCATTTATGGCTGGGCTGCTGCTCGTGGTTCTTATTATGGCTGCAGGATTCACATAAACAAAAGCCATCAGAGAACCCTGAGTAACAAGATTTATTACTTATAGGTCCAGAAGGGTACACGGCACACCTGTGGGCCACACAGTGAGGTCACTGGCAGAGAGACAGAGGTGAGAACCTGGGGGGAGGGATGGAGAGAGATGGACCTGGGGCTCTGCCTTTATGAGGGCCCAAAGGAGGGATGTCTAGGGTTTTTCAGGTTATCTCTTTTTTGGCTGACTTAAGCCTAAGAGCAGGAATTAGGGCACAAGAAGGGAGAAACAGGGTCACTCAGCAGCTGGCTGTCTAGGTTATCCAGGGCTTTCTGACATGGAAACCTTCCTGTGTGCGGGCTGCCTCCTTAGTTCCTGGTCTGGTTCTGCTAGTAGCTGTGTCATTCAGCTGGCCATATGTTTATTCAAGGTAGATCTCTTCTGAAATGGATTTGATTGCCTTGGCAATCAAAAGCTGAACGCCAGGCCTTTTCAGTACAATTAAGCTTAGTGTCAGGCACTTAGGCGCTAGGAAGGCCGGTCTGTGCACTGTAGGGTGTTGGCCTCATCCCAGCCTTACTCCCACTGTATGCAAATAGCACCTTCTGACCCTCACCTGTAACCAAGCAGGTCTGACACTGAGAACCACTGTTTTAGGGTCAGTCTTGAATCTCTAATTACCCCATGTGGTGGTTTTTTAGCCAATTGGATGAGCCTACTGTGACTTACCCTTTCTCTGAACTTGACTTACTGTCCAGCCAGTGTGGTAAGTATGTATTATAAAAAAGTTGGTTTTCATTATTTTCCATGAAAGATTCCTAGCTGATAGAACCTGTGGAACCAGTTGGGAAGTGTTGGTTTTTGCCCACATGTGTTGGCTCACATTTTGTGTTATTCAGCACTTCCCAATCTAGGGCTTTTTTTCCCTAAGCTTTTGCAGGACTGCAGCAACCTATTTAATGCCATTGCATTCCTCACCTCATTTAGCACAGTGCTGTACTCCAGAAATGCCAACGGAGAGGTTGTAGGACTTGCACACTAGCACTTCATTTCACTAAGGAGTTGTGGCTAGCTAGCTATATAGCTGCATCCACCAACTGCTCCTGGAACCTCTGAGACCGGTCACCGAGTGATTATCGGCATCCTGGGAACCATTCAACTGAAATGTCCAACCGGAAGACTGTACTAAACAGTGTTTTAGATTCAGAATAAGTGACTAGGCTCTCCTTTTTGTTTCTAGATGAACCTACTGACAACAGATGATAAATCAAGGCGTATAATGGACAGAAATGGTTGACTACTGAAGAGCAGCAGTAGTTGGGAAGTGGCTAATGTCTCAAGGAGGGATGGATGATAAAAGAGAGTGGGGAACCTTTAAAATCACAGTGATACTGCTATGTGTAGCCGGGGGCAGGAATGCACAGACCTTGTGATAGGAACCCAGAGTGTTTTCTGCTGTGGTGGTGTGTTCTGAGATATTACAATCCTTGTAGCTGTAGACACAAGAGATACTGGAAATGACAGCCAGGTGGAAGAGGACAATAGACAAGAACAAACTGGCAGTTCAAGTTGGCCTTCCAACTTGGTGCCAGCAGTTGACGTATTTCAGAGGTTGTCGTAAACCCAGGGCATCATAAACTCGCCTGGACTTGGATTGCTAATCCTAAAGAATGGTCTGGTCGGTGAATGTATGTGGAATGGGAGTTAGAAGTTAGGGACAGAGTGGTATGGGAGATGTGATATTATGAATATTGTTAGACATATAAGATTATCCATAGAAACGCAACTGGAAGTGAAGGAAAGGCTGGAAAGTAGATTTGCAGGGAGAAGTGTCTCTGTCTCACTGAGACCCAAACAGGAAAAATAATAATAATAAATTGTGAGAAGAGTATTTGAGAACAAATTGATAACTGACAGAAGGTCCTGAAAGCCACCAAAATGACATACTGAGAGAAGCAGTGGGATTTTCTTCACGGGAGAGTTTTAAGAAGGAATGTTATTGCCTTCCAATTATGGCTTCATGTCTGTTCTCCCCACAGGCTCATGTACTTGAAACCCCTCCTGGCCCCATAAGAGAAGGTTCTATGGTCCTGATGAGATTGTGTGCCCTGGAATCGCTTCTCCTGGAAAGGAGATGCTAACGGGTACTCGAATAAAATATTAAAATTATGAAGGACGTAACAAAGGCCAATCAGTTCTTTCTTTTCCCCAGACCTCATAATATGAGAACAAGGGTTATTTGATGAAATTAAAGAGTAGCAAATTAAGTGCTAATAAAATGAGATAGTCACTTATATAATTCATTACTGTGGGAGGTCACAGAGGCAAATTCTTGGCTGGATTAAATATGGGGCTGGATAATTTTATGAGTACTAATGATATTTTTAACAGTGGAGGCTGATATTAAGAGAGAAGTAATCCTCTTAGATTCTCTAGGAGATGGTTTGTAGGGACCTCTGGCAAGTAGTGTCTGAGAAGTGTGGAAGCAGGCTTTGTGGGTTCTAACCTTCAGTGGGGAACTGTACTAAAAATTCGCTTTTAAGGTGAACAATGCCCTCAGGTATTCCATTCACGCTTTGGTCCCAACTTTTCTTGTGGAGATCCAAAAGTTCTGTAATCAGAAGCAATTAGGTTACAAAGTTTTATTATACAAGATGAATAAGTCCTGGAGATCATACATTGTATGGCAGTGTGACTGTAGTTAATACTGTGCTATATAGTTGAAAGTTGCAAGGTAGTAGATCTTAAATATTCTCAGCATATACACACACCCAAAGAAAAAAATGGCAAATGTGTGAAGTAATCGATTTGTTAGTTAGCTTGATTGTGGTGATTATTTCACTGTGTGTGTGTCAACTTGTATAGCTTAAATATACACAATTTTTATTTGTCAGTTATACCTCAGCAAAGCTAGGGAAAAAAAAGTAAATGCTAAATAATTTTTTAAGAAAATGAAGCAATTGGGAAAGACATTGTCCAGAATTAGATCATTTGTGGTCTTTGGGAATCTTTCAGTTGATTTATTATATTCCACCCATGTGTCAGGCACTTTGCTTGGAGTTTTAGTAATCTATTGGTAATATAAACATTTAGATAAGTCAGTGCCTTTCAGAATGAAAGGGCTGGCACCAAAGTTAGGCTGTAAAGGAGCATGGAAAAACAGGGAAGCAAAGAATAGCTCAACCTGTGTGGTTCAGAAAAGGTTCAGAGAAAGTGATGTTTACACTGAGTCTGACTGTTGCAGACGAGCTCACTGCTGCCAAGAGGAAGGATGGGCGTTCTGGGTAGGAGGAACCAACGACATGCACAGGCCCGAGGCTGACCGTGATGTCGAGCGTCAGGGGGCTCCCAGTAGTTCAGACAGACTGTGCCAGGGGCCAGAGGGGCAGAGAGGGAGAAGATAGGCATGAGAGGAGGAGGGAGCCGGGTGGTGAGGTCCTGGGCCTGCCTGAGACCCTCTCCAGCAGCAGTACTTTCCCGTGGTGGTGGTAGTGGGTGGGAGGTAGAGGAGAGGTAGGGTGGAGTTTCCGGAAAGTTCACTGACTGACAAAGGGCAGCCCCCCCAAAGCCTTGCCCCACCGTCATAGGCTTCCCTGTTTTGGCCACTGTCACCAGTTCCCTGGCAGAGAGCCTTGTATTCACACAATTCTTTGATTCACTAGTTTTTATTACCTGACTGAAACCATCTTTACCGTGACCCTAATCACCATTATCAGTAGTTAAAAAAAATAAATGAAGCGCCTCCTACCTTTGAGTAGAGGGGATTCTTATAGGTCTTACATAAATTAGGATGAGTCTAGGGCGTCTGCCTTGTCTTATTCCCTTGGGCTCTGCCTACAACCAAGTCTCTGTTTGGGTGGGTTAGGAGAGGCAGATTTCCTTTGCCTGAACTTATACTCCAATTTCCTCCGTGAACTTGGCTCAGCAGACAAGCAGGGAAATATGCAATGTCTCTGAGAAGCAGATGGATTGAAATGTTAAAAATCTGTTTTGTGAAATGATTTCGGCTAACAATAATCAGGGGGAATAAAAGCACCCAGACTTTGCTCTTTCTTCAGTGATACTTAAATAAGAATATCATTAATCACTCAGGGTCTAACTTAGAATTTCTACACCATTAATATCGGTATGAAGAATCAATTGGAAATGAGAGAATATCATTTACAATCTTTGTGGTGCTTACAAATGCTTTATTATTATTATTTGTTTTATAGTACAGTATGCAAGCAGCCATTTTCTCTATCACATTATAGAGAGTGGTCCATATTTGGGACATATTTCCATATGAATGACCTTTTTCACAGTAGTTTAAGGCTTTTCTGAGAAGATGATTCTTCAAAAACATGGGGTTGCTAGAGGCATATAAAAATGAGATTAGTTGCAGAACCAGATGGGTATATGCTCAGTTTCCTGTGTCAGAGTGTCAGTGATAAAGTTTAGAACTAAATACAAGTTCTAAAGTAGACAGATCCAAATGTTAGCTCTGTCTGGGGAGCTGGCATTGTTTTCACACAAGCCAACATTTAGGCTGGGTTTAAAATAGAAATTACAGTCAATCAGAAGGAAATGGAGGTGGGGATCAAGGTAAGAAAGAGGATTTAAAAGCTGAAGCAACAGACATGCCTCCTGGAATTTTGAGTGGCTTGTTTTTTTCTCCCTTTTTCTAACTTCTGATACATCAATGTTATAATTCAAATACATTTTGAAAATTCTCCTTTGAGGAAAGAACAGGCTGTGTCATGTCAGCATTTAGTATATATTAACCTTATCAACGGGGTAGTGATCAAGGATTCCTTTAAACCCAACATTAATTTACTTAAGTATTTAGTAATCATTTGTTCTCCAGGACAAATCAGTCTCTGCTGTCAGAAGTGAGGCACGTGGCAGGAGTAACACAATGTTTTCCTCCATTGTTAGACATGTCTGCGTAATGAATCGGTCCAAGTTAGAGCCTTCTAAAACCATGGAAAACTTGGTTTTACATGAATTCTACCTTTTCTTGATTGGGCTTCCTTCACCAAGATTATTTATGTGTAATTGAGTGAAGAAGAAACATAAGCATTAAAAGAGCAGTAATGCCAAATGATAAATACATCCTTTCAAGGACCACGTGAAAATAGGTGAATATATTTAATACAACTTCATCATTTTTACAAAGCATTCTTCTTTTCCCTTTAGACCTTAGCTGGATCTCCAAAATACAAGTGAATCAACCGGCAGTTCTGAGGCGTGCCCAACAAATCCAGGCTCGGAGAACCGTGAAAAAGGAGTGGCAAGTAAGGGTTCCTCTTGAGCATTCCGTCCCTGTTGTTTACAAAGCCCGGCCTCTTCCCTCAAGGCCACAGTATTGAATTTTGCTCAAGATGCATCTAAACTTAAAAGATTGCAGCTGTCCATGACTTATTTTAATAATTCATATATGGCGATGATGGGTTGGAGAAAGATAACACATTTATCCAAACAAGTTAAAAATCTTATCACTCTTGAGTGGCAAAGCTGCAAATGAATTTAAGGCATCTTTATTCATGAGTGAATTCCATGGCATATTTTCTCCCCACATTTATTCAGTTTCTTAGACATACCTTCTTTGGTCATCTTCTATGTTAATTTTAAAACCGTAACGTCTAAGCCTGGCGTGTCTGCTGTTGAGGCCCTTCGGTGGAAGAGTTGACCTTCTTTGACCATCATGTTTACCTTACCTTGTTAATTTTCATAAATCATTTTTCAAAATTTAAAAAACGTTTTGTTGAGTACTTATGTACTCAGCATGTTCCTCCACGTACACCACCAAAGGCGTGCTGATCATACAGGACTGAAAGGAATTCAGAGTTCATTGCACAAGTCAGGCAAAATACTGTGCTTGAAACCTTTTAGGGTGACATTTCACATTTTGCTCCTCCTTGGAAATATTCTGATTGAAAAGATAAGAGGAAAGTCATCAGAATGAGTTGTGAAATATGAGTATTTGTTTTAGAAATGTAATGGAATTAAAACAACAACAAAGTAGTTAGTGACTCTTTTTTTTTTTAAATGTCTCATCCCAAGAACCCTGTGTTTGGATGTAAAATGTCAGACAAAACTGTCTTCTTAAGTTCTACCATATTGAGGTAGCCATCAAGGGTTCTTTGTGGCTGAGATGGAGAAGTCAGATGTGGGGAATATATTAGGAATTTCAATTTGGGATGTCTGTGGGAGAAAAAACAATTTTAAGTCTACTTACCCTTTTTATATATTCTGTGTAATGTTCAGGTCATCACTCTTGAGCAATGTTTATATCATATATCAGAGTGATATGTCTTAGAACAGCATAGACATCAGATTTTAGCACCCATGTTTGTCTAATGATTCTCTGCTAAGTGGGTTGGAGATGAATTATTATTATTTTTTAAATCCTGTTTTTACTTTTCTTAAACCAGGCTGCTTGGCTTCTGAAAGCTGTTACCTTTATAGATCTTACTACACTTTCAGGCGATGATACATCTTCCAACATTCAAAGGCTCTGCTATAAAGCCAAGTATCCAGTCCAGGAAGATCTCTTAAGAGCTTTAAATATGCACAATGAAGGTAATATTATTGTGTATAATCTGGTGTTTATGTCTTTACAACACTAATTCCCAAATCTAAGAGGACTTAAGACAAAATTCAGCTACTAAAATGATAGCAGCAATAAAATCCATGATAGAATTGTGTACATAGGCAAATAGTTGAGATTTTTCTCTGAGAAACAGCAGGGAGAGAATCTTCGTCTCATTTTTTAGGTCAGTTCTTTCCATCATGGATTAGAATTACTGATAGAGACTTTCTTTATTTTTCTTTCCATTTCTTCAGTTTTGGAAATTTTCTATCTAGTGACTCTAAGATACTGATTCTGACTCCCTAGCTGCATGTGAAAAAGCCAGCCTCATTACTTAATAATCACATCTCATACATAAAGTATTTTCTGTAAGTAAATGAAATACTTTTGAGAATAAAATGCAAATGGGGAATATTGCATGCTTGTATATTAGGTTAGATCTTTTGAGAAAAGTTATATTCCCTTTCTTAGTATACAGAAAGAACTTTCTAAAGTTGCCTTAAGTTTAGAACCTTAACATTTTAGAAATGGAGGAGACCTTTGCGAGTCTACCCGCTTATTTCTAAACAAGGAAACCAAGACCTGGAAGGCTAGATGGTTCTTCAAGAACTGTGTTACTCAGTGGGCTGGTTTTAGGAGCCAGGTCTTTCCATGGAAGGATGCTTCACGGTTCCGGAGTGCCTGCCTGTCTCTAAAGAATGCAGCTAGAGCTGGTACATTGGCCCAATGCAGGTATTTTATCCCAGATAATTTATGGATAACTTACAGACCGAAACAACTGTACAGCTTTTGAAAAACATGTTTCTTTTGAGTGGTCAACAAAACCACCATCATTTTTGTTTCTTTTGAGTTGACAATAAGATACCACCACCAAGTGTTAAAATAAAAATAGCACTTAAAAGTAATAATTTTTGGGGAAAGGGCTGGAAAAAAGGTAACAGCTTGGTCTGAGCCTCATACTATATTGCTTTGTTTTATAGTGACTTTGATTTTTTAATTTAAATTTTTAGAATTTAATGACTTATTCCTCAAAGGGAGGGCTCTAAGTCCAGATTTTATTATTTCTGACATGAAATAAAATATTTTCATTGAGTCAAGACCACCAAAGTGGTATTCCATGTTGACCGCAAAGAACAATGTATCACAGGTACTTCATTCCATGACTAACAATGAGAAAATGACCCATGTTGTCAAGAATTGGAAGGGAACATGGAACGTAAAAACCTTTTAATTTGTTGCCGCTTCGTAGGGGAGTTCATTTTTCTCTCCTTTTGATTTCTGCCAATGTTGTAGTATAAGTAATAATTAAAAGCGTATTGTGCAAATTGAACTTTACATAGTGAGCTCTTCCTTCACAGGCATCACTACAGCTGCTGTTTGTGTTTACCCTGCCCGGGTGCATGAAGCAGTAAGATCACTGAAGGCTGCTCGCTGTAGCATCCCGGTGGCATCAGGTGACATTGGTTGTGGCTTTTGCTGTTGTTTTCTGACATCCAGTGTTTCAAGTCAGACACTTTGGGGAATTATATACAGTTTTATACTATGATTTTAATTAGTTTTGTATATTTAATTGACTGTATTTATTCATTCTGTTAGTATTGTCTGCTAAATGGCAGACATTATATTAATTCTGAGGAATACAGAACTGTATCCCTGTCCTTAAGGAAACTTAGTTGTTGAGGAGGAATAGTCAAGTTTAAAATAATCAGAAGGCAGGAGATGTAGTATTACATACATGTAAAATATAATTATAAAGGTATGTGGAAGGTATGGTTCTAAGTCAGCAGGGAGGTTGGTGATGCTGGGAGAAGAAGTGAATGCGTCAGAGAGGAGAGAATACATTGGATCTTAAAGGGCAAGGAGGAGTTTGCCGTGGTGGTAAGACAGGGAATGGCATTTTAGATAGAGGGATTAGAATGCGTGAAGGCACGGAAGCATGGGCGGGGAACTGAAAGTGGTTTGCGATTGCTGCATCCTAAGGTGGAACAATGGAGGGGCTATTGGGATTGAAGCTGGAGAGGTAGATGGGGGCCAGATCATCTAGGGAAACCATGGCAGTGGCATTTGGGCTTCGTGCTGCTGAGGGGCAGATACTGAAAGGGTTCAAGCAGAGGCGTGCCATGATCAGCTGCATGATGTAGTAAGCTAGGGGATGGTAGTGGACACAGTAGAGAGAGGTGAAGTGCAGTTTGGGAAGGTGATCACAGCCCACGTGGGTGATGATGACAGCCACTGGCCATCCCACCCGCCTCCCCCGGCCAATCATGAAAGATAAAGAAGAGGGTATGTTCAAGAGTTATTGACTTAAGACAGACTCAGTGGGACCTGGCATGAGGGATAGGAAAATCTTCAAAGCTTTTATATAAATACATGTGTGTGTGTTTGGATAGATAGATATATAAAAAATTGGATTCTGTTTTTAAAAGAAGTTAGAGGAATATCCTGGCACTTTAAAAAAGGAGTCTAAAAAGAACATTAATTTATTTTATTAGGGGTGCATGAAAAGAAACATAGTATACAGAATTGATAAGCAACCCGTTTGTGAAGATTCCCAAAGTATTTGTCAGCTATACCTTTATTGACCTTAATGTCTCATCAGCCTCAGACAATTCAGCTTCCCTTTACACAGCAGGGAAACATGCTTTCCTTTAAGCTAGCAGATCCAAAGAATTTAATAACATCAAGGAAACACAAAAGATTATCTTTATACATGGGAGTGGAGTTAATGGTGCACGTGTAAAAAGTGTTAATACATTTTCAGAAATGCAGTTGTATTTTATTTTCCTTTTATTTGTGCTTGGCCCTGCTCTTCCCAACTTACCCTGCCCCAATTTTGTGGACTGTTTGGCTGTTCATTTTAAGATAGGCCATAGCAGGAACTGATATTACAGTTTGGTTATAACAGCTGTAAATATGAATGAGTAAATCAAGAATACAATGATGGCCAACTTGATCAAGCTGGATCCAGAATTAACTAGTGTCCATCAAGGCAGGGCTGTAGCTACGGTTTTAGGACTATCACTGTGATGATAACATATTTTCTTAATTGCAGTTTACTTAAAGCACCCTCATGAGCATCTCTATAGCAGCTTCATTTCAGGTCTTCCAGAGGATGTAATACCAATATCTCTCCTAAAGCCAGTTCGGTATGAGATAACATTCTATTTCTTCATACTTCACTTTTGTGTATAGTCCTTAAAGTCATTAACGCTTTTGTCCAAATGCTGATTTTTTTTTTGTATGAGATTCTGTGTTGATAGAATGACCAAGTGAAATTTGTCTTCTTCCCTCCTCCCTCCCTCTCTTCCTTCTTTCTTCCTTCCTTCCCCTCCTGTCCCTTCCCTTCTCTTTCCTCCCCTCCCCTCCCCTCTCCTTCCCTTCCCATCTTCTTGTTTACTCTGTCTGCACTAGTGGCCACTGGCTTTCCAGCTGGACAGACTCATTTAAAAACACGATTGGAAGAGATAAGATTGGCTGTGGAAGATGGAGCTATGGAAATTGATACAGTGATTAACAGGACCCTGGTGCTGACAGGCCAGTGGGAAGGTAGGTACATGTCCTTATCTAAGAGGGAGACATAGGTCTTTCCCGGTTAATCAAATGGTGAGGATCTGGTAAGAGGCAGCATGTTTCGGAAGTCATTGTTCTAGATTACAAGACACCAGATGAGAGGGTGGATCTAGGAAAAACATGGTGGGATTGTTCATCCGGTTCTCTTTATAAATCTAGGCAGTCGCCCACCTGCATGGTCTTTTTAGATCCCTTTGAGTGCTTAGGTGAATAGTTATTTCCATGCAATAGATTGCTTTTATTCTATTCTCTACTGCTTTGTTACTCAAATCACTCCAGGCAAGTCTTTTATGCAAAGTTTATTTGAATATGATGGAGGAAATGTCCCTTTTTTATGTTAATCTTTGTGGATTTTAAGGGTGTGGGATTATTAATAAGGCAGGCTGTTTTTACTCCTGCTATTCTTGCACATAGTTCTTGTGAATATTATTTCATGTTCACCTTTGAGATTCATGATTTACTGTCACATTGATCACAATAAAGCATTGCCCATTCTAGTAACAAGCCATAGTTAGATATTAAAGAAATAGATTATACCTCTCTTAAATGTATTTTATATGCTACAGATTGTTGGTAGCAAAAATAAGTACAGCTCTCTATTTCCAAAAAATTATTCTAGTAAGTAGTTTAGCTAATTTTTTTTTTACAAAATCATAAAATAAAAGCCAGAATCATATAGTTTCTTTAAATATGTGAATATCAAGTAAATGGCACACTTTGTGATAGTTCTGGAGGTTATGCCTGCTCACTGTTAAAAATTCTAACCAGGAATAAAGGAAGTGGATGTTCCACATAATCATCCCCTAGAAATAATCCCTGGCAGTGCTACAGTGCACAACTTCCCAGACCTTTCTCTTTATATATACACACACTATGTAGCTCCTACTCTTTTTCAAAGTACTTACTTTCAATAAAAAGTAAGGTTATATTGAATGTATTTTTCCTTAACTACCCACTGAACTTGCCAATTTCTCAAGGATATCTTTCTGTGACTCTATCCATCAGTCCATCTAGTTCATTATCTGTAACTTCTAACTCTGTTATGTATCCATTTAAGAATTCCTTTTGGTTATGGGGTAGCAAAGAATCAGTCAATGGTCTAAACATTCAAGGATTTATTCTCTTATATAAAGCCTCGAGGCAGGTATTTCAGGGATATTGTCACAGCTCCACAAATTTCTTGGTGACAGAGGCTACTTTCATCTTTACTTTCAAAATGTGCAGCTTCTCCTCTTACACTCATGGGTACCCCCTTGTCTAAGACAGCTTCTGGAGTCCCAGCCTTCACACTCATCTACACAGCAGGAAAGGAGGGCTTGTCCTCTGTCAAAATCTCACACAGCCTTTTTGCTTACACCTCACTGACCCAAGCTGAGTTACCTGGCCATGCTTGGCTGCCAGTGATGCTGGGAAATGAAGTCCTCTAGCTTGGAATATTTGCTACATGCAGGGACATTCTTTAAAAAGAGGTGGTGTGCATTTCTGGGCTTAGATGGAAATGAGGGAGGAAGGTACCAGCAGGGAGGACAGTGCGCCACAACAAGTTCAACAGGGCGCAGCAGTAAAAACCTTAATGGCAAAGGAGCAGGCGAAACAACAACAAAAATGTATAAATAAGAAAACTTAAGTCAGAAAGCACAGCAGTCTGGACTGTTAGCTCTGGGGCAAGTCAGCAGCCCCTGAGAGCACCATTGAACTCCAGGAAATACACTCACTCCTCTGGCAGTTTCGAATGGTCTAGAAAAAAATGTAAGGCCACCCATTGCCTTACACACCCATCCATACTCATCAACAATTTTAGCCGTTGCCAGGCTTAAGCTCTTGACAACTCACAAATAATCTTTTTGTGTTTTTTATTTTTGTCACTTTTCTTATGGGTCATGTGTACTTTTGGCCAATTGCAATCATTCTTATAATACTTATTTTAAATAGCTATCCCTTGTCTCTACATATTAATTTGGCTTGTTTGCTTCTAGTCACAGATTCCAGTTAAGATTTAGGGCTAGAGTAAGAGAAAAAAATGATTAAGCATAATACTTAAAACAAATCTGGAAATAAACTGTGATTTAGTTGGATAAAAAACTATGTCCTTCATGTCTTTTATTAAGCAGTTGTAGACATAGAAGTATGGTGGTTTAAATTATAACTTTTGCTCTTGTCTTTAGAATAGTACTAATTGGAAAAGAAAATACAATAGGACATGAGTTTTGCTGTTATTGGCTAGCTTGTAATGAACTAGGAATGGTTGTTTTTAAGAACTGATAATTTCCCAGTAACAGGCGTTCATGCAAAATACAATAACACAACTTTGTCCCCGACCATACTTTTCTATTAACTTTTTTTATGGTGTTAATAACCTCTTGACCCAAAACAAATTGAAAAGGAACATTTAATACTAGAAATTTAATTCTAAGGAGAAACCCGCAATGACTTATGCCTTTTTTTACTGCAGTATTTTGTCTTAATTTCGGTTTTCAATTTGATTACATATTGTATTTTTCAGTGTCATGTTTTAATATTAACTGTTTACTAAAATATGAGCATAAAATTGATCTATTGAAATTTGCTGATGGAAATGTCTGTCAGGCTATTTCATGTTCAAATCCAGGCCCCTCTCCTCTGTGCACTGAAGTAGGTAGGGCTCTGGTTAAACGACAAAAGAAAGAATGCTGTGTTTAAACCTGCGCTCTCAGAGTGTATCCTAACTATTTTTCATGGTCACAAGGGGCCACAGTTTAGGGTCTGAACCTAAAGAAGAGACTGGAGGGGAGCTTGTATTCCTCTCTTGGATTCTCCTTAGTTTATGTGTTCTTTTCCGACTTCTGACCCTTCTGCCCACCTTGAGGCTCCGTCACTCTTAGCAGACCTACCTGCTGGCTCTCAGAGAAATGGAACCCGTGGGCAGGAAATCCTCCCTGCCCTTGTGACACATGTGCTTTCCTTTACTTCTTCCCTTTCTCCTTCTGAGTCCATCGAGATCCTGCTCTCATCTCCTCCCAGATTTTCAGAGCCTTACTCCATTAATCGGCCACTTTTCCTCCTGTATCTTCAGCCCCTCTCTCTACCAGCTTAATTCCCATAAGCCTCTAAACATACTTAAGCTTTTCTTACCCATATGCCAACATTCCTGCTCATCCCCCATCTCAGTCTATTTTCTATTCTCCCTTTCAAGGGGAAAATTCTTAAAAGGGTCATGTTTACTTGCTTCTCTTGAGTCTATTCTAGCCTAGATGCTAATGACCTCTTGTTTCCTCGTGAGGGGCTATTCCTCAGTTGTTTATTTAGCTTTAACATTTGGCAGCATTTAGCACAGTGGACTGTTTCCTCCTTCCGTGAACGCTCTTGTCGTGGCTTCGCTGACCCTGCATTCTTCAGGTTTTCCTCCAGGTTTCTGATAGCTCCTGCATCTGATTTGAGAGCGTCTCTGCCTCCTCCAACACCTCCAAAGTGTTGGTGGTCCTCTGATTCTGTTCCAGCAAATTCCACCTTCTCAAACTCTGCCCACTGTCCCTTGGAAACCCCTTGTGCTCACCGACTCCAGCCGCATCCCCTTTGCTGGAGGCTTCGAATGTCCTGAGCCCCAGAACCCACTTTCTGCCTGACCCCTACCTCCTGTTCTGTTTCCCCACAAAACCCTGTTGCTTTTCATCAATCATTTTCACAAAGGTAGACATCCAGAATGAGTGAATCTTGACCAAATCCTTAAAGAAACTAGTCCCTTGAGAAAGAAATCCGTTAAAAAATATTTACATCTCCCTAACTTTATCAGTACTTTCTCTTAAATGCATTTTAATGTCAGAACTGTTGTATCAGTAACTGAATTATCCTGGAATACGGTGATGCTGTCAGGGCTGCTGAAATCTCTGGACTGCCTAGCGCCATAGCTAACGATTCAGACCGCCGTGCCTTCTGACTTCATGTGTCTTTCTGTTTAAACATTTTTGTTATTGTTTTGCCTGGTCCTTTGCTGTTAGGCTTTTTACTCTCATATCCTGTTGTGCTCGTGGCACACTTGTCCTCCCTGCCGGTATTTCCCTCACTTTTTCCCATCTTGGCACAGAAATGAATCTACCTAACTGAATCCTCAGGACACTGGTTCTAACTGAATAGGAGATGGAATGTATGGCTGGTTCTCAGAATTACCTGACAAACATTTTCACATTTCTTGGACCAGCTCCTCTCCTCCCTGAATCTAGCATAGCCCCCTGAATATACATAATATGAGAACTAGATGTGAGGGAAGTTTGGCCCCTTCAGCATCAAAATCATCCCAGGTGATTTGACTCTCCCCCTCTCCCGCTACCATAGTCCTGTAGAGAATCACTAGCTTGGAGCATCTTTTATCTTTCTTTCTTTTTTTTTTAACACACTTCTAGTTCTTGGTTCTAGTTTAGGTGCAGGATAATGGAAGCGTTGTTGAATTTACATATCAATAAATTTTTACAAGTCATAGTTCCCATGTGTTTCTGTTTATTTAGCCTGGATCTGCAGTTAGCTGTAACAGGAAGTGTAAGGAATAAAGGGTTATTCGGCCCCATAAAGCCAGAAAGTTCGCCTGCTTCTGTAATCATGGGAGAAGGACAATAGCCCTCAACCTGGGAAGGCTGTGCCTTGGGATGATGATAGCAGCTCACTGGCCTCTGCTGGGCTGGGAGATTGGTGGGGGCACCCAGCCAGCCGTATAGGCTGGTCATCACTGGTCAGTCACACTCAGAACTTACCCAGGACAAGTACACTGGAGTAAGAAGGGACGACAGCCCCAGCTACTAAGGGTTGGGAGCAGCCTTTGCATTAGCTAGACTATGGCTGGAATCCTGGCACTACCATTAGTAGCTCTTTCCTGTTGGGCAGGTTTACTCCTCTGTGCCTTCTGTTCCCTTTTTGTAAAACAGGAATAATGGCATCTACTTCACAGGGTTTTAATAGGGATTAAATTAGGTAATGTATGTAAATTGATCATCCTGTTGCTTGGCCCAGATGAGTGGGCCAGTTTCTTCTCTTTGCCTTCTTCCTAACGATGAGAGTATGTTGTCAAGGGAAGTAACCATTAAGCACATATCTTGAGTAAATGAAGTGGAGCTCCAAAGACTTGGGTTTTTGTCATTGTAATTTTGCTAATTTACATCTAGTCCTTGGGTAAACACTTGCCTCTATTTAAATAAACTGCCAAGGAGGGGATAAAACATAATGATTTCTATAGTCCTTTAGAGCTATAACGGCCTGTGATTTTATATTTGGCATTTTCGTTGTCTGTGGGTGTTATTCCCATGGTAAGGACTTGTCATACAGTACTTTTTAATGACAGTAGTGAAGTTGGCATCCAAATAGTTCTTTGAAGAAAGCATTCACCAGAAGGGGTTCATCATTGCGTAAATCTTACTGAGCAGGTTTTGAAAATTAAATGTGTTCTGTACTCTGTAAACATACAGAGGTATTCATTCTTCACTTTGTTATGATCTCTCTCTGCTGCCTGTATTTACCTAGTATGTTATGAGTGACGTGCAAATGGTACTGGATTCTGCTCTGTTCAAGCATCTTCCTGTTACTTGAGCTCAGGACCTGGAGCTGGCTTACCTGGTTTTTGGAACGCTTTTCTAGACTGGGGAACCACAGACATGACCCCAAAGATGGCTTCTTCTGTCACATTTCCACGATAGTGTGTTCAGTGTCACAAATGGAAATATTGTTTGTCTCTTGTATCCAGAGTCTCATGTACATGCCACGCCCTTTGGTTCTTCAGCTCTGAGTTGCTTTCTTAAACTTGGTTTGTGTAGGACATGCCTCATGCTCTCATGAGTTTTAGGGTGAGAGAATGGAATATTCGAGCCAAAGCCACAGTGTCTATCATTGGGTCATATGCAAGTGGATTCCAAAAATCTTCAGTCTGGGCAACAATTTATTTTTCTTATTTGCTTATTTTCATACAAGGAAGATGGTAGAAAGAATATTCTTAAGAGAAATTGATATTTTTCTTTGTTGTCTAGAGCTGTTAATCATAACATCTTATGAGAAAAGCCATCTCTAAATCTAGAGACACTGGGGAGGTATCACATAATCCATAATCTGTGCTTTCTCTGTTTGGGGAGTTGTTTATAATAGAACAATTCTGGAGATACTTATGGCAGCTGAATGCTTTTATGACTTTTGTTTTTATGGTATGATTCTTCAAAACTTCAAATACTATTGACCAAAATGTGTGTTTTATCTCTTGGAGGGTATTTTACTATCTGGTGTAAAACAGGTTATCTCTGCTTTAGTCTTACAAGATTAATTAGTTGCTTTGGTGGATGAAAACTGTTCTTGAATATTTTGTGACTTTTGTAGTTTAAAAGGTTGCTGTGCAATTTTATATTAAGTGTTTTACTGTACATATAATTATCTTAAGAGTTATTTTCAGGCCATTGTGCAGTGTTGAACATCTTTCTGGTACTCAAAAAATAATTGCTTAGATATGTTCATTAACAATTATTTTTTAAGTGCCTTTGAGTAGCATGAAATATAAAAAGACATCTACTTTGTGACTTTTAGATAGGAAATACAGCCTTTAAATACTTGGATTTTTACTTAGATCATAATTTCTTTACCTGAAAGCTTTACAAACATAGTTTTCTTTGTCTACAATATTGCTTTTCCAGAAAACTTAACTGATTGCCAGCCACATCAAGATTAAGAACATACTTTCTTTTTAGGTGAAAGCTGGAGAGAAACAAGGTAATTTTAAGTAGAGAAAAGTAAAATGCTATAGATGCAAATTCCTGTTGGCACGGGGAGGCTGAAGGGAGAGCCAGTTGTCAACTTGTTTTGGATGCTGTTTAAAACAGTTGCAAAAAAAAAAACACTTGCAGGATGTCCCCCTCTGCCCCTTGGATCTTTATCCTCATCACACACGCCTTTCCCAGTGTAGCCAAGTTTTCTGATTCCATCAGTGAACGCAGTCCACCAGGCCAGCCTCACTTGTTTTTTCTTCCAGGAGTAATGAGCAGAAGGCCAGGTTATGACCTTCATTTCCTCTTCTCAGTGTGGCAGTAGAAGGAGGGCTGAGGGGGGACAGACAGGTGACGCCTCCTCTGCTGGCTGTGCTACCATATTGATTAAGCATCCACAGTGTGATACATCCTGGTTTCTAGTACACCCACTTGCGCTACTCCTGAAAACCTCATTATGAGTCAAAACATTTATTATCAGGTTTTTAATGTTACATCACTGTGCCAGCCACTTCTCTGATGTATGTGTTTTGTTATATTTTACATTATTCTGACTAATTTGAAGTCATGGTGTTTGAATTCCATTTTCATGTGTCAGTCATCTTTTATAATAGCCTTTCAAATTATTATTTTTCTGGTACACGCAGGAATTAACTCTTTTTTTTTTTAAACAGAATTTTCAGTTTCCGTAATGTTGGTATCTTTAACAATGAACATGTATTACATGTGAGTATGTGAGCAGGGAAATTAATAAAGGCTCTAGGGAATAAGGACATGATGTATGCAGAGATTTATCCATAAGGATGTTAACTGAAGCATTGTTTGTAAAAGCAAAAACTCTGAAGCCTTAAGTATCCAATAATAGACAAGTGATTGAATAAATTATTTATGACCATAAGTTGTACAGCCATTAAAAAAATTGTGCTACAGACCTGTGTTTATTAATATGGAAAGATGTCTGTGATATGTCAAGGGGAAAAAGCAGGTTACAAAATAATTTGTACCATGTATAATCACACATTTTTGTTTAAAAATTATAGAATGGTTGATAATCTCAAAAGCCTTCTCATAAGAAAAATACCTTGGTGCTAAATAAATTTTAATAACAAAACGTATCTTTTATAACTTTTATTTTTGAATGATTTTAAACTTAAAGATAGGTTGAAAAAACAGGACACAAAACTGTTACCCTGCAGTTAGATTCGCCAGTTATAAAGTTCTATCCCATTTACCTTTTGCCTTATTATTCTCATTCTCTTTTTTTCTATCTCTATATGTGGCATTTTTGGGTATATAATTAATTGCATATGTATTTTTTTTTCTGAATTTGAGATTAAGGTAGACCTGTTGATCTGTTACTCATAAATACTTCAATATGTATTTTACAAAAAGAAGGACACTCATGTACCAAGCCACAGTACCCCATCCAAATCAGGAAATTATCCATGATCTCCTATTAGCATTAATTCCACAGACTTTGTTCAAATTTTGCAGGTTGTCTCAATAATGTTCTTTATTAGGTCCAGGATCAATTGTTTCATACCTCCTTAGACTTCCTCATCTGGAAGAGTACTCAGTCTTTCCTGGTGTTTGAATAATAGACCTATTATTTTGTAAAATGTATTTCACTTTGGGTTTGTTTGATGTTTTCTCTTGCTTAGATTGAGATTATGTTGTTTCGGCAGAAATACCCCGATGTTTTGTTCTGTTCTTCTCAGTGCATTATTTCAGTAGTCACAAGATGTTGATTTGTGCCATTATTTATATAATTTTTTTAGTTGGCTTACATGGTTTATGGTAAGTTTCTCCATTGTAAAATTACTAAGTATTTAGTGTTTTAGTAAGTAATTAATACAGATTTTGAGTGCAGATTTTTGAGACTATGTTAATTATACCATTCCTCACCTAACTTTTGTTCAGTCGTTTTAGCATTCATTAATTATTTATTCAGTTATTACTCTAATAGTTGCCAAATGGTGATTTTCTAATTCCTTTATTTCTTTTATACTTTTGAGTTAATGGTAACTTTGACTTCCTTCTTTTCTTCCTTTCTGTTTGTAAGAACTCTTGGATTCCTATTTTACTCTATTGGTTACAATCCATTACTATCATTATTTATTTTGATACTCACATTGTCTCAGATTTGGCCAGTGGGAGCTCCTTCAGCCTGGTTCCTCTGCCCTTTTTACATGTTCCCATTACTCTTTGAGAACTTCCTTGCATTCTTATGAAAGATATTTCAGGCTTATCCTTACCTTTCTTTGGAATCAGCCGTTTTTCTAAGGCGCTCTGCTGCCTTTCAGTGAGAGTGATATTTAGAAACCAAGATGTGGGTGCCACATATTACTCTCCTTGCTGCAGGCCTTCGCAGTGGACAGGTCTCAGAAGTCCGCATGTCCATATATTCTCACGGCACACATGTAAACACACATACATCTGTATCTATTTGTCTTTCTACTTTGTCTGTCTATCGCTGTCTGTCTATTTGTCCTCTCCCTTTCCATATTTATGCCCCTCTTTCTTGTCAGTCAGAAATCATGCTCCTATTATCCTCATATATTTACTTACTTGATTAGTTTCCTTGTATATAACAGGCTTGACCATATGGACTGCTTCCCTGACTAGTGCTGTGTACTCAGGCTATTTGAGTTCACCACATCCTTCAGAATTCTCAACCATTACTGGCCCTGCTCGGGCAGCATACAAGCCAAGAATTTCCCGAGGCCCCAGGGACATGCCACAGGCCCCCATTGCCCTTTACTTTCACTGCGGGGAGTGGCTAGGAGTATCTCTGCTCCCCTTCTTCTCTCTACTGAGAGCTCCCACAAAGTAGAGTTCAGATTGTCTGTCTGAATCAATAACAAGAGGCTGTTTGATCTTAATTGTAACAGCTTACCTTTTATAGTAATTCACAGTTTATCTTCATTTTTATCTCT
This sequence comes from Manis pentadactyla, assembly GCF_030020395.1. Classification (NCBI taxonomy): domain Eukaryota; kingdom Metazoa; phylum Chordata; class Mammalia; order Pholidota; family Manidae; genus Manis; species Manis pentadactyla. Next base: position 73,084,386 of record NC_080032.1, read on the forward strand.
GCTTATTATTAAAGGTAGATATAAGGGAAACCAGTTATTTGATTACCTTCATAATAATTTGAAATCACCTTTACATTTATTCTCAGAACTTGAGATGTATTTGAGCTCTAAAAGTAAAGATCTTCTATCCAATCTTGAGAAAAATGAGGTTTGGAGAGGGGTTCAGGAACTTTCCAAAGTGACAAAGCTAGTTAGTGGGCAAGCAAGTGTAGGAAAGTTCTGATTCAGATAAGTATGCTTCACCACAACACAACATCCTGTTTTGCTCCCATCCAGAGCAATTTATAGACTGTTTTTAGCATATTAAGTCATACAAAATTAAGTATGTTATGTTTATGAATTACCTTGGAACTTCTCGTTTTACTCAACTTTTTATCTTAGGAGAATGAAAATCAGGTCCTAGGGTTATAATGCTCATCTATAGTTAGTGTGAACTAGATGGGAGTTGACATCCCTTTGGGTTCTAGGGTTTGATTACTCTGTTACTCTAAATTCTTTCATTTATTTCCTTGCGGATGCCTTTTAACTACAGCATACATGTATGTGTGTGCATGTGTGTTTGCGCTCACTTGTTTTGAAGGCAGAAAGTTTAGGGAAATAACATTTCATTCACAGCTGAAGACTCGAATTCTGGCCTCTGTTGTACCATGGCCTAGTGATAAAATTTTAGCAAGACATTTATGTCTCCACATTTCACTTTTCATCTCTGAAATGTGGAGGCAGCTACCAGCTGTCTCACAAGGAATGGTTATATGATATGTGGAACACACTTTGAGCATCTATGAAGAAAGATGCTTTGGACACTTAGGGGATCTCTCATTCTTTTGCATAATTAGTGCTCACGAAGAATTTTTGGAAAGAGGACCTTTTGAACTTATTACTTCGTTTGTAATTTCCTCCCCATGGGGAGTCCAGTAGCAGTGATATAAATCCGCACCCTGCTGACCTCCCCTGCTGATGTAGGGGCAACCTCTCCATTAGTTTTCCCTTTGTTTTGCTCCTGTATATTGGGAGGAAAGTGATGAGTATGTTACAGGGCATTATGATTTCAGACTGATCTGCATGTATGTCCTGTCATTGTAATGCCAAGGTGCTTAAAACTACCCAGACACTAATAATGCTTCCCTGTTGTGGCTTCCATAGCTTATGTTGGGGAGAAGTGGTTTATTTTTCTTACATATAAGATCTTTGAATTCTAATTATGCTTTCATAAGTATTAAGGCAGTGCTTGCTTTGTTTTTTAAAGTTATTTTTGTATTTCTGGAAGTGTATAGGAAAAATATGAAAAAAATATGAAAAAATGATTCTGTGACTGCTAACTGCCTGGTTCTCTTCTAGTCACATGTATTCTATTTAAACTTCCTCAAAATATGTGAGCAAACTGAGGCTCCCTAAGCAATTAGGCTTAGAAAAAAATAAGAAATTCCTACAAGTCTACATAATTAGAAAGTAGCAAAACTCTTATCCCAGGGGTCTGTGCTATCTGAAGGAGCATGGGCTCTTGAGTTTGAAAAAAGTTGTTTGGGATATAGTAAACATTTGATCCCCTAGCCAGCTCTTCTAGTGCCCCCAAAAGGTATTTATGTTCTTTAAGGAATGTAGATCATGGAGTCCTCTGCTTTTGTAAGTCCCCTGTACTCTGAACCTAATAGGCACTCAGCAGTAATAGCAGGAGCGCCACCACAGCCAGTAACGCGAGAACAAGCAGCTGACGTGCCTTGAGTGTCGGCTACGTCCAACACACTTCCCTTAGCACCTTGGATATATCAACCTATTTAATGCTGGAAATAACTCCAGGAGGTGTGTGTACTTCTGTCATCCCCATTTTATAGATGAGGAGACCAAGACAAAGGGTTAGAGTTAAGTAACTTATCCAAGTCAAACAGCACATTCGTTTTAGAGTTGGGATGTGAACCCAGGCGGTAGGGGCCCCCACACTGTTGTTCCTCACTGTTCCACACTCCTCAGTAAATATCTGTTGTATTAGAGTTATGAGGTGAAAACAAATGAAACCAATTCTGATGCACTTAAGCTGAAAAGGGATTTAGTAGGAGGACATACTTAGAGTACCTTACTGAGTCAGTAGGAAGCCTAGAGAATCAGGCTTGGAAAACAAGCTGGCCCATGAATGACAGGAACAGAGAACAGAGCCAGGTGTGTCGTGGGAAGCTTGGTTCCAGGCCCGTTGCTGGTGCTGCTGTCACTTGCTAGCAGGGGTGCCGTGCTGGTGGCTGGTGGGCCCTGGACTGGGATCTGCTGCCATTGCTATGCTGTAGCACTAATGAAGGTCTAACAGTTCTGTCATCTTTGCATCACTCAGTAAGAGTCAAAGGCCCAGGAGAAGCACTTTCCTGATGGAGCCCAGGCCATATTTTAAAAGGCCAGCTATGTTATGCTTTCTGATTGAACCATTCTGGTACATTCTGGCAGAACGGTAACAGAAAGAAATGACAACTTTCCCAATGTAGAACTTTAAAGTCTAAGGTATTTGCTCAACAAGTATCTTGACCCTGTTATGTGGTGATATAAACAGGTCAGTAAAGTGATTTGAGTTGTTGGCAGTTAAAGAGTGGGAAGGTACTAGTTGCACATTTGTTAAATCCAGTTAAGCTCTAAGGGACTGTTTTCAGTTCATTCTGTTGGATCATGGTTTAAAGAGCATAACTTCCAGGTGGCTGATATTTAAACCATAAAATATGCCTGCTTTTCTGGTTAATTTTAACTGTAGGTAAAGGAATTCACTGGGTATCAAAAGGTAATACTCTTTAGATAAAGGCTAGTAGTTTGGTTCATAAATATTATCAGGATCAATGTTTTAAGGTTTTTGTTATACAGGCCAAAGTTCACTTTAACAAATGCTGTAATAAAATATTTTCAAGCCTTATCTGATGGCTTGCTGATTCTAAGCACTAATCCATACAACAAAATGTCAGTGTAGCACATGGAGTTGGGTCAGGCCATGAAACAAGATTCGACTTTTATCACACAACCCTTAATGAAAACTCATTGTACTAGACTTCTGAGCTTAATAATAACGATTAAGCCTTTTGAGTGCTTACCACAGATTGTGTACTTTATACATGTATCTTTTCTTTTAATCCTTATAATAACCCTATAAAGTAGTAGTATTTAAAGATGGAACTGAGACTGAGAGAAATAACTGGCCCAAGATCACACAGACAGTGATGGAGTTGGGCTTTAAAAAGCCACATTTGTCAGACTCTCGAGCCTGCTTTGGATGGCAACACTACTATGGAAGAAAAATCAGTAATTAAATCCCAAGTTTACTCTGGATTAGCATTCTTGAATTTTGGGATCAAGAGATTTCCTTGTCACTAGTTCTTAGAAGATACCTGTCTCTCTTTAGATCCAGTAACTCAAATGTCATTCTACCCAAGATTCATTCTGTGAATTAAAAGAATATAAATTGTTGTTGCCACCTGGTCTTTTGCTGTTGATACCATTCTCACAGGAGCTGTCATATTGGATGTGTGGGTAAGATGATTTTCTCACAATTTAGCTGGGATGGGCAGGCACGGTAGGCAGGGTGGCATCTCAGATTATCTCTAATGCTCAAAACTACCTATTATTAGGGATTTGTGAAAGTGTGCAGTCCTTTCTTGAAAAACCGCCTGTGGGTAGCAAATTCATGACAACAAATTCTAGACTTTAGCAAGCATCTTGTAGTAGAATCTTTGCTTTTGATTATGTTCAGTGTTCATTTTTGAACTTCAAGGTAAGTCCTGGTTTTCTGGGATTGAGAAGGCAAGTTTTGTCTTGCTGTAACTTTCATGGTTTTGATTGAGTTTTCTGTCTTGAGACTATTTTTTAGTCTTTTATGTGTACTTCAGTAAACCTATAAATTTTAGGGTCTCATCTTAGCATTAAAAATGCCTACCCTGACCCTTATTACGAGTAGTTTTTCCTTGCTCAGTCCATGTGCTCACATAGAACTACTTCCAATGAAAGACATACACACACATAGGAGAGAAAAAGCCCTGATCTTAGTCATCTTAGTCTTGATAATATGGCATTAGCCCTAATCTGAGGAATGAGTACAGCCAACCTGATTTAGGGTAAGAGCCAAAATCCACTGTTATCCCGATAAAACACTCTGCAAAATAATGTTTCAGAAGTGTTGTACTCTCTATACTGATTTTGTTTACAAAAATTCTGTTACTTTAATATGGAATGTTTTCCACCTTGGTATTTATTTTGTTGAGAATAGTTTTTGTATGTGTGTATGTGTATTTTTTAATCAAGCTGCTTTCAGGGTGCGGTATAGAGCACTAGGAAGCCAGATGTGGCACTGGGGTCAGGGATTAATAGATTCAGGGCTGCATCTGTGAATCCATCTACAGCTGGCTTTGTGCACAGACATCCAGCACTCCCTGGCTCGGCTCAATGCTATTTTAGGCAGATATTCAGAAACATACCCTGGCAGACAGTGGGGCAAACTGTTATGTCTTTATTGTCATTAGCAGAGCTCTCAGCAAAAACCTGCTTTGTATTCACACAAGAGAACTTATGATGTACAAATGGAAGAATTAATAAGGACCTGAGGATTTTTTCTTCAGTTTGCTAAGTGGTATACCCCTGTGTGTGTGGTAAATTCCTTTTTTCTTATAAATTCCTTTTTTCTTCATCATATGCGAGAGGTAGAAATAATTTGTCATTTGCATGTCATTTTAATGATATTTAAAAAGCTGTGTGGCTCTGGACCTCAGGCCAGGGCTTAGAGTTTCATGGTAGCAGACTAAGCATTCCTTCTAACAGGATGTGAACCGCAGCAGAAGGCCCTAGGCAATGTTAAATTGGGCTGATTTTTAGAAAGTGACAAACGTTTTATGTTTCCTAAATCTGAAATGGGTTCTACCAGCTCTAAACGGCTGCCAAGTTACGTTATCACTTGCCTGCTTTGTAACTGCCTCAATCATTTCCTTCCCCAGCCCTGTATGATGAGATTCGTCAGTTTCGCAAGGCCTGTGGGGAGGCACATCTCAAGACCATCTTAGCAACAGGAGAACTTGGATCTCTTACTAATGTCTATAAAGCCAGTATGATAGCAATGATGGCAGGTGAGTGTTTTCTATCCAAATGATGATGTATGTTGAATTGATGTTTTTAAGAGAAATACGTAAGCCAGTGCATCTGGCTATTAGCTAAAAGTCTAACCACCACTTGAAATTTTTTCGTGGGAGGGGTCATATATTTTGCAAAAACATTTACAATGTGAAGTGGTCACAAACTTAGCTTTCTTCCACATTTTTCCTTTTTTTGTGGCATTTCATTGCTGCACTATCCTCGGAGGGCAGTAGATGGCTCTCTTGTTAGTGAGTTGCCTTCTTGTTATTTGATTATTCATTAACATGTTAGACAGGAATTTCTCAACTCTGACTTATTCCCCTCTGTGAACTTAAGTGTTAGATTTTTCTCCAAGATGTGTATCTATACTGTCTAAGGCACCTGTGCTTTTGTTTGTGTTAATTTTTTCTTTTTAAAAGTAGTGCAGTATCACTGTGTTTTATACTTCAAATGTACGTGGACTTACTCTTGATATCCTCGAACAACAGGTCTATCCTTGAAATACCCAACTGTGAAGCCGGGGAGTCATGCTGGCCCCTTCTTTCTGTCGCCTCTCACATGCGTAGTGAACAGGTCCTGAGCACTGTGCCTCTGTACCGTACCGGATACATCCCTCCATTCTCAGTGTGCCCGTCTCCAGCCACTGTCTTTCCCCACATGGATCACTTCCACGGTCTCCTGGTTTCCCTGTCTCTGCTTTTGTCTCCCTCCAATCTGTTCTCCATGAAGTCATCAAAGTAATTCTCTTAAAAGTGCTAATTTGATTTTGGTACTGATTGACTAAAATTTCTCAGTGGCTTCCTGTCATTTTCAAGGGAAAGTAAATTCCTTCAGCCTGATTGAAAGGTCCTTCTTTAGACCCTGCGGGTACCTCTGTCACCCCCTGATTTTCCGTCCACATCATGTGCTTCAGCTTGGGAGTTGCTTGCAGTTCTCTGCGGGTGGCCACCCCCACCATGTGGTTCGTTATCTCCTCTGTGTGCCCCCATGCCCTCCTGCCAACCCTCTGTCTGATAACTTACCACACTAGGATTAAGTATTAAAGCTCTAGGTGCCCTCCTGGTGGCTCCAGATATGGGTGAAGGTATGTGACTTCTCAGGTCTTCAGTCTGGGCCCCTTTTATAGTCGCCCTCTAGGTATTTATACTCACATGCCTTTTGAATACTCTGCCAGCCTAGCATTGTTCACTGGAACTCTTCAGAACTAGCCTATGAGGTATTTATGATGCCATTGCTCTTGTTACTGCCGCCCTATCCAGCTCTCTGCTCTGGTTGTCTCATTTAGAGCAAAATCTTTGAAAATGTAGGGATAACTTCAACAGTGTGTCATCAGTTATGTTGGCATTTCTAAGGTTTGGAGTAGTGGAACACTTGCTGCAACTTTTAGGAACGTGGTAAAGCCCCACGGTGTTGTAGGGCAGAGAAGTCTCCTCCCTTTTCATGCTTCTTGGCCGGGCGATGGTTTGTTAGTCAAGAAGGCTGTGATCCAGGTCACAGTGGAAGTATGTTTGTTATGGGAGGTCACTGACCTGCTCATCGTACCTGCTGCTCCCAGTGGGAACATGGGACCAAGTTATTATACTCAGAGGCGTCTGTTCTACCCTCCACCCCACCCATATGCAGAAGGAAATGACTAAAAACATGCACTCCTCTTTCTTATCCCTGATCATGTTATTGTTTATCTCCTTCATTTCTTCATTTGATCAGCATCTATTGAGCACTTACTGTGATTAACATAACTTGTATTTGTGATGTGCTTTACCAGCTACTATAAAATAATAAAATAATACTCCATAATCTTCACATCAACTCTGTGGTTGATGAAGTAGCTTAAAAATTGACTTGTCTAAGGTCACTAAGCTAATAAACCACATACAGTCATTATTTGAACCCGTTTTCTGACCCACATTCTTTGCTTTTTCAGGTGTAACACAGCTGCCTGCCAAGGCACTGCTTGATCTTTTCATGAGTTAAGGACACAGTCTTTGTGACATATCAGAAATGAAAGCATCTAGCATACTTCCTGGCCCACAGTTTATGTTTCCTATCCTGTTAAGAAGGTATATAATAGAAATAGAGTAGTTTTTTTAAAGAGATTAAAACATTTTTAAAAATTTGGGTCTAAATTCACATTACTTCATCCTTCTGTGGTATTTTTATTTATTTTTTCTTAAAAATCAACATAGCTGAGGTAAATTTAATCAGTAAAGTTGAGGTGTTAGCGCACAATGTAATGAGTTTCGACAATTTGTGTATTCCATCATCCCAGAAATAGCCCTTTGCAGTCAGTTCCACTTTTTTTACCTTCTGTCCTGGCAGCAATCACTAATCTGATTTTATCACTGTAGATTAGCTTTGCCAGTTTTATAACATCAAATAATTATACAGTATGTACTCTTTCATGCTTGACCCCCTACCCCATTGAAGATAATATCTGTGAGATCTTCCCATATTGTTCTGTATATAAGGAGTTTTTGGAGAGAGGTTCCATTGTACAAATATAGTGAGTTGCTGAGTTTATTGCTGTGAAGTTGTTTATAATGCTCTGATATCTATAGGGTCTGTAGCTATATCTCCTTTTTTCTTCCTGGTATTGATCACTTTTATGTTTTTTTCTGTTTTTTTTTGGGGGGTAGAAAAAGAAGTCTTGCTAGAGGTGTGCCAATTTTATTAGTCTTTAGAAAGAGACATTTTGCTTTGTTTTTTCATTATTTTTCAGTTAAAAATAACTTCTCATTTCCCTTAATTTGTCATCATTTAGAATGTTATTAGAGTGTTATTTAGAATAAAATGTTTAATTTCTAAATATCTTGTGCTTTTCTGGATATCTTATTGTTATTGACTTGTAATTTTAAATTCTGTTATTCCCAGATAATATCTACTCTAAGAATATTTTGTCTTTGAAATGAATAAGACTTGTAGCTTTAGGTATATTTATGTGAATGCTTCAAGTGCACTTGAGAAGAATGTTGTGTATTTGCAGATATTAGTGGTGGTTTTCTGTAAATGTCAAGTAGGTCAAGTTGGTTGATCTTATTTTTCAGATCTAATTTTGTTTGGTTTTGGGCTGCTTGTTCTATTTTTTCAGAGAGGGGTTTTAAAAATCTCCAAATATGATTGTGAATTTGTCTACTTACTCGTTTAGTTTCATCAGCTTTTCTAAGTGTATATTGTAGCTCTGTTATTAACTGTGCACAACTTTTAGGACTGTTATGTTTACCTATTAAATTAGCACATTCATCATTGACTTGTCCATCTTTATCTCTGGTACTATTCCTTGTCTAAATGTCCACTTTCTCATAATCTAACCACACCAATTTTCTTCCATGTACTAAGTGATTAGCAGTCTGCTTTCAGTTTAATCTTCTTTAGGATTCTTTCATAATGTTTTAGGGGAGGAAGCCATGGTCATAGGAGTTAGAGGTTGTTCTATTTTGTACATTTTGTGGCCTTGAACCAATAAATTAATCTGATTACCAATTCAAATGAAGTAAGGTATATGACTACATTTATGAACTATGAATTAAGTACTTTGTAAGTTATTAAAAAATATCAGTATGCCTTCCTACTCCATTCGGAAGGAAACATAATTGAATTTTTTTCCTTGCCTATTACAAGGCATTATTCAGGACATCAATTTTCAAAACTGTTTGGTGTAGCTCTAACAGATATAAGATATTGGACAGGATTTCATTCTGTACTGATCCCAAGGCTTAATATATTAGTAGGATTGTTCAGTGAATCTTAGATATGAATTTGTTTTATTAACTTTGACTCTGTCTTAAGAAAGAAAGGTGTAAAAAGAATTTGATAAGTTGAAAATCACAATTAGATGTAGCCCAGTTAATTTTTTTTTTTATGGCAAAGTTCTCAATTATGGTTGTTTGTCATTTCTCCTAATTCTTCTACTCTGAAAGCTATGATAGCTACCTCAGCTACTCGGATGAGTATCTGAATATAATATCGTTTAACTGGAGATCACATACTCAGCAGCCACAGCGATCCAGAAAGCAAGCCAGGAACCGGAAAACAGGAAGAAAGGAAAGGAGGGAGGGAGAGAAGCAAGGGAAGGAAGGAACGGAAGGATGGAGGAAATTTCAAATAGATGAAATATATGTGATACAGTGTATAGTACAGTAATACCATTTCTTGAGCATTTACTATGTGAGAGGTACTATTTTAAAGGCTTTATGTATATTTGCATTTAATCTTCACGATAACTCTATGAGGTACTTAGTCTTCTGTGGTAAAATAAGAACATTGATTGAAAGGGTATATTTTCCTGTTCCATGTGGTCATTGTTAATATTTGGAAACATTCTACGTACTTCTGTCTTTGGTATATCATTTCCTGTCTTTTATAGCCTCTCCTCTCCTGTTAACTGTTTTTAAAGATTTAAATAAAATTCCCATATTCTGTCAAGTCTCTTCATGATCCTTTAGAGGCAGAATTAATTAATTCCTCAATCTGTTTTGCTCCTAGGAGGGTTGCAAATACCAGTAGCATTCAATATACAGTATCATTATCAACTGTTAGCTGTTAGGCTCTTTGAGAACCTCCCTGAGGCCAAGGACTGTATCTTACTTATCTGTGTTCTTTTATGATTACTACCACGCTTGGCATCTGGGAGAGCCTGAGGAAATATCTTGGAATACAGGAGTGTGTGAATGAGTGGGAAAGAAAGAAAGGAGGAAAAGAAAAAACAGGCAAGGTGAAATCTGAAGATCTAGATTCATCTTTCCAGATGTGTCACAGCCTTGTAGAGTTTGGACATGTTATTTTGAGAGCAAACTTTTATTTTAATTGAGTAAGAATAGGCATAATTTAAAGAAGTGAAAGACTTATACTCTGAAAACTACAAGTCACTCTTAAGAGAAATTAAAGGGGACACTAACAGATGGAAACGCATCCCATGCTCGTGGCTAGGAAGAATTAATATCGTCAAAATGGTTATCCTGCCCAAAGCAATATACACATTTGATACAATCCCTATGAAACTACCAGCAACATTTTTCAATGAACTGGAACAAATAATTCAAAAATTCATATGGAAACACCAAAGACCCCAAGTAGCCAAAGCAATCCTGAGAAAGAAGAATAAAGTAGGGGGGATCTCACTTCCCAAATTCAAGCTCTATTATAAAGCCATAGTAATCAAGACAATTTGGTACTGGTACAAGAACAGAGCCACAGACCAATGGAACAGACTAGAGAATCCAGACATTAACCCAGACATATATGGTCAATTAATATTTGATAAAGGAGCCATGGACATACAATGGCGAAATGACAGTCTCTTCAACAGGTGATGCTGGCAAAACTGGACAGCTACATGTAGGAGAATGAAACTGGACCATTGTCTAACCCCATATACAAAAGTAAACTCAAAATGGATCAAAGACCTGAATGTAAGTCATGAAACCATTAAACTCTTGGAAGAAAACATAGGCAAGAACCTCTTAGACATAAACATGAGTGACCTCTTCTTGAACATATCTCCCCGGGCAAGGAAAACAACAGCAAAAATGAACAAGTGGGACTATATTAAGCTGAAAAGCTTCTGTACAGCAAAAGACACCATCAATAGAACAAAAAGGATCCCTACAGTATGGGAGAATATATTTGAAAATGACACATCCGATAAAGGCTTGACGTCCAGAATATATAAAGAGCTCACACACCTCAACAAACAAAAAACAAATAACCCAATTAAAAAATGGGCAGAGGAACTGAACAGACGGTTTTCCAAAAAAGAAATACAGATGGCCAACAGACACATGAAAAGATGCTCCACATCGCTAATTATCAGAGAAATGCAAATTAAAACTACAATGAGGTACCACCTCACACCAGGAATTGCACTCCTAGGAATTTACCCTAAGAATGCCGCAATCAAGTATGAGAAAGACCAATGCACCCCTATGTTTATTGCAGCACTATTTACAATAGCCAAGAATTGGAAGCAACCTAAATGTCCATCAATAGATGAATGGATAAAGGGCATATAAAAGTGTAGGCAAAGGGTCTGTTTGTGTTTATACAGAGGATCAAAGCCTAATTTGGCTACCCCAAAAATGAACTAAGATATGATATGAAAAAGAACTTCCAACATCAGCACTCTTGGGAAGACTCATGCCAGAAGATGATCATCAAAAAACCCCAACAAAGATCCACGCACTGCTACAGGTGTAGATGCACTCATCACACCAGTTCCTGGACTTGCCATGGGAATGAAGAAGGAGATATCTTAAGCTGGCCTGTGCATACAGTAAAACAACAAATTTGACTGGATCTATACTGTTGGAACTCAACCAAGAATTAGGAGAACTGCAAATTGTAGCTCTCCAAAATCTTACAACTACAGAATATTTACTGTTAAAAGAACATATGGGATGTGAACAGTCCCCAGGAATGGACTGTTTTAATTTGTCTGATTTCTCTCAGACTGTTCAAGTTCAGTTGGACAATATCCACCATATCATAGATAAGTTTTCACAAATGCCTAAGGTGCCTAACTGGTTTTCTTGGTTTCACTGGAGATGGCTGGTAATTACAGGTATGTTTTGGTTACGTAACTGTACTCCTATTATGTTAATGTGTGTGCACAATTTAAGTAGTAGCTTAAAACCTATACATGCTGAAGTTACTCTACAAGAAGATATGTCAAAGAAATAATCAATCTTCCCATGTTTTCTTCCGCCTGCTACTTCTATAGCTTTTCTACTTCCTTCCTAACTACAACCCTTAAATAGAATTCGTGCCTCATATCAAAATTACCGAGTATCATAATTCTTCCAAGTGGTAAAGATACCTCAAGACAAATGCTGGGCATAGAAGCCACAGGTCATAAATATGCAAAGAAGTAAAAAGCTAACCTTTTCAAACAATAAGGCTTCTCTCCCACTTACCAACTTTACATTTCCCTGTACGGCCCCGGAAGATGACTGGTTAGCCAGAGACGGGTAAGATTCCTCAAGGGAGGAACAACCTAAGACAGGCACAGTCACAGGGGGGCCATCAGGTGAGAAAAAGGGGATCAACAGAGGTGAGGCTTAGAAACCCCCCCCCCCCCCCCGCCGTTCTGAGAGAAATCTTCTGCATACGTGGACGTTTTATGGCCCTTGTCTAGCTTGGATTAACACATAGTCTACAGGCACACACCTGATCATCTACATTTGCTCTCTTACAACACTAAACTATGTTTTCTACCTTTATCTTGTATCTACCTACCACTTCAGCATTTTATTAAAAATAATAATAATAAAGAGAGAAATGTGGTATCCACATATAAATCAAGTATAAAAATCAAGTGAGTATTCATATTTGAACTGACTGTTTATAGTTCATAATGCATGAGCAAAACCGAAAGTTTCTGTGATGACTGCCCTTGTACTGTTCACCATGTAACTTATTCACTATGTAAGAATTTGTTCTCCATGTAAGAACTTGTTCGTTATGCTTCAGAAGATTGGAGACTGACGAAAATTAGGCTTGGGGTGGATTAATGATTGTGCATTGAGCATTGACCCCCCTATACAGAATTTTATTGTTGTTAACAACCATTTGATCAATAAATATGAGAGAAGCCCTCACACACACAAAAAAATATATATATATACATACTTCCAGTTGCAAAATAAATAAGTAACCGGGATGTAATGTATAGCATAAGGAATATAGTCAAAATATTGTAACAACTTGGTATGGTGATAGCTGGTACCTAGAATTATCATGTATATAAATGTTGAATCACTGTGTTGTACACCTGAAACTAATGTAATGTAATACTGTGTGTCAACTACCCTTCAATAAAAAATAATTATCTAAAAAAAAAGAAAAGAATAGGCATAATTTATACCTTTACAGGAGTTTAGATATCCAAGGCATTGTTCAGGTGGTCCGAACAGTGGTGTGACCTCAAAGGCTTGTGAGGATTGTGAGGTAGGTCACAGGCAAGGAAGGACTAAGGAAAACTTTTGCCTTGGCTTTTCAGTCAAAGAAAATGAGTATACCTTTTACATTAGTGGAAATGTGGTGACACAAATACAAATAAAGGAGGAGATGAGGCAGGAGTAAACAATTTGAAGGGAATCTAATCAGGGAAGAGAAACAAGAACCATATTTCTTTCATCAAACAACCCAACAACAAAGTGATAGGAAGTGAGATAGAAAAGGAAACGTGCTTATAGAAAAGAGAAGTCTAAATCAGGTCAATCCACTGCTGAGGGATTTCAGCCCCACAAATGCACACATTAAGAATAATGCCAGAATGTAGGAAAGTGGCTTTATCTTTTGGTGGTAGTGGACTGTTCGCACACAGGCAACAGCTAACAAACTTGGCCCAGAAGTTATTCTAGACCTTATCTTTGGAAATAATGCAGGCATGATGAATAAGGTTGGAGTGGAAAAGCACTGAAGATGCAATCGTAATGTCATCAGGCTTGAATTGCTGATGAAGATCTGTGGGAAGAGTATGAACACACAAATATGGGGCTCGAGAAAAACAGACCTTGGAGGAATGCAAAATGAGTTTTGAACTTGGCTGGAGTTTTGTAATGTATAGGAAATCAAAAATGAAAAACATAGGAACCAGGGGAGGGAATATTTGAAATTCAACCCAATAAGATCAAAGTCATATGGAAACAATGAGCTGAAGCAGAGAAATAAAAGAAAATATGAGGGAAGCCTTTAAAAAAATAAAGGAGAGAAAATAGTGGGAACCTTGCTGTGACTGAAGGAAGCCAAAACCCTAAAAAAAAAAAAAAAATACTGTGCTGAATAGCAAATTAAAATCTAAAATATTTTTTAAGTTTAAAAAAATTAAATATGCATGAAATAGGAAACGACAGGGTATTTTTTTTTCTAAAGATCATCACAAGTCACACTGAACCCTTCATCGTAGGCTGCAAATCTTTATATGCTCAAGGAGCATTGATCCAGATGGCACTTCTAGACCCCTGTGGTGTTCCAGCCTGTTTTATCTTTTTTCATTTTTTTTTGTTTTTTCCTAATAAGATCTTGACTTTCAGAGGGTCCAGAAACTACTGATGGTGGTGCATTTTTGTGTATGCATATCACTTTAAGGAAAAGATTAAGTCTCTACATTTAAACATAAAGTGCTTTCTTTGCCTCTTTGTGGCTGGGCTTCTGAGAAAGTAAAAAAGAAAAGGAAAAGCTTGTAAACAGTTTTTTGATGGGGCATATACTAGTCTGTGTACAGTTTTACTCTGGGAGATTTTCAGCAATGTAACCCACCATATCCCAAGATCATATAACTTCCTTCTCCAGACCCCGCTTGCCTATAGAAATTCATGGCACAATGACTAGTACATGGTAAGTGCCCATGGCATACACATTGGCACTTGGTTCGGTTATTATTCATGGGTCATCGATAGATACAAATTTGTAAACAACATGTGTAAAACACAACTTTTAAATGAATCTTTATTTTCTCATTGAAAGACACATTAAGGGACTTTTTCTTCTTTTCTTAGTAAAATTCTGATACATGACATAGAGGTCAGACCTGTAGATATTTGTTCACTTGTCTGAGATTCTGTTACTCATTGGTCTTTAATTCCTAACCCCTAAACTTTTGTTCTTTATTCCTTAATGTGTGTGTCAGCTAGTTACTGATCTAGTAGTAAACTCTTAAATGCTGGGAAATTGGAATCCTTGAGTGTGTCCTTCAGTGTATTTCACCAGGTAGAAACTTGATATTTGATCTTAATAAATTGTGTGACGTTAGTTTACAAATTCTTTTTGCACTTGTCCTGAGAGAAAACTGGCTGCGGTAATTTATCATCTTCAGGATGTAACTGACTAAACCAAGGCCACATACTGAGGGAGGGGCAGAATTCTGAAGGACTCTTGAGTCCAAATTCCATGCTTTAGTTATTATGCAAGACCCTACAGTTGATCTGTATATAAGGTATTACACATAGAACCTTGTTCAACCTTTGGAGGCACAGGTGTATTTCTAGAGTCACTGAATGAGATTTACATGGTGAGCTGTACTTTTCTGTTGGGGACAAGAAAAGTGAGACAGTAGACATGGTGTTTGGTGAAAAACTCTAGGGGGTGATGGTCATGAAATAAACATGAAAGACAAAAAAATGAAAGCAAGGCCAGGCGCCTGCCCATGAGAGGCCCTTGTAAGTTCTTGTTGAATGGAAAGGATGAATGCCAAGAGCACCCTCAGCTCAGGCGGCTTCCACTGGCTTCTTGCTTTTACCTGCTCTGCTGACGGTCCCCTGTGATGCACCTGGAACGTGAGCACAGGGTGGTGACTTAACAACCGCTGCTCAAGTTCTGTACTGAAGTTCTCATTTATTTTTGGATTCGCCTAGCTGGGGTGCTATGAGAACAGCATGGGAGTGATCCCCTCATCTGCCTGATGAAGGGGGAGGAGAGATGTCGGAGCCGAGGGCAGCCTGAGAGTGAAGGAGAGCAGGGGCGAGAGAGGAGAGCCCGGGAGAGTGGAAACAGTGTGGGAGTCCAGGCAGAGAGGAGTTCCAGCGCGGGGTGGGGGAGTGGAAACCTTCCGGCGAAGAGTGACTGAAAGGAAAGTGGACCTCTTATTTAGGAGGAGAGCAGTCACTGGCGTGATAATTGTGTTCAGACACTTGACACATACACAAAAAGCATGAAAAAGGATGATGGTTCTCTATTCCCCCAAGGTAGGAGGACTCAGACCAACTTTTAGAAGTTATAAAAAGATGGATTTCAGCCTGGTATAAGGCAGTGTTTTGTTGAAGTCCAGGTTTTCCAGGAAGTGGGTGCACCACATCAAGAGCTAGATGTTCAAAGCATGGGCTGGATGGCAACCTAACGGAGCTTCCGTTAGGTATGTGACACTCAGTGATCATGAGAGGGGCTTTCTGTTTCAGTTAAATGTGATCCTGTGTAGTAGACACACAATGTATGTGTGTTTGTGGGGGGGTGAATTTCAGTGCAGATTATAACCTACTACAGACAGGGCCCCAGAATGTTTAAATAATGGGGAGAGAGGAATGTATTGGTTACCTAAGGCTGCCATACAAAACCTCAAATTAGGTGGCTTAAAACTTACTATGTTCCGGAGGGTAGAAGTCCTAAAATCAGGGTATCTGCAGGACCTTGCTCCCTCTGAAATCTGTAGGGAAGACTCCTCCCTCGCCTGTTCCCGTTCTGGGGGTTGGCTGGTGCTCCCTGGTACTCCAGTGCTTGTAGGTGCATCCGTCCATGCTACCTCTGTCATCGCATGGCCACCGCGTCCTGTGCATTCCTCTGTGTCACCTTCCTCTGCTTATAAGGACACTGGTCGTTTCCTGGCCTGCCTTACTCAGCGACCTTATCTTTACTTAACTCTATGTCTGCAAGGACCCTCTTTCCAAATAGTCACTTTCTGAGGTACTGAGAGTTGGAACTTTGACAGATCTTTTTTGGGGGGGCACATTTTAACCTGTAACAAAGGAAATATGGTTCTTGCCCTGTGGTAGTTTTATTTTCTGGGAAGACCTGAAGAAGTTAGAAAAATACTTGGAGGCAAACCAGCAAACTTCAGTTCAGGTACAAAAGATTGATTTTTCCCTCTAAGCAATGTTGGATGGTTTTGTGGATAGGGGAAATCTAGTAGATATTAAACATTTTTATCTGCAAAAAGCATTTGGTAAGGTTCTCAATGGGAGATTAATGGCTAAAATAAAGAATGAGGCATTAGGAGATAAATTTGCTTATGAGCAAGAGACAGAGACTAACAGCAGAAGGAAATACTTTTTAGATTGGAAAAGAGTGACATACAGCACAAGCCAGGAATCAGTTTTGGGACCTATGGGTTTTTCACTTTATTTTTATTGGACTTTGTAATAAAAATACAGATCTTCAAACAGTCCAAGACAGAGTGAGTAATACTACAAGCATCAGTAATCAAAAGTTATCCTCCATCATAAACTAAATGACTGATAATAAATACTGACACAAGACTACACAGTGTACCATAATATTATAAAATGGAGCAAGCGATTCTCCTGTGTTCTCTTTCCTTCTGCATGGGTGAATATTTCTTTATTTGCTTTTAAAAAGTATTTGCAGGTTTCTAAGTTTACTTTGTAAGCCAAGTACATGAAAAAATATATTTTTTTAAACTTGGAAGGATGTGTTGTTAACTGAGAGAAAAATTGGTTGAAACAAGACAAAGGTTATATTGCCATCAATGGAATAAGGAAATTAGGGGCCTTGTGTGTTAAATTGCTCAGCAAGCTATTCAGTAAAAAGATTTAAAGAGTGAGGGGGAGTTCTTGAAATCATCAGCTTATTCTGCAGTCATGACTTTAATGGAAGCATATACAAAAAAGTCATTGTTAGAGTGATGAAACCACATTTCTGAGGGAGTGAAATATTATAGTATGGAACTTTTTTCTTTTCTTCTCCTTTTTTAAAGTGTTAATATAATGGTTCTAAAAAAAAAAAAAATCCACAAAACTTCGTGATTGTCTATGGGACTTTTGTCCTCCCAGAAACTAGTGTAAGTATGTGGGAAACATACTTTTCAAATTGGAATTTGACCTGTAACTCCTTTTATCTAAGTCGCTGAAAGGTCCTTACAAATTCATCTCTGTTGTTCCTTGATTTGTACATTGTCAGATAAGTTGAGAGAAATAGAGCAACTAAACATTCAAAAGTTAACCCATAACAGCTGTAAATGCTTTGAAAACTGGAAAAGATTATAAAGCATAAAGAGGCTTCATTCACCTCAAAGCTTTCCTTTAAGGAGGAGAAAACCAAGATATAGAAAGGTCAGATTCACAAGGAATTTGCCCAGGGACGAAGAGCTAAAGTCAGAGCACGGTCTAGAGTGAATTTCTCCACCCAGACTGCAGACTAAGATTTCCAGAAGAGCTTCTTAAATGAACTGTTGACAAGATATCTATTCCCAGAGATTCTGATTGTAATTGCTCTTAGAATTAGTACTTTTTAGAACTCCCCCAACTGCCTTTCTACTGTGCAGGCAAGATCAAGAACCTCTGATCTAGGATCTCGGTTTCCTGATGTTAAGACAAGAGTTCTTACTACCTCCGCTGGTAGTTTAGAAATTATTTAGAGAGAGAATTCCAAATTCCAGGGAGGAAAAAACCTTTAGCTTAGCAGTCTACAGCCAACAAACTGATTGTCTTAGTAGATAGTTCCTGACAGATTGCTTGTTTGAAACTCTGAACCTGTGTTCCCACAGAGACAAAATTATCAATGGTTATTTGTTTTCTAGGCCAGCCGGGTGTTTAGTGTGCAGAGTAACTGAAAGGTAACTCTTGTCACCAGTTCTGCAGGTCCTAAGAAACACACATGATGGTAGTTTCTGGAAGGATGTGGATTCATGTTTTTTATTCAGTCTCCAAGGACATTTTGTATCCTTCAGCTGCCTTGATAGTAGTATCTGGTTTCTCTTTCCATCTTCAATGTAATAGGTGTAGGGTTTGAATGGGGACTTGCCTAATTCAAAGTTGTGGCAGGAAGTGGGAGGAAATGAGCGACTGCGGGGTGGTGAGGGGGCTGGGAAGGTGGGGAACTGGGGAGAGGGAAGGAGGCCAGTCAGGAAGAGATGGGCTCGGACTGTCAGTCATCTTCATGCCTGGGGACATTTCTTTCCCTTGAAGAGGCTCATCCAGCAAGTATTCAATGAACATCTGAGGTTTATCAGACACTATTCTGGGCTTTGGAAAAGGATGAGAAGAGAGAAAGGGGAGAGAAAATAAGTAAGAGGTAGCCCTTTCTTTCTAAACACTGAAATTCTGTTAGTCTGGTGAGGAAGTGAAAAGTAGGGTTTTTGATTTGCCCTGTTGGGATCAGGGTCGTCAAAGGGACACATGCCAATTGCCACAGGAACAGGGCTAGCCCTTTGGGGAGGGCAGGTGGCATTTGTGTAGGAGTCGTGAGGTACAGGTGTAGAGGAAGGGCCTTTCAGGCAGTAATGTGCTTTTTTATGCACGGAGATGTGAGGAGCCTGTGCTGGGGAGAAAGCTGGTGTGGTTGAGTGGAGGTGACATGGTGGATGAGGCCGGTGAGCTGCTTGGGGCTAATGCCATGCTAGAGAATTTGAGCTTCCTGTTCGTGGGTAGGAAACATTTTTAGCCTGAGAAATGAGCGATTGAATAATCCATCCATCCACTTATTCATTCACTAGGATTTATTGAAGTCTGCTATATGCCAGGTACTGGGGATAAAGAGCAATAAGACACCCTTACTCCAGACACTTTGTGGTAGTGGAGCGATGTTTATATTTTCATCTTAGGAACATAACCTTCTGGTAGTGCATTCAGGCTGAAGACTAGATTAGGCTGTTTAGGAGTTTAGGGAACCCTGTTTAGGAAGCTGTTGTCACAGGCTACCCTCCATGATGTTGAGCTGAGTAGAGGAGATGCAGTGGGGATCGAGAGAGGCCAGCGTGTGGGGGACATTAAGGGGGAAGAATGAATGGTATTGGGTGGATGGTTGTATGCTGAGCAGGGTTGGGGAGGACCAGACAACTCATAACGGTGCCATTTGTCAGGATAGGGAAGTCAGGAGAAGCATGGCCTTTTCCCTGCCCCAGAAAGAAGTCGCTGCTTCCCTTTGTAAGACCCCCAACTGTTCATTCTGTTGCTGGCTTGCTGCAGAGTGTACCAATCTTCCTACTTCTCTCCACTTTCCTGTTCCTGCAACAAGGAAAAAATATTTAATGTTTTTAAGGAAATCTAATTAAGGCTATGAGGGTGAAAGAAAGAGCAGCTTTTTTTCTGTTTAGAAAACATGAGCAAGATGAGGCATGTAAAGCAGAATGGAGAGGAAGATGCGGAAATTCATGATTTTCCTTGAATTATTGGGGTGACGCTTTGCATTGCTAGTGGCCCAAGAATGAGTGTGCTTTTTGTAAAAAATTTGTCATCAACTGGGGCATCGAAAATAAGTTTCCTATGCTACAAAGCTGCTAAATTGGGCAGGGATAACAGATGAGGCTCTGAATAGTCAATGAAATTGGAAAGAATTTAGATCATCCATGTCACACAAAGCCAGCAAAAAGCTGTTTGGAGAATGTTAGTTGCTATCACACTGGTTTGATGTTAACATGCTAGTGAATAATTAAAAGATTCCTGTTTATTTTTTCATAAAAAGAAAAAGCATGTAAATTACCTCAGAGTTTCTAAGGTGACCTATAGCTGCAGTCACAGATGTTGAGGTTTCTGACTAGGATGGTGGATTAGATAACTTAGACAGTTAAAAAGCAGATTTTCCTCTGCCTCTCTCAGTGTTCTCATTTTACAGTATTCATTATTATAATGCCTTTCAAAAGTATAAAATAAAAATCCTTAAAACGGCTCAGAGACATTTTCATTATAGATGGCATTTTCTAAATTGAGTGGCTATTAAATATATTTTCCTGCTGAAATTATTTCTGAAGTACATTTCTCAGTCTCATCTTCTGTCCATCAGCCTACACCCCAGTGTAGCTGGTCCTGTTTCTTCCTGCTTTGCTTCTGAACAAACTCTGGTGGGGTGATTGGGTACTCCTGATAAATGAATATCCTTTTCAGTGAAACCCACCCCTTTCCACTGTTTTCTTTGGCAGTTCTTCAGGGCAAGGCTGCAAGAGTTCAGGATTTTTATTCAAGGCAATTGATTCAGAGAAAAGAATGACTCACTCCGAGACCAGAATAAGATTCAGGCTTGGAAACAGAGGTAGAGGCAGATGCTTGAGAAGCCACAGTCTCAGGGTCTTGTGCGGTCATCGAGTTTGCTGCTCTTAAAGGTGCGCGGTGTTTGAGTGACCTAGACGTGTGTGGGATTGCTGGACCCACTGCTTTCCAGAGGATCTGCCTGAGTTTAAAAGTGCAGGAAGGACAGGAAGAAAGTAAATGGCTTAGAGGAAGAATTTCCCAAGTGCATGTTGGACAAGGTAACGAGTTGGGAGAATACGAATGCCTCCTGGTCCCCAGAGTCAGAAGTGGTTGACACCCTGGGGGAGGAGGCATTTTGGCAAACAACCCATTGAGAGTTCAGGTGTTTCTGGAGCTTAGAAAGGAAAATCCCAAAGTGGACTTTTCAGACAAAATATCCCTTTCCTTAGTGTCCAAACAGGTCCAATCAAATAAAATCAAGATGGCTGCTAACACTTTAAACAGGCTGTAAACTCTCAGTCATTTGGTAGAGAAATTACAGGTGTAGAAAGAAATACTGGGCAGAACCCCATGTCTACAACCTTGACTTAAATGTGGCTCTACTACACGACCAGCAGCTGGCCAGAACACTGGCAGAGAGCTTGGGGACGCACTGCTCTGCAGAGCTGCCCTACTGGTCTGTTCCTTCTCTCCTGCTCTTGTTTCCAAAGCCAGTGACTGTTTCCTCACCCTCTCCTGAAATGCCACCTTGTCTGGGACGGGGAAGAGCCCTATCTTTGCCTCCGCTCCCCTGCTGCAGGGCTAAGCCCAGAGCTGGTTCAGGCGGTGCCCGCCTTCCTCATCTCCTCTCTGTCTGTCCGCTCCCTGGACCCAGTCTGATGGAGTACTCTGGGAAACTGAGTTCGGGTTTGTCCTGAAATAGAGCTCTCAGTCTTTGAACTCTTCAAGACTTCCTCCCCTAACATTCGTGCCTGTGATTTTTTTTTTTTAAATAGATTCTTACATTAGTTTTCTAAGGCTGCCATAACAGTGCTACAGATTGAGTGGTTTAGACAGCAGAAATTTATCATTGCACAGTTCTGGAAGCTAGAAGCCTGAGATCAGGGGGTCAGCAGATCGGCGGCCTCTGGGCGCTGAGAGGGAGGAATCAGTTCCAAGCCTCTCCCCTCGTTTCTGGCGGTTTGCTGGCGTCTTTGGTGTCCCTTGGCCTGTAGAAGCGTCACCTCTGCCTCCATGTTCACATGGCATCCTCCTTGTGTGTGTGTGTCTCTCTTTACATGGCTTCTTTTTATAAGGACACTAATCATACTAGATTAGAGGCCCACCCTAGTCCATTTACTAATTACATCTGCAGTGACCCTATTTCCAAATAAAGCAACATCACAGTGTGCTAGGGGTTAGGACTTCAGCATATGAATTTCAGGGAGGACACAATTCAACCCTTAACAAGTGAGTTCTAAATAGGGAAGCAAAGCAGAGTTCAGGGAGGTCCTATATGCTCCCTAAGGAGCAAATGCTTGAGGGCTGAGGGCTTGTTTTCGGTAGGGGAGGAGTGGCGAGATAGTTCTCTGTTGTGAGCTGCACACCAGCTAGAACAACCAGTGGGTGGTAGTGAGAGGGGAGTAGACTCTAGGGCTGACAGAAGAACAGCCAGTGAGCCTGTGGTTGGTCGGGACTGCCAGGAGGCAAGAGTGACCAGGACATTGTTCGCGGTGGGAAACTTCCCAGCAATTTGTACCTGAGCAGCTCTCAGCGATGGTAACGCCTTGCTACCCACTCTCCCCAAACTGGCCATCTTGCCAAACTTTTATTAGCAATCACTTTAACTCAATAAATTGAATGCTCTCTTCTTAAAAATGGAAGGGTGTTTGCAAATGTAATCTTGGTATAATGACAACAAATTACTTCACTGGCCTTTGTTTCTTGGTGAACATTCTTTGCCTCCTCCCCAAATTAACATGGATTATGTTGATTTTTTAAAGAATTAATTAAAAAAATTTTTTTTAATTATTAATTTTTTTTAAGAATTAAAGAAAATCCTACTATAAATTAGTATAGAGATAGATACCTTGGGAGTTTCCGAAATCAAGGTTAGGAATCATGATTTATAAAAACATCTGTGTGTGTGTGTTTCTTAGTGCAGGGGGTCAGAAACCTTTTGAAAATTTAATGGGATTTATGTACTTTAAGAATTAGCATCTGTGAATAACTAGGTAAAGAAGAAATAGCAAGTGAAGATTTGATTTTATGCTCTACAGAGTTCAAATCAAATTTTGTTAAAAGCCATTTTAGGAATTTAAACAATTGTTTTCTTCTCACGCAGTCTACTTCAAAACATGTTTTGTTAGCTCTCCAGTGTAATAACATCGCCAGCACATGGCCCTCGGATGGTCTGGAGTAAGGAAATAGCGGTGTCAGAATTGAAAAGGTTCATCTAAAGACCAGCTTGCCTCCCACCAAATGAATATAGAGAGGTTGCATGTTTTGGGACACTTCCCATCTAAAACAATGATTTCTAAATTGTGTTCTGTGAAACAATATTTTAGTGAAAACAGACAAGGGGTTCCCATGGTCACACAACTTTGGGGACACTGCACACTACACACCCCTGCAAGCTATCCATAGTGTGCATGCACTTAGAAAACACCCAGAAAGCATACAAAAGGGAAAATAGCTTATTTTTGTTTAAGCCCATCGTACCAAACTTATTTAAAGTATGGCAGAGTTTTTCTCATGTATCATTATTAATATTGAACCAAAGGTAGAGTAAGTGAATACATAGGCTCTGGAAGGTAGACAGAAGATTATGCTCTGTGATTATGTTTTTAAGCAGATGAGATTACAATGAACACAGCTATGGGAACATGAGCATGCCATTGTAAGTGGCCCAGTTTTCGAAAACCTCTCTTGCAATCACTTTTAACAATGCCCCCTTTCTGCTCCTGTGGTTAATGAATGGAATTCCACTGTCACATCCTCATTCTTTAGTTTAAGCTTGTTGAAATATAAATCCATTTGGAATAAATACCATATTCAGTAACTCTGTAATATTACTTGTACAAAACCACTGGATAGATGAAAAGAACTAGATGTGGACATTGTGAAAATATTTGGTGAAAAAAAATCCATTGAGTTAAAAAACCATGGGTTCCAAAAATCCCTTTTTCACCCTGCTCCCTCCACCATCATCCCCCATGAAAAGAAGTCAGGAAATTTGTCTAATCAAAATTAGAAACTTCAAGAAAAGAGAAAATTTTCTCTTGAGGCTGAAAGCAGTGTTGCCAATCAAGGTATTTGGTGTTGAGGCTCTGAATAAATAGCTTGGAAAAGGAACAGAAGAACTTTAATAAAAATTTGCTTAGTTGAACTGACTAGAAACTAGGACTAAAATCAGAGAAACGAAACACAAACTTTATCAGTTAGTGAGGAACCCTAATTTAGAATGTGCTGGAACTAAATTGCTCTCTCTTCATTCCTGCTCCTCCAACTCTGCCAGCTACAGCCAGAAACCTCAGCCATTCACTTTCTCAGGTCGACCCCTCATGGACTCCAGATCTGTCGTTGTAGCCTGATGTACCTCCTAATCGTTCCTCTGCTCCCTAGCACTTTGTACATGCCACTTACTGTGCACTTAGCACTTATGTCTGCGTTTTTCTCAGAATGGAGCAGTTTCCAGTCAGGGAAACTTACTATGCATTGTTGAACACACAACCTAGAACACAGTTATTCACAAATACTTGTGGTAGAACAGAATAGGCAGAGAACGTCCTCAGAGCTGGGAAGGATAAGTCTGTGCTGCCATCAAGGATTTCTTGACTTGAGGTTCCTTCTTAAGTATTTTAGCCTTATAAATATGTCTTCTCCCCATGTTACTGGCAAATTTTCTTTGCAAGATAGCTTCCATTGGAGCCTGAAGTGTCAGATAACTGCTTTATTTTTAAAGATTTGCCACGTTATTTATAAAGGTCTTAGGACAGTGCCCAGCACATGGTAAGTGCTGTATAAATGTTTATTAAAGAAATTAATTAAATAAAAACCCATTTGTTTATACAAGTAGGCAGCTGTGGAATCATTGAAGAGTTCATTTATGTGCAGTAGAGATATTATGCTTCATTAAAGCTCACCTAACACTGAATTCATTTACATTTTATATTTTATACTGTGACTGCTGTGCTAGCTATATACTATAGGTCCATATAATCATGATGAATGAGGTAGTCACGGCCCTCAAAGAGTGTGTAGTTCACGGGAATGGGAAGTGAAGGGAAGACACATAGAGAAAATTATCAGCTTATTCAGGTCCAGCATCTTCACCAATTAGTTTTTAAGACTTGTAGCTTAGTTTCTTCTGCCATTTTCTACTATCACTAGATCTCCTTATATTCTCTGTTCATTGATAAACAGTTTCTTTCTCTCTGTTTCTTGAATAGCTTGTTCAGACAGATTGGTATTTAGATGCTTCATTCACAAGTCTCTCAGATGGTTGCTTCTCTAGCAGAAATCTTTGCTGTTCTGTGGCTTTTCACTTAGCTTTTCCTAATAAATCTTAACAGCTCTCTCACATCCCCTTTCACCTGCTTCTTTTGCTTCCCCATTTTATTCAGTGGGACTATGACTCCTGTCATAGTAAACGGAGTGGGGAGTTAGGGACCTGGAGAAGCAGAGCTACGGATCTCAGCTAGGCCATGCAGAATGTGTGTGAGGGGGGTGATACTTTGTGTCATGCTTTCAGGGAGTGAGGCCTGTGGGAAGTTAAGAGATGGAGTGTACCATTGAATTTCTAGGTTAACAAAGCAAAAGTAAACAGTCCAGGGACTGTATCGGTTAGGACTGAGTGAGGCTCCAAATAGCACAGAACTTGACAACAGCGACTTAATAAGGAATTATTTTTCTCATATATGAAAAGTCTGGAGGTATAGTCAGTCACTGCTGTTGGTTCGTCATCAATGTCAGGACTGATGCCTCTGTTTATTCTCTTAGCATTGCCCTCATGGCTGAAAAATGACTGCCACAGCTCCAGTCATCATGTTACATTCAAAATAGGAAGAAAGTAATGTCAGTACCACTTCATATTGAACGAAACAGTTGATCTGAACTAGGTAGACTTTTTGACAAGGAGAGAAAGAATGGAGAGTACAAGGTTGATCAAATAGATAGTGTTTCTGTGCAGCAATAACTAACTAGTCCAATTTAGGAAGCAGAATTGTGGAGTGGTTAAAAGCCTGGACTTAGAATTAGGAAGAGCTGTGTTAAATTCCATTCATGACACCTATAAACTGTTGTCTTAGACAAGTTCCTCAATATCTATCACCCCTAGTTTCTTCCTTTGTAAGTGGAGATTGAAGCTTGTGAAGATTAAGTAGGAGTAGATATATAAAGCATTTAGCTCGAGTCAGCCACCTAGTGAGTTCTCTGAAAAGGAAGCCTATTCTGTTACTACTGTTACTATTACAGTTCTTATTATTCATCATCATCAGAATTAGGTAAGATACTTGGGGTGAATAGTAGAAGAAAACCGTGGAGTATTAGGTTAAATTCAGATCCTAGAGAATGAAAATCCTAAGATTTTATTTTTTATGCAGTTTAAGGTTTTGAGATGAAAAATGCCATAATCAAAACCATCTGACCTGTCCATTCCACATTACAACATTTTTTAGGTACTCATACTTGAAAAGTTTTGTGCTCTTTAGTTTCCATGTATTAAATATAAAAAACCAGGCTGAGTCAACCCAGGAAACCTTTCTCAAGAGTAAATTTTACAATATTTGACAGAAGCACAAGTAAATGGGTGTCCAGCATGAGTGACACTGTTAACTGTCTCTAACCCAGTTTTCTAAATGCCTTTTTACCTTATAGATTATCACTGTGAATCCCGTTTCCCACTTTTGGTAATAAAATTAACAGCAAAATTTTTTTTTTTCACTGAGGTTTTTACATTTTTAAGTTACCTATGGATTTGCTTTGGATTTTGACATTTAATAACTCCCCTGAACTACCTGGGAAAAATTATATCTACAATATAACATGTACTTTAGAGGGAGGAAATAAATGCCACACTCAAAGCAATTATACAGGTAATATTAAAAACATTAAAATATGTATCAAAAATTTTAAATGTAGGTTGAAAAGGGAGGTAGGTAAAGACCTAACTTATACATATTAAGAAGCCGTTTATATTCTGTTTCCTGGTGGGGGGAAATCTACAAATGAATAGCCTTTTTATCAAACCTATTAGTTTTGTAATAGGAAGTTCTGTGAGAGACAGATAAAACCTCTGTATTAAGTGTGTAATATAAGCAATTTGTCTGAAATAAATGTCATTACCGTATGGTTATATGTAATTTTGACTTGAGAGTTTCAGAAAGGAACCCATAGCTTCTGTGCTGTGGAGGGAATATAGGATTTGATCATATATATTCATTGGCAAGGCAGTGCCTTCAAGAAAAAGTATGACATCCTGGGAGATCTTCGATCAGTTCTAGTTAATATGCAAAATGGATCCAGCTTGCTGGCATGGTGTATTAATACATGACTTCTGCAGAGTAGGTCATGATTATTCTTCCTGCCTAGTTTGCAAACTTGTTTTTCCCTCCTTTCTTCTTGTCTCACGTGTTTTCAGGAGTTTTGCAAATGATTCTAATAACCTATGGTGCACATGACTTCGCAGAGTTTGTGGTCACCCTTACTGATTATAGACCCTTCCCGGAAATGAGGTTTGCTGGACTCTTAGCACTTTATCCTTTGCCAGCATGAACCTCTTTTATTGAGAAATCAAGGTTTCTGGTGGTGGCTGAGTGACAAAGAATAAAGATAAAAATGAAGGTGTGACTAGTTAGAAAATAGAGAAACAATTTTAACTCGAAGAATGTGAATGGTAGGAGAGAAGAGGCAGCATTGTCGTGGTAAGTGGTTGGAAAGTGGTAACTGCAGTAACCCAGATGGCCAACCTAGAGTGCCATTTGGTAAATGCTTTCATTCAGAACCCCTTCAAGGTTTACCCATCTATAGACCTGTTAATGGGAGGATATGGTTGGAGTCTCCAGGTACAGTGGGCCACCTAGAGATAAAACTCCCCACAAAAAAATTAACACAACTTCTTTTGTGGAAGACAGGTCACTGTGAAAAGTAACTCTATGTACTTATCATCAGTAGTTGAAAAAAAAAGATTTATGATGACATTGAGGTATGATAATCTCAAATATGTTCTGCATTGTTTTTAAAAGCTTTGTGTTTAAAATTCATAGCACTTTCTAATCCTGATAAAGTAGCCTAATTTTCTAGCTTGCTTTGTTCAGTGAAATGTAGTTCTAAATCCATTTTAAGCAGCTATTTCTTCAATTTGAGTAATTTTCTCTCAAGTTAATAGATTCCACACAAGCATACCTGAGTTTTAATATGAATATATACTATACATTCCAAACTTGCTAGTGACAATAGAAAGCACAGTCAAAATGAAATTCAGTTGTTTAAAGCATATCTAGCTTGTTACTTTGTTAAAATGCCTCTTCATTTTACTCTTCTTTGCCAAAGTATACTGATACCAAGTCCCATTTTACCTTGTATTGAGGTTCCATCTCCCTCTTTCCTCCCAGCAAATGTGAAAGAAAAAAGAATGTGTTAGGTATGGTTGTGTCATTTTAAGATAAGATGACTTTAAAACTACCATATCACTAGAGAACATTTGCTTAACGCAGTAAATTCCTACACCAGTAGGTCCAGCAGCAGGGGCTGCCCAAAAAGGGAAGCGTTTTGATTTGGAGGCATTTGGCATCGGAACTTGATTTGTCGATTGAAGTTTTTGCTTTATATTGAGTCTAAAACACTTTACTATTTTATCCAAACTAGCGTACCTATACAATAAGCATGCCTGTAGGTATTTCTGGTATTTTCTTTTGAACATAGTGTACTGGCCTAATGTCATGTTTCTCATTTTTTTCTTCTCAGCAGTGCTACCAGCTGTCTGAAAAACAGAGGGTAGTGTGATGGATGCAGTTAAAGAGGCTTTTTTGGGGTGGCCAGACCAAGAGAAAACACATACAATTTATATAACAAAGTCACTGTTGCCTCTAAGAGTTCATAGTCTCATAAAGGAAAGCCTTGTCTTGTACACTGGTGTGTCCCCAGTTTGTACTACATAGTAGGTGCTCAGGAAATATTAGTTGAATGGATATTGAAGGGTTGGGAAAGGGAGCCGATGGGTTGAGTACAGAACAGGAGTACAAGTTACACGCAGTCATGAGTTTGTAAGTGTAGTTTTAGAGTTACGACTGTGTGCTTGAAATAAAAAAGCAAGGCTAGTCCCAGGCAGGATTAAGGCGTCAGCTAGCTGACCACTTTCGAAGGGTGCTAATCCATGAGAGACACTGAAACCACTGAAGATGTTCAAGACAGAGAAAATGCAATTACTGGAATCTCTCTGCAGTATGTAAGTAGGACAGGGCGTAAGGCATCCTGGGGACATTCTGTTTTCCAAACAGGTGTTCCACACATTGTAAAGAGAGTGGGTCTGGTTCATTACAGAGCTTTGTTTGGCTGAGTACAGCGTTCAGATTTGGGGACAGAAATCAATTGTTTGGAAAAGAGGAAATAGTTAAGAGCTGTCACCAGGTATCATCTTACTTTATCTCTAAGCAGAACTAAGCCTTTTTTTCTTAAATAAATTTAAACCAACATTTAAGAGATATTAGTTTAAAAAGACATCAAATTGTGGCCTACGCAGGATGATTATGGATTTTGATGTCTCATTCAAGTTCTTGACCAGTGCTATCTGATAGAGATACATAATTTAAAAAAATTTTAATAGCCACATTAATAAAGTAGAAAGAAACAGGTGAAAGATATTATAATAATGTATTTTATTTAACCCAAGAATCCCACAGTATATCATTTCAGTGTGTAGTCAATATAAAAGTTTTTAGTGAGGTACTTTACATTCCGTTTTTTATGCTAAGTCGCCACACCCGTGTGTGTTTCACTCTTCCAGCATTTCCCGGTGTGGACTAACCACCCTTCAGGCGCTCAGTCGCCATGTGGGTGAGTGTGCTGCGGTGCGGTCCCAGACTCAGGGCAGAGGCAGTGGCTCCCAGCTGGCACTGTCGAGCTGGTCCTGAAAGGTCCTTTCATGAAAATTCTCTCTCTTTGGCCATCATGAAATCCTCAGTTGATACCACTCCTTGAAAACCTTTTTAAGGAACTTTAATTGTTGCCGGGCAGCCGCATCTGAGGAGATCTCTCGCTGCACACCAGGTGACATCTCCATCCAGACCGGGGAGAGAGAGGGCTCTTGGCTCTGATCAGGGAACAATTTACGATCAGGTTGAACGAGTGCCAGGAAGAATATACCAAGAGTGGTATCAAATGTCAGCAGCTATTCAGGCAGTAGAGAGCAAGGAAGAACAGGGAGAAAAGATGGCAGATCCCTTGCCAACTCCTGAAGCCAGGGTCCCCTGGTATCCAGGGTTTGCTTCATCTTCAGGGTGCAGGCATTATATCCCTACCACCCCAGAATTTAGAGGATCCATGGAGCACTGGATGGAGTAAGATCATGTTCTGGAAACTTCCACTTCCCTACTGGTCAGAAGCTAAACAGGGAGAGGAAAAGGATTGCACTCAGACTAGAAAGCTAAGTGAAATAGCCAAGTGACAAAGACGTTTACTACTGGAGGTGGAGGGCTGCGAGTTCTTATTTTTGTCTTGAGAAAGAGTTCAGAGACAAAGTGCAATAAGCCTATGCAGCAAGAAAGTGTATTTGATAAGACTGTACACACTCAGACAGGAGTGCTGGGAACCTCAGAGAGGAGGCACACCTAAGGGTTTGGGGTTTGGGGTATTGCAGGGCCTTTTGGATAGGGGTCACCTAAGTCATGATGTATACAAGTAATTAATAATTCGTTTGAAGTTTTGTCTTAATAGGGTTATTTAGGTGACTGTTGATCTGGATCTTGGCATTTTTTACCCATGGAGGTTCGTTTACACTCTGGTGGTCTGTCTCTCGTCCTGGTTACGAAGTTACTTAATTGATTAAAGAGACTAGAAGTAGTGGAAGAACAGCATGTAGATTAAGTTAAAGAGTAAGCTTGGGCCTTAAAACTGAAGGAACAAAACAGCAGCAGACTCACAGACTCTAAGAAGGGACCAGTGGTTACCAAAGGGAAGGTGTTAGGGAGCTGGGTGGGGACGGAGAAGGGGATTAAGGGGCACTATAATTAGCGCACACAATATGGGTAGGTCACTGGGAAGGCAGCAGAGCACCGAGAAGACAAGTAATGACTCTATGGCATCTTACTGTGCTTATAGATAGTGACTGCAGTGCGGGAGTGAGGTGACAGTACGGGTGAATGTTGACACCACAATGGTGTTCATGTGAAACCTTCATAAGATTGTATATCAATGATACTTTAATAAAAAAAAGAAGAAGCTGGGCCTTTTTTCAGGCTAAGTAGATTTTACAATGGCATGACCCTTGTCCCATTTTCCTGCTCTATCGCATAATGATAAGTATGTTGAAGCATTTTTCTCCACAAGTAATGCTTTTGGTTGTTTAATGCTTGAATATGAATGCTGTTTGTTTGGTTAATCTTATCTACAGAAGGAAGCATTATCAATAGATAAGCCATATCTGTTTAGACCAATGATGGCTAAATGTTATGTTGTAATCATTAATGATGGTCAGAGGGGAGTTTGGATTATGGATGTCATACTCAGTAGCTTGTGGGAAACCACTTACAGAGAGGACTAGGAGTAGATTTAAGACATGAGTTAAGGAAGGAGGTAAGGCTTTAGATGACTATAGACTTGATTCATCAACCTATTGATCATTTTACTTAGAGTAGTTTAACCAAATAGTTTTCCTTTTATCCCCCTTTCTCTTTTATGAATGTACTCCCTTTGTTTTTTATTTTAAATTGAGATATAATTCCCATAAGATAAAATTCACCTTGAAACACTTCAGGGATTTTTAGTATATTCATAAGTTGTGCAAGCATCCTCATTCTCTAATTCCAGAACCTTTGTTTTAATTACAAATCTTCTAGGGCTTACTTACTGCTAAATATCCTTCCTTATAACCTTACTCAAAAGAATGAGGGGGAAGAGAAGAGGTAAGAACTAAGCAGTATAGAATGGTTTTGGGGATCCCATTTCTGAACTGTTAACTCTATTACATATTTGCAAATATCCTCAGGAGGACTAAGTCAGTATTAAAAGTCAGAGCAGTGTATAGAGCTGGGTTTAGGAGATTCAGTTGTTTCCCAGTTTGACTCTTGGTCTAAAATGCTCACAATATGGCCTTATAGACATTTGAGTTAAATACTCCTTTTCTTTTTCCAAATACGTATTTTTCAAAAAAGACGTTGGAGTTGTTTGAAAGATTAAAAATTTAAGTCCACTCTAAAATAGATACTATTTGCATTGATTGATAAGTCATTCCTAGCATTGCTATAGTTCCAAAACTTGTTTCAAATAACCTAAGAACTTTGAGAAGTGAAAGGAAACCTCTGGCATATTAGTCGTAACTCAAGGACTCTTGTTTATATCAAGTGATTCTAACACATATCTTTGTATGGTTAGCATAATTGTTTAGAATTTTCTTTCCCAGACATTACTGTCAATTACCAAGGATTATGTAGTCAGAGTCCCCACCTTGTATTCCGTTTGAATCATACTGTTCTGCATTATTTTAAATGGCTGCATTTTTATTTTTATTGAGAGGAAGGCAACTGCAAGGAATGTTGTTATCACGAGCTAATCTTACTTACCCTTGGGGTATTGGAGATATTTTCTAATTTGAAGATCGTGATTGCTTTCTGATTGCCATTCTGCTTGAACATGCCTTACTGCTTAATTATGATGCTCTGTTGCCTTTCTCACCACGTGATAGACTGGACCAACTGATAAGTATTTCCTGAGCTCTCTATTCAGATTGAGGGGAAGAACTGAGAGAGCAGGTGTTTTTTTTTTCTTCCCTCCTTAGGCTTTTTCTCTCTGTTAGAAAATATTTCTCCCCCTTTTCACAAGGTTAATTGTTATTCCTGGATCATGTAAGGAGGTCTTTGTGGTATGACTGTCTACACTTTGAGTACCAGCACCATACTGATACCTCCTAGGGGCCTTTTGCTTCCATCTTTACTCCAGCAGTTCTTCAGCCATAACACTGCATGTTGGTATCTCACCCCAAGATAATTCTAAGCCTATGTTGAGTGAAAGAATACAGTATCGAAGACTATGTTTTGATTTGGGGTTTCATGTTTTTGTACATGATATTTGTTTAAAAAAAAAAGTGTCCCATTGCAGATTGCAAGTATAAATTAGTGTCATAATTACTGGAATTAGCATACAAAACTCTCTTGCTAATTTTAATTGGTAATTTCTTAGAGAACGATAGAAAACATGGTGCTAGTGAACAATGTGCCCGGAAGCTCTTATTATAGGGTTGGCATGAATTCTACTTAATGACAAGCTTTCTCAAGCAGCAGTTGATTTTAAATCCTATTTTTCATTAGTGAAGTATAAAATGTTAATACCTTCCAATGTACTTGTCTTTTGTAGCATAGTAGCATGTATCTTCCATGATCATAAAGACTTTCTTTAAGATCCTACTAGTAACTTCCTATCTCATAAATAAGATTTGTCCAGGAAATAAAAATATATGTTTTCCCATTGTTAGCTATATGTTTTTCTAATAATCACATCTGAAGCTTATTATGCAGTAATAGCCTTAAGATATTATTTTTTTTAATGCACTACTGTGGTCTTAATACCAGTTTTTAATCTCTTCTTGTTTCTGTGAAGTCTGAATGAGATTTTCAAAATTGAATAATAATTTGATCCGTTAATCTTTTGAAGCTAGTAATTTTATTTTCCTCTCTTTGCAGTCTCTGAGGTTCGCAAATGAATAGAGCTTCATTACTGCAGTCTGCATTTAATAACCATTATCCATTATCTTGTAATTAAGACTCCCTGTAACGAATCATGAGGACAATGCAAAAATACATAGTACATTTCTTTAATGAACTGGAAAATGTTCATCTTGTTCTATTTAGTAATGAGTTGCTGAATAGTCATTAAATCCACTGGAGAATAGAGCTAGATGGATTTTGAAGACTGTCTTGAGTTTGTGGTTAATCTATTAGAATTAAAATTTCATCTTCTATTTTTATCAACAGCTGATTAGAAGTCATTCTGTTTGACCAAATTGATTAGAAGACCATATACAAGGGCAGCTGTTGTTTAATGAAAGTTTTTAATGAAACTGTACCATGGAGACTTGTAATTATAGGCCTTAGAAAAGCTTTGAGTTGCTTTAGACCACAAAAAAAGTATTGTGCTAGAGATTTCAAATTGGGAAAATTAAAAAAATGCAATTTAATATAATACTATAAATTTATTATTAATGTTAATTTCAACTAATCACAGTTGAATACTAGCCTACTTAATGTGTTACTTTTGACTTTTCAGGCCTTTTATCTCCTAGCTTAGTCATTTCATTGAAATTGTGGGCACTGATGAAAGAACATTTATATGGATAGCTATTTTAATTGTGAGATATTTTCTCATAAGGTTTTCTCCCCAAGCTGAGCAGAGGTAAGCTTGGTTAATGTTGAATTTACAGGAGCTCTGAGGAGAGTCTGTGGTGCTCTGTGGTGTTGGTAATTTGAAATCCAGCATTTATTTCTCTAAGGTAATTTTGTTTTAGCACAGGAGCAAGGGAAGCAATATTAAAATAAGAAGTGAAGCAAAAGTGTGTGCCTTCTTAGTCCCCCTGGAAAATCCATTGTTCTTTTGACAGTAGTAAAATACTAAGGTACTTTCTAAAGTATTTCGTGTAATTAAAGCTCAGTCTTATTCCTGGATTTAGAGAAATAGCCAGTGATGCCAGCATGCCTGAAATGCTATTTTAATTTCATCTTTGGTCTCTGGCTCTCAATTGTCCTTCCTCAACCTATCCAACAAAGACACCAAATTCAGTATCTTAAAAACACTGATTTCAGATGATCAGACCTGTGTTTCCTAAGGAGCTTTTATGGTCAGATATTCTAAAACACATATTGACATGCACACCCCAAATATCACCACCCACAGCTCCCATGCTCCCTGTCCCTCGTAGGGATTCCTTAGAAGGATCCATTTATTGTTTGGACATGTCTTATACTTTCTGTGCTTTCAGTGTTTCTTCTGATGGTGGTGGTCTTCCATCTGCCTTCTCATCTTTCCATTTTCTCTCCTTCAAGGTCTATACCAAATTCCACATGTTCCATGAAGCCTTCCCTTATAATTTTAACTAAAGTGAATCTTTCTGAGCCTTTCTGATTCTTTTTTGACCATAATAGTTACTTAGTAGTCTGAAACACCTTAAATATCATACAGAATTTGTATTTACATCCATACCAGATTTCTACATAAATGATATTTAAGGACTTCTGGTTTTATCCTTGACATGGAGAGCTTAGAAGTTTCATTCCTGTCCTTTCAGTACGAAAAAGCTGAATAAATTGAAAATCAATGACTTCCTCACACCCATCAAAGAACTTCAGTTGCAGGGCAAACTACCACCTTGAAATATGAAGACACTGGCAAATTCTGTCATAACTGAGATCTGCTTACTGCTAGAATCATAAACTGATAGGAAGACTTAAATGGTAATTTTGACAAGTTGTTGGAGGTTTCAACATTTTGTCAGTTTTACTTTCAGGAACCCCAGGTTCTCACACTGAAGAGCCAAGAAAGATCCTCTCTTAGCTCTGGCAGGGGAAGATAGTCATTATGAAATATGTCCAGAGATTCTCCTTAATAAAGAGCTACTCTCCAGGACAAAATATTCTAATAGTGTTTTATCCTACCTGGGAGGGCATTTCTCTTCCAGTCTTCCTGTGTCACCAAAGTGAGGGAGAATAGCTAAGAAATATTTGTAAAGTTTACAGCCCAGGGACATGGGCTCACTAGAAGATGGACATTTAATCATTAGATTGTAAAATATCCTCTTCTGTATATGTTATCACCACATTAACAGGGCTTATGCAAATACAGCTGGCAGAGCTAGGAGACATAGACTCTCTCTGAGGAAGAATTCTTAGGAAGCTCAAAATAAACAGGAGAGACAAAAGCAAGAATACCATAGCATTTGAAGACTTTGGCATCAATGGCTATAGTGAACATAAAACACAGTCAAATTCTGCACCGGATTAAAATAAAAGTTCACATGAAACTTTTCTTTATCTCAGTTCCTATTACCCAATATATCATGTCTGGCTTTCAACAAAAAATTACAATAGATGCCAAAAGGCAAGAAAAAGCACAGTCTACACAGCCAAACAAACATCAGAACCAGATTCAGATAGGAGATAGATGTTGGGATTATCAGAAAGAGAAATTTAAAATAATTTGACTAATATATTAATGATTCTAATGGAGAAAATAGGCAACATGAGAGAACGATAGGTAATATAAGCAGAGAGAAGGAAACGCTAAGAAATATTCAAAGGGAAATCTATAAATCAAAAACATTGGAACAGAAATGAAGGTGCTTTGATGAACTCATCAGAAGACTGAATAGAAAGAGTCAGTGATCATAAAGGTAGATGAAAAAGAAATCTCAACTGAAATGTAAAGAGATAAAAGAATGAAAAAAAATAGAACAGAGCATCCAAACACTGAGGGACACTTTTGAAAGATGTACACATGTGTAATTGGAATATCAGAAGAATAAGAAAGAGAAAATGGAGTGACAACATGTGTTTGAAATAATAAAGGCCAAAAATTGCCCAAAGTTAATGACAGAGACCAAACCACTGATGCAGGAAGCTCAGAAAACACCTAAAGGGATAAACTACACCTAACTGTATCATATTCGAACTGAAGAAAACCAAAGACAAATGGAAAATCTTGAAAAAAGCCAGAGAAAGAATACACTTTACCCATAGAAGAAAAGGAAATAATTTCAGTGGACTTATCATTAGAAACCATGCCAGAAAGAAGTGAGTAGAGTGAAATACTTACAGTGTTTAAGGAAAAACTTCACCAATCTAGAAATCTGTACCCAGTGTAATTATCCATCTAAAGTGAAGGAGCTCAAATATGCAAAACTGAAGGAATTCATTTCCAGCAAACCTGCCCTATAAGAAATTTTAGAAGTTCTTCTGAGAAAAGGAAAATGATATAGGTCAGAAACTCTGATCTACATAAAAAATGGAAGACTTATCAGAGAAGGAATGAAGAATAAAATAATACAAGTAAAATAAAAATAATTTTTCTTTCTTCATTGATCTAAAAGATGACTGTTTCAGGTAATAATAGTAACAATGTATTGGTAACTAATAACCTAATGTGGATATGTGAAATGAATGACAGCAGTGTGACAGGGGGCAATAGGGGAGAATTAGGGATATTTAGTTAAAAGGTACCTTCAGTACCTATGTAGTAGTGTAGTATTATTTGAAAGTAGACTTATATAGGCTAGAATGCATGTTGAAAACTCTGGGAAACCACTGAAAGAATGCACAAAAGAATATAATTGATATGCTGAGAGGAGATAAAATGGAATCATATGAAATGTTCAATTAAAGCCAGAGAAGGCAGAAAAGAAGTGTAAAAATTAATAAAGAAAAATACAACAAATAGCCCTATCTTGGTGAATGTTCCACGTGAACTTAAGAATATGTATTCTGCTGTTGTATGGAGTTTTCAAAATACCAGTTTGATCATGTTGACTGATAATGCTATTCAATCATATTGCTCATATTCTGCCTTTTTGAGCTATCAGTATTGAAAAAGGAGCTTTGCAATCTCCAGCTATATAAGCAGACTTCTCTATTTTTTATTTTAGGTTTGTCAGATTTTGCCTTACATATTTTGATGCTCTGTTGTTAGGTACATACATGTTTAGTATGTCATTTCACTTAAGCAAAATACCCCCTTTATTATTAAGTAATACTCTTCTTTATTCTTGTAATGTTCTTTCTGAAGTCTGCTTTGTCTCAAATTAATATAGCTACTTCTGCTTTACTTTGATTACTGTTACCATTGTATATCTTTCTCTATCCCTTTACTTTGAACCTCTTACATCTTTGTATTTAAAATGAATTTCTTATCAACAACATACAGTAGGGTCTTCTTTTTTGACAATCAGTCCTGTATCTAGTATATATGGACCAGTACATTTAAAGGGATTATTGATTTAGCTGAGCTAATGTCTACCAAAATTTACACAAGAAGTATTCTGAATAAGCCTATATCTATTGAAGAAACTTTTAATTTTAATTTATTTTATGAATATTAACTCTATGTAATAGTATATTTACATCAACTATAAAATATTTTAATTATAAGATGTTATAAAATAATTTTACTTATTTAATAATTTTAAAAATTATTAAAGAAAAATAATTATAACCTTTCAAAAAGGAAAGCACTAGGTCTAGATGGTTTTACTGATGAATTCTAGCAAACATTTATGGAAGAAATGATATCAATTCTCTACAGTCTCTTCCAGAAAATAGAAAAGAGAACAGTCACTTTGTAGACCATCATTACCCCAGTACCAAAACCAGATAAAGATTTTACAAGAAACAAAAACTGTAGATCAGTCTTACTCATGAACATAGATGCAAAAATCTTCAATAACATATTAACAAATGAACCAACAATACATAAAAAGCTTTCTGTGTCACAACTAAGTGGGATTTACTCCAGCTAAATGCAAGGCTTGTTCAGTATAATGTAATCTACCATATAATACACTAAAAAAGAAAAAATCACATGATCATATCAGTTGATCAGATAAGGCATTTGACAAATTACAACACCTATTTATAATAAAAACTCTCAGGAAACTAGGAATAGAGGAGAACATCCTCAGCTTGACAATTTCTACAAAGAACCTTAAGCACACTTATGATGAGAAACTGGATACTTTTCCCCTAAGAACCCCAAGAACAAGGCAAAAATGTTCTCTCTTACTATTCCTAGTCAACATTTTATTGGAAAGTCCTAGTTAGGATGAAAAGACAAGAAAAGGAAATAAAATATATACAAATTGGGAAGTGTGGCAGGCTAATAATGGTTCCTAATGATAAATCCACATCCTAAACGCAAGAACCTGTGAATTTTATTTGGGAGAAAGGATCTTTGTAGATGTGGTTAAATTAGGTTCTTGAGATGAAGTGATTATTCTGGATTATCTAAGGGCCTCCTAAATGCTATCACAAATGTTCTTAGAGAGGCAGAGGAAGATTAAGGTCACCCGCAGAAGAGAAGGCTGTGTGAGGATGGAGGCAGAGATTAGGTGGAGGCAGTCACGGAGTGCTGGCTGCTGGAAGAAGTTGGAAGAGGCAAGAAACAGATTGTCCCTAGAGCCTCCACAAGAAGTGTGGTCCTGCTGGCTGACAACTGACTTCTTCCCTCCAGAACTGTCAGGGAATAAGTTTCTGTTGCTCAAAACCCAAGGTCAACATCAACAATGAAAATTCAT
Source organism: Manis pentadactyla (assembly GCF_030020395.1). Lineage (NCBI taxonomy): Eukaryota > Metazoa > Chordata > Mammalia > Pholidota > Manidae > Manis > Manis pentadactyla. Next base: position 73,123,563 of record NC_080032.1, read on the forward strand.
GTTGATATTATGTACCCTTGAAATGATGTGGTAAAAATGGCACTTTGCCTCTTTGGTCTTCCTCCCAAAATACCCATAACCCCAGTTTAATCATGAGGTAAAGTCAGACAAACCCTAAGTGAGGGAAATTTTACACAATACCTGACCAGTACTCAATACTGTTAAGGTTGTCAAAATAAGGAAAGTCTAAGAAATTGTCACAGCCTAGAGGAGCCTATGAAGATAGGACAATGCATTAACAGTATCCTGGATGAGATTGGAATCTGAATAAAATGAAAGGCAATCCAAAAAGAGGATGCTTTAGATTAAAAATAATATAGCAATAATTGGTTCATTAATTGGAACAAATGTACCATGATAATACATTGTTAATAAAGAGTAAACTGGGTGTGGGGTATAGGTAAACTGTCTGTACTGTTTTCATAATGTTTCTGTACATCTAAATCTATTCTAAAATTAAAAGTGTATTTAAAAATAAATAAAATGGTATTTCCTTCTGAGCCACCTACCCAGTTTTGTTACTGGGGCTGCAATGAAACCCAAAACTGTAGTTTCTTCCCTATTAGTCAAAGGTGGAAAATAATTATAGTTTGCTTTTTCATGGTAGATATGGCCACCCATCCATCCATCCTTCCAAAATTTATTTATTGAGCTCCTCATATATGTCATGCTCTGGGGATACAGATGTGCATAAGAAAAATACATCACCTACCTTCAGATGTGCTTACTGTGTAGTCAAGAAAGGGGCACAAATAAAATAACATGTAGTCTGCTGTCACTACTCCCTGGCTCCTGTTGCTGCTGTGCTGGGTGTTCTGCTCTGTTCCTCCCAAATGTATTAGGAGGAGAGTCTTCTCCCTTACCCTGCCTCCAGACTTTTCCAAAGGAACTTGGCTCTTTTGGTTACCTTTAGATGGTGTGGTTTTTTTTTTTTTTTAAAATAATTATTTTTTATTGAAGGGTAGTTGACGCACAGTATTACATTACATTAGTTTCAAGTATACAACACAGTGATAAAACATTTATATACATAATTCGAGGTTCCAGCTATCACCCTACCAAGCTGTTACAATATCTTGACTATATTCCTTATGTTATACATTACATCCTGGTTACTTATTTATTTTACCATTGGAAGTCTGTCCTTTTTTTTCTTTTTCTTTTTTTTTTTTTTTGTGAGGCCATTTCTCATATTTATTGATCAAATGGTTGTTAACGACAATAAAATTCTGTATAGGGGAGTCAATGCTCAATTCACAATCATTAATCCACCCCAAGCCTAATTTTCGTCAGTCTCCAATCTTCTGAGGCATAACAAACGAGTTCTTACATGTAGAACAAATTCTTACATAATGAATAAGTTACGTAGTGAACAGTACAGTACAAGGGTAGTCATCACAGAAACTTTCGGTTTTGCTCATGCATTATGAACTCTAAACAGTCAGTTCAAATATGAATACTCATTTGATTTTTATACTTGATTTATATGTGGATACCACATTTCTCTCTTTATTATTATTATTTTTAATAAAATGCTGAAGTGGTAGGTAGATACAAGACAAAGGTAGAAAACATAGTTTAGTGTTGTAAGAGAGTAAATGTAGGTGATCAGGTGTGTGCCTGTAGACTATGTGTTAATCCAAGCTAGATGAGGGCAATAAAACATCGACGTATGCAGAAGATTTCTCTCAGAACAGGGGGGGTGAGGTTCTAAGCCTCACCTCTGTTGATCCCCAATTTCTCACCTGATGGCCCCCCTGCTACTGTGCCTGTCTTAGGTTGTTCCTCCCTTGAGGAATCTTACCCGTCTCTGGCTAACCAGTCATCTTCCGGGGCCATACAGGGAAATGTAAAGTTGGTAAGTGAGAGGGAAGCCTTATTGTTTGAAAAGGTTAGCTTTTTACTTCTTTGCATATTTATGCCCTGTGGCTTCTATGCCCAGCATTTGTCTTGAGGTATCTTTAGCACTTGGAAGAATTATGATACTCGGTAAATTTGATATGAGGCATGAATTCTATTTAAGGGTTGTAATTAGGAAGGAAGAAGAAAAGCTATAGAAGTAGCAGGCGGAAGAAAACATGGGAAGATTGATTATTTCTTTGACATATCTTCTTGTAGAGTAACTTCAGCATGTATAGGTTTTAAGCTACTACTTAAATTGTGCACACACATTAACATAATAGGAGTATAGTTACATAACCAAAGCATATCTGTAATTACCAGCCATCTCCAGTGAAACCAAGAAAACCAGTTAGGCACCTTAGGCATTTGTGAAAACTTATCTATGATATGGTGGATATTGTCCAACTGAACTTGAACAGTCTGAGAGAAATCAGACAAATTAAAACAACCCATTCCTGGGGAATGTTCACATCCCTTATGTTCTTTTAACAGTAAATAGTCTGTAGTTGTAAGATTTTGGAGCACTACAATTTGCACTTCTCCTAATTCTTGGTTGAGTTCCAACAGTATAGATCCAGTCAAATTTGTTGTTTTACTGTATGCACAGGCCAGCTTAGATATCTCCTTCCTCATTCCCATGGCAAGTCCAGGAGCTGGTGGGATGAGTGCATCTACAGCTATAGCAGTGCGTGGATCTTTGTTGGGGTTTTTTGATGATCATCTTCTGGCATGAGTCTTCCAGAGAGTGCTGATGTTGGAAGTTCTCTTTCATATCGTATCTTAGTTCATTTTTGGAGTAGCCCAATTAGGCTTTGATCTTCTGTATAGACACAAACAGACCCTTTGCCTACACTTTTTTTTTTTTTTTCTTCTTTTTTTTTTTTTTTTTAATAATTATTTTTTATTGAAGGGTAGTTGACACACAGTATTACATTACATGAGTTTCAAGTGTACAACACAGTGGTAGAGCATTTATATACATAATTCTAGGTTCCAGCTATCACCCTACCAGGCTGTTACAATATCTAGACTATATTCCTTATGCTATACATTACATCCCGGTTACTAATTTATTTTACCATTGGAAGTCTGTCCTTTTTTTTTTTTTTTTTTTTTTTTTTTTTTTTTTTTTTTTTGTGAGGGCATCTCTCATATTTATTGATCAAATGGTTGTTAACGACAATAAAATTCTGTATAGGGGAGTCAATGCTCAATGCACAATCATTATTCCACCCCAAGCCTAATTTTTGTCAGTCTCCAATCTTCTGAGGCATAACAAACAAGTTTTTACATGTAGAACAAATTCTTACATAATGAATAAGTTACATAGTGAACAGTACAAGGGCAGTCATCACAGAAACTTTCGGTTTTGCTCATGCATTATGGACTATAAACAGTCAGTTCAAATATGAATACTCATTTGGTTTTTATACTTGATTTATATGTGGATACCACATTTCTCTCTTTATTATTATTATTTTTAATAAAATGCTGTAGTGGTAGGTAGATACAAGATAAAGGTAGAAAACATAGTTTAGTGTTGTAAGAGAGCACATGTAGATGATCAGGTGTGTGCCTGTAGACTATGTGTTAATCCAAGCTAGACCAGGGCAATAAAACATCCACGTATGCACAAGATTTCTCTCAGAACGGGGGGGTGAGGTTCTAAGCCTCACCTCTGTTGATCCCCAATTTCTCACCTGATGGCCCCCCTGCGACTGTGCCTGTCTTAGGTTGTTCCTCCCTTGAGGAATCTTACCCGTCTCTGGCTAACCAGTCATCTTCCGGGGCCATACAGGGAAATGTGAAGTTGGTAAGTGAGAGAGAAGCCTTATTGTTTGAAAAAGTTAGCTTTTTACTTCTTTGCATATTTATGCCCTGTGGCTTCTATGCCCAGCATTTGTCTTGAGGTATCTTTACCACTTGGAAGAATTATGATACTCGGTAAATTTGATATGAGGCACGAATTCTATTTAAGGGTTGTAATTAGGAAGGAAGAAGAAAAGCTATAGAAGTAGCAGGCGGAAGAAAACATGGGAAGATTGATTATTTCTTTGATATATCTTCTTGTAGAGTAACTTCAGCATGTATAGGTTTTAAGCTACTACTTAAATTGCACACACACATTAACATAATAGGAGTATAGTTACATAACCAAAGCATATCTGTAATTACCAGCCATCTCCAGTGAAACCAAGAAAACCAGTTAGGCACCTTAGGCATTTGTGAAAACTTATCTATGATATGGTGGACATTGTCCAAATGAACTTGAACAGTCTGAGAGAAATCAGACAAATTAAAACAACCCATTCCTGGGGACTGTTCACATGCCATATGTTCTTTTAACAATAAATAGTTTGTAGTTGTAAGACTTTGGAGCGCTACAATTTGCACTTCTCCAAATTCTTGGTTGAGTTCCAACAGTATAGATCCAGTCCAATTTTGTTGTTTTACTGTATGCACAGGCCAGCTTAGATATCTCCTTCCTCATTCCCATGGCAGGTCCAGGAACTGGTGGGATGAGTGCATCTACAGCTGTAGCAGTGCGTGGATCTTTGTTGGGGTTTTTTGATGATCATCTTCTGGCATGAGTCTTCCAGAGGGTGCAGATGTTGGAAGTTCTTTTTCATATCGTATCTTAGTTCATTTTCGGGGTAGCCCAATTAGGCTTTGATCCTCTGTGTAAACACAAACAGACCCTTTGCCTACTGCCTACACTTTTATATGCCCTTTATACCCTTCTGTAGAACTCATTGGAGGTTACCACACAGGAATTGCCCTTTTTTCTGTTTTGTTTTGTTTTGTTTTGCTTTGTTTTTGGTACCACTAATCTACACTTACATGACGAATATTATGTTTACTAGGCTCTCCCCTATACCAGGTCTCCCCTATAAACCCCTTTACAGTCACTGTCCATCAGCATAGCAAAATGTTGTAGAATCACTACTTGCCTTCTCTGTGTTGTACAGCCCTCCCTTTTCTCCTAACCCCCCATGCATGTTAATCTTAATACCCCCCTACTTCTCCCCCCCTTATCCCTCCCTACCCACCCATCCTCCCCAGTCCCTTTCCCTTTGGTACCTGTTAGTCCATTCTTGAGTTCTGTGATTCTGGTACTGTTTTGTTCCTTCAGTTTTTCCTTTGTTCTTATATTCCACAGATAAGTGAAATCATTTGGTATTTCTCTTTCTCCGCTTGGCTTGTTTCACTGAGCATAATACCCTCCAGCTCCATCCATGTTGCTGTAAATGATTGGATTTGCCCTTTTCTTATGGCTGAGTAGTATTCCATTGTGTATATGTACCACATCTTCTTTATCCATTCATCTATTGATGGACATTTAGGTTGCTTCCAATTCGTGGCTACTGTAAATAGTGCTGCGATAAACATAGGGGTGCATCTGTCTTTCTCAAACTTGATTGCTGCGTTCTTAGGGTAAATTCCTAGGAGTGGAATTCCTGGGTCAAATGGTAAGTCTGTTTTGAGCATTTTGATGTACCTCCATACTGCTTTCCACAATGGTTGAACTAACTTACATTCCCACCAGCAGTGTAGGAGGGTTCCCCTTTCTCCACAGCCTCGCCAACATTTGTTGTTGTTTGTCTTTTGGATGGCAGCCATCCTTACTGGTGTGAGGTGATACCTCATCGTAGTTTTAATTTGCATTTCTCTGATAATTAGCGATGTGGAGCATCTTTTCATGTGTCTGTTGGCCATCTGTATTTCCGTTTTGGAGAACTGTCTGTTCAGTTCCTCTGCCCATTTTTTAATTGGGTTATTTGTTTTTTGTTTGTTGAGGCGTGTGAGCTCCTTATATATTCTGGACGTCAAGCCTTTATCGGATGTGTCATTTTCAAATATATTCTCCCATACTGTAGGGATCCTTTTTGTTCTATTGATGGTGTCTTTTGCTGTACAGAAGCTTTTCAGCTTAATATAGTCCCACTTACTCATTTTTGCTGTTGTTTTCCTTGCCCGGGGAGATATGTTCAAGAAGAGGTCACTCATGTTTATGTCTAAGAGGTTTTCGCCTATGTTTTCTTCCAAGAGTTTAATGGTTTCATGGCTTACATTCAGGTCTTTGATCCATTTTGAGTTTACTTTTGTATATGGGGTTAGACAACGGTTCAGTTTCATTCTCCTACATGTAGCTGTCCAGTTTTGCCAGCACCACCTGTTGAAGAGACTGTCATTTCGCCATTGTATGTCCATGGCTCCTTTATCAAATATTAATTGACCATATATGTCTGGGTTAATGTCTGGATTCTCTAGTCTGTTCCATTGGTCTGTGGCTCTGCTCTTGTGCCAGTACCAAACTGTCTTGATTACTATGGCTTTATAATAGAGCTTGAAGTTGGGGAGTGTGATCCCCCCTACTTTATTCTTCTTTCTCAGGATTGCTTTGGCTATTCGGGGTCTTTGGTGTTTCCATATGAATTTTTGAATTATTTGTTCCAGTTCATTGAAGAATGTTGCTGGTAGTTTCATAGGGATTGCATCAAATCTGTATATTGCTTTGGGCAGGATGGCCATTTTGACGATATTAATTCTTCCTAGCCACGAGCATGGGATGAGTTTCCATCTGTTAGTGTCCCCTTTAATTTCTCTTAAGAGTGACTTGTAGTTTTCAGAGTATAAGTCTTTCACTTCTTTGGTTAGGTTTATTCCTAGGTATTTTATTTTTTTGGATGCAATTGTGAATGGAGTTGTTTTCCTGATTTCTCTTTCTGTTGGTTCATTGTTAGTATATAGGAAAGGCACAGATTTCTGTGTGTTGATTTTGTATCCTGCAACTTTGCTGTATTCCGATATCAGTTCTAGTAGTTTTGGGGTGGAGTCTTTTGGGTTTTTTATGTACAGTATCATGTCATCTGCAAATAGTGACAGTTTAACTTCTTCTTTACCAATCTGGATTCCTTGTATTTCTTTATTTTGTCTGATTGCCGTGGCTAGGACCTCCAGTACTATGTTAAATAACAGTGGAGAGAGTGGGCATCCCTGTCTAGTTCCCGACCTCAGAGGAAATGCTTTCAGCTTCTCGCTGTTCAATATAATGTTGGCTGTGGGTTTATCATAGATGGCCTTTATTATGTTGAGGTACTTGCCCTCTATTCCCATTTTGCTGAGAGTTTTTAACATGAATGGATGTTGAACTTTGTCAAATGCTTTTTCAGCATCTATGGAGATGATCATGTGGTTTTTGTCTTTCTTTTTGTTGATGTGGTGGATGATGTTGATGGACTTTCGAATGTTGTACCATCCTTGCATCCCTGGGATGAATCCCACTTGGTCATGGTGTAAGATCCTTTTGATGTATTTTTGAATTCGGTTTGCTAATATTTTGTTGAGTATTTTTGCATCTACGTTCATCAGGGATATTGGTCTGTAGTTTTCTTTTTTGGTGGGGTCTTTGCCTGGTTTTGGTATTAGGGTGATGTTAGCTTCATAGAATGAGTTTGGGAGTATCCCCTCCTCCTCTATTTTTTGGAAAACTTTAAGGAGAATGGGTATTATGTCTTCCCTGTATGTCTGATAAAATTCCGAGGTAAATCCATCTGGCCCGGGGGTTTTGTTCTTTGGTAGTTTTTTGATTACCGCTTCAATTTCGTTGCTGGTAATTGGTCTGTTTAGATTTTCTGTTTCTTCCTGGGTCAATCTTGGAAGGTTGCACTTTTCTAGGAAGTTGTCCATTTCTCCTAGGTTTCCCAGCTTGTTAGCATATAGGTTTTCATAGTATTCTCCAATAATTCTTTGCATTTCCGTGGGGTCCGTCGTGATTTTTCCTTTCTCGTTTCTGATACTGTTGATTTGTGTTGACTCTCTTTTCTTCTTAATAAGTCTGGCTAGAGGCTTATCTATTTTGTTTATTTTCTCGAAGAACCAGCTCTTGGTTTCATTGATTTTTGCTATTGTTTTATTCCTCTCAATTTTATTTATTTCTTCTCTGATCTTTATTATGTCCCTCCTTCTGCTGACCTTAGGCCTCATCTGTTCTTCTTTTTCCAATTTCGATAATTGTGACATCAGACCATTCATTTGGGATTGCTCTTCCTTTTTTAAATATGCTTGTATTGCTATATACTTTCCTCTTAAGACTGCTTTTGCTGTGTCCCACAGAAGTTGGGGCTTAGTGTTGTTGTTGTCATTTGTTTCCATATATTGCTGGATCTCCATTTTGATTTGGTCATTGATCCATTGATTATTTAGGAGCATGTTGTTAAGCCTCCATGTGTTTGTGAGCCTCTTTGCTTTCTTTGTACAGTTTATTTCTAGTTTTATGCCTTTGTGGTCTGAAAAGTTGGTTTGTAGGATTTCAATCTTTTGGAATTTTCTGAGGCTCTTTTTGTGGCCTAGTATGTGGTCTATTCTGGAGAATGTTCCATGTGCACTTGAGAAGAATGTATATCCCGCTGCTTTTGGATGTAGAGTTCTATAGATGTCTATTAGGTCCATCTGCTCTACTGTGTTGTTCGGTGCTTCCGTGTCCTTACTTATTTTCTGCCCAGTGGATCTATCCTTTGGGGTGAGTGGTGTGTTGAAGTCTCCTAGAATGAATGCATTGCAGTCTATATCCCCCTTTAGTTCTGTTAGTATTTGTTTCACATATGCTGGTGCTCCTGTGTTGGGTGCATATATATTTAGAATGGTTATATCCTCTTGTTTGACTGAGCCCTTTATCATTATGTAGTGTCCTTCTTTATCTCTTGTTACTTTCTTTGTTTTGAAGTCTATTTTGTCTGATATTAGTACTGCAACCCCTGCTTTCTTCTCACTGTTGTTTGCTTGAAATATGTTTTTCCATCCCTTGACTTTTAGTCTGTACATGTCTTTGGGTTTGAGGTGAGTTTCTTGTAAGCAGCATATAGATGGATCTTGCTTTTTTATCCATTCTGTTACTCTGTGTCTTTTGATTGGTGCATTCAACCCATTAACATTTAGTGTGACTATTGAAAGATATGTACTTATTGCCATTGCAGGCTTTAAATTCGTGGTTACCAAAGGTTCAAGGTTAGCCTCTTTAGTATCTTACTGCCTAACTTAGCTCGCTTATTGAGCTGTTATATACACTGTCTGGAGATTCTTTTCTTCTCTCCCTTCTTGTTCCTCCTCCTCCATTCTTCATATGTTGGGTGTTTTGTGCTGTGCTCTTTCTAGGAGTGCTCCCATCTAGAGCAGTCCCTGTAAGATGTCCTGTAGAGGTGGTTTGTGGGAAGCAAATTCCCTCAGCTTTTGCTTGTCTGGGAATTGTTTAATCCCACCATCATATTTGAATGATAGTCGTGTTGGATACAGTATCCTTGGTTCAAGGCCCTTCTGTTTCATTGCATTAAGTATATCATGCCATTCTCTTCTGGCCTGTAGGGTTTCTGTTGATAACTCTGACGTTAGCCTGATGGGTTTCCCTTTATAGGTGACCTTTTTCTCTCTAGCTGCCTTTAACACTCTTTCCTTGTCCTTGATCTTTGCCATTTTAATTATTATGTGTCTTGGTGTTGTCCTCCTTGGGTCCTTTCTGTTGGGGTTTCTGTGTATTTCCGTGGGCTTGTCGATTATTTCCTCCCCTAGTTTGGGGAAGTTTTCAGCAATTATTTCTTCCAAGATACTTTCCATCCCTTTTCCTCTCCCTCTCTTCTTATGGTACCCCTATAATACGGATATTATTCCTTTTGGATTGGTCACACAGTTCTCTTAATATTGTTTCATTCCTGGAGATCCTTTTGTCTCTCTCTATGTCAGCTTCTATGCGTTCCTGTTCTCTGATTTCAATTCCATCAATGGCCTCTTGCATCCTATCCATTCTGCTTATAAACCCTTCCAGAGTTTGTTTCATTTCTGCGATCTCCTTTCTGGCATCTGTGATCTCCCTCCGGACTTCATCCCATTTCTCTTGCGTATTTCTCTGCATCTCTGTCAGCATGTTTATGATTCTTATTTTGAATTCTTTGTCAGGAAGACTGGTTAGGTCTGTCTCCTTCTCTGGTGTTGTCTCTGTGATCTTTGTCTGCCTGTAACTTTGCCTTTTCATGGTGATAGGAATAGTCTGCAGAGCTGGGACGAGTGACGGCTGGAAGAACTTCCCTTCTTGTTGGTTTGTGGCCCTCCTCTCCTGGGAGAGCAGCGACCTCTAGTGGCTTGTGCTGCGCAGCTGCGCGCAGACAGGGTTTCTGCTTCCTGCCCGGCTGCTATGGAGTTAATCTCCGCTGTTGCTGTGGGCGTGGCCTGGCTCGGGCAGCTGCTCCAAAATGGTGGAGTCGCGTTGGAGCAGGAGCGGCTGGGAGGCTATTTATCTCCGTAAGGGGCCTCCCTGCTCCCTGCAGCCCAGGGGTTAGGGTGCCCAGAGATCCCGGATTCCCTACCTCTGGATTAAGTGACCCGCCCTGTCCCTTTAAGAGTTCCAAAAAGCACCCGCCAAAACAAAACAACGACCACCAAAAAAAAAAAAAAAAAAAGAAAAAAATTTTTAAATTAAAAAAAAAAAAAAGTTTTTAATTAAAAAAAAAAAAAGGTGGTCGCTCATTTTTCTTTATTCTCCGGTGCCAGCCTCAGGCCTCTGCTCACCGGTCTTTCTGCCCTGTTTCCCTAGGATTGGGGTCCCTATCCCTTTAAGACTTCCAAAAAGCGCTCGCCAAAACAAAACAGCAAAAAAGCAAAAAAAAAATGAGCGCTCGCTTTTCTTATGTTCTCTGGCGCCCAGCCTCCGGTGCCTGCTCACCGTTCTTGCTGCCCTGTTTTCCTAGTGTCGAGGGCCCTGCGCTCTGGCCCGGATGGCTGGGGCTGGGTGTTCGGCAGTCCTGGGCTCCGTCTCCCTCCCGCTCTGCCTGCTCTTCTCCCGCCGGGAGCTGGGGGGAGGGGTGCTCGGCTCCCGCGGGGCCGGGGCTTGTATCTTACCCCCTTCGCGAGGCGCTGGGTTCTCTCAGGTGCGGATGTGGTCTGGATGTTGTCCTGTGTCCTCTGGTCTTTATTCTAGGAAGGGTTGTCTTTGTTATATTTTCATAGATATATGTTGTTTTGGGAGGAGATTTCCGCTGCTCTTCTCATGCCTCCATCTTCCGCCCCTCCGATGGTTTGGTTTTTTAAGTGACCATGTCTTTTTTTAGACCTCCCAACGTGGCCTTGGTCTTTTTTCTTACTGATCTTCTCTTCGGAGATGCTTAAAATAATTTAGGTAATATCCAGTGTTGTACCCGAAAGCCTTCTAGTGCATCAGAAGATAATGTCACACATTAAGAAAACACATCTTAGTCTCATTGTAAATTATTTTAGAATGTTCCCTTTACATCTTGGATCTATTTGGAGGATTTAATCACCTCTTGGATCTATTTGGAGGATTTAATCTCTTCTCTTTGCTTGTCTTATATCTGATGTATGTCATTCATTTATTAATCAGCTTTGCACATGGCTGACTTCAGGTTTTTTGCACTTGATGTTTCCCTGATTATGATGCTCTTTTCACAGATTTCCTTCATTCAGTCTCTGAATTTCACTCATCAGAGATGCCTTTATGTTGACTCTGTTTAAATGCAGGTACCTCTCTCCACCTCTATCACACTCGTTTTTTTTTTTTTTTGCATTTTTTAAATTAAGGTATTGATCTACAATCTTATGCTCAATCTACAATCTTATGCTCAGGTTTCACATGAACAACATTGTGGTTACTGCATTCTCCCCTATTATCAAGTCCCCACCACATACCCCATTACAGTCACTGTCCATCAGCATAGTAAGATGTTATAGAGTCACTACTTGTGTTCTCTGTGCTATAGTGCCTTCCCCATGTCACCCATCTTAGGTGTCACACTCTATCTTGTTATGTTGCATTAGTTTTAGTTTTTTTATAACAGTTATCTCCACTTGACACTTACTATATATTTATTTGTTTATTGTCTTTTTCTTTTAGAAAATCTGCTCACAAGGGCAGGAACTTTGTTTTGTTTAGTAGTCTATTTCCAGCATCTAGAACAAAGTCTAGCACACAGTAAGCACTCAGGAAATATTTGTTAAATAAATTTAACAAATTCATTTCTCTCCATTTGTATGTTTCCACTTCTCCCAATGGGCCGACAGACCCAAGAAAAGAGGGCTTCTGATGGCCTGCTCTGGCCGATCAGAATTCCTACACTATTGTTACAGCTTGCAACTCTATCTACCCAGGTCCTTGCTGCATATTTGTATAACACTTGGGAGTTTTCAGAGTGATTTCACATGGTTGTCTCTTCATTCCTTGTATAACACTATGAAGCAAGGAAAGAATTTCTCACTTTACAAATGAGAAAGTTTAGGAGGTGGATTTTTCAAGGCAAATATCAAAGCTACAGTGAGGCTAGATCTCCTGAGTTCTAGCTCATCAAGTTATTACCCAGGATTTATGTCTCATCTCCACCTGAGCCTAGAATACATGCTTTTTTGGGCAAGGGTTTGAATGATTTATTTTTGTATTTTCCACTGTACCTTACACATAATGTGCTTACTAAAGGCCTGGCGATTCGAATCTTACCATGCACAGAATAGCCATGGAAGTATGTTTTCCAGTGGAAACTAGGGAGGAAGTTCTGACCACTTCTGTTCTTCACTCCTATTGGCCACTCCTTTGATGGCCCTTGGGAAAATCTCAGAGATTAACCGTATGTATGGTTCCACAGATTCAGTGGCCTGAGGCCATCAGTTTGCACAGGAATCACCTAGGAACCACGTTTATATTCAGATTCTGATTTGGTTGACCTACTGTAGGGCCTGAGAATCTACATTTTTAATAAGCTCCATGATGGTGCCCATCCTGTTGGTCTGTGGTCCACACTTTGAGTATTTTGGGGGTGGTAACCACATGAAAGATGGAGTCTCTGTATGGCTATCTGACTGTGTGAGCCTAGGTGAGTATCTTGGAGACACTACCCCATATGGGTTCAACTCTATTGCTTCGGTTAGAATTTTACCTCCCCTGCTCACTCACTGTATGACCTCAAGCAAGTTGCTTAACTTTTCTGTGCCTCTGTTTCCTCAAAAGTGGGGATCCTGTTAGTTTTTGTGAGGGTTGATTGAGTTAATACTTATAAAGCACCTAGACTAGTGCATAGCACATAGCACTTGGTGAATTTTAACTATTAGATCATTTGTCTCCTTGTGCTGTTGTAATAAACTGCATCAGTAGGTTTAAGATACATTTGAAAGACAAAAAGTTGTTTAAAATATTGGCAAGTTATGGAACAGAGTGGTTTCTTTCATGAAATTCATAATCTGGTTGGAAGACTCGGTGCTTTTGTTAATGAACAATGTAGCAGAAACCAGCTGGTGGTGACTTTTCTTGGGACAGCTGCACTGTGTACTTCTTAGCAGGCACAAGAAAATGAAGGGAAGATGAGTGGACCTCCTGTTTTGTAGTAAGGTGTTAACGGTATATGATATTAAGCATAAGCGTAACATTGTTTTCATTCATTGCAATTATGCATTAAGTAAACTAATGTGATTTTAACTGGTGATGTGGAAATACGGAAGAACCCCCGCAGTCAGTGAGAATCCATTTGTACTTAATTTACTTCATCTTTTAGTAAGGGGGGAAAAATGTGGGCAGAATTTTATTTGAAAGTGAGGTTTTGTTCTTAGTTGTTCAGGTAATGAAAAATAAAGTTGTGTTCCTTGGGAAAAAAAATGTACACAACTCAGTTCTTCCACTGGCTCAAAAGTGTAAAGAATAAATTTTTTAATTAACATGGGCTTCTTCCTTTTGTTTTAGGATCAGATTTTATTAAGACCTCTACTGGAAAAGAAACAGTAAATGCCACCTTCCCGGTGGCTATAGTAATGCTACGGGCCATTAGAGATTTCTTCTGGAAAACTGGAAACAAGGTATATTATTGCCAGCAAATCTTTCTTCAGAGTAAAGATAATGTTATTTATAATACTAGCTACAGCCACGATAACTGTCTTTATATGCAGAAGGTATGAATGAGTTACCTTTATTAAGATAAATGTTTAATTTACCTTTCATTACAAAAGAACACATTCATAGAGAAAAATGTGCGAATAACAGAAAGTGAGTGTGAGTGTGGGAGTAAGTACGTGTGATCAAGATGTAAACTCACTTTATGTCCTTTTATTAACCAAAGACAATTTTATCACTGACAAGAGATTCCTAAAAGGGCTCTTTAACGAACTAATTCTGCCGCCGTGCAGAGGCTTTCTGGTAAGGCGTTGGCCAGCGAAAACAGGTTAATGCAGAAATTAAACTTCCTTGAGGAATGGAAAGAATTGCAGAGTAACATTTATTGAATGATAAGCTCTGGTGGTGATATGAAAAGTATGCAATATAATGGGAAATAATCTTTTCCTGTCATTATTGAAGGACACACATAAATTGGTTTTTCTGTTGGGAAACCCCCGGTCCAGAAAAACTTATTACTTTTAATAATATGAGGTGAAGAGAAAATTCTCAAGGAGATGAACTTATTAAACAAAATAATGAAATGCTGTGAAACAGCAGGGAAAAGGTAGCTAGACGTTATATAGCTCTTGAATTAAATATCCATTTTTGCGTTTTATGGCAGTTGGATGTGCACTTTGGAAGATTGTTAAGCTGAGGAGGGTATATGCTAGCTTTTGTCAGCTTTTCGAAAAATAATACATATTTTTTGAAACATATGAAGTTAAAAGGAAAAATGCATATGAGGTGTTTTTAAAAATAAGTTTGGATTTTCCTATTTTCCTTTTCACTTCAAGTTGCTTGTTTAGCTGCAAATTACCTTAAAGGATTTTTTTTTTTACATTATTGGCAAAAAGGTGATTTTGTTTTTAAATGAGAGTTTCTCCACCTGAGAAGACATCTTTTAAAACCAATCTCTTGATTTCTGCTGAATAAAAAACCCCAAAAGACCTTTAGTGCTTTGCCCACTGCATGTGATGACTTTATATGTGACTACAGCTCCAGTTTATTTTGGAATAGAAGACTTTTTTAGAATGTATTGGGTTTGAGGGAAAATGAAGTCCTTCCAGAATGTTCTTCAGAGAAACTTCATATCTTAAAAAAGTACAGGTAGGATAAATATCTATGGGGACTCTACACATGAAAGTTGAACTAACTTGAGTAACCTCTCCTTGGTAGCCTTTTTGCACTGATCCAAATAAGAAAGGCAATACAAATGAGATTTCTGTCTTTTGTCCCCCTCCCCCCCAGTTGAGACCACCACCACCACTCACTAGACGAGGGGTTCTTAAGAACACCAAAGCCGATGGGAAGTTTTTAGACCTAATGATGCCTGGCACCCTCGTCCCTGGCATCAGGCATGGTCCTCAGGCATCTGTGCATAATATAAGCTCTATAGTTGGAGTTAAAACTTGCCAGTAGAGACCCAGTCTTGTTTTGTTCTCAACAGCCATTTATTGAGTTGGTGACTATGTGCCATGTTAACCTATGTTAAATGCTAGGGATACAGAAGTGCCTTCCCAGGAGAGCTCTTAGACAATAGCAAAGAATTTCAATAGAAGTTTTAAGTACTTGATGTTCAAGACCAGAGTGCAGAGGAAGGGACACTTTGCTGTCTTTAAATACTTTTGTTTTAATTGTATTGCTCCTTTCCTCGCTTATACATAAAGTCCATCCCAGCTTTATTAAAAAACAGGCAGGAGCAAGTCAGATTGTTTTCATTTTAGTCACGTTTGATTTCACACAGTGAAGATCTGTATATGTACCTGCAAATCAGGTGCCTCTTTTCGGGTTGTTGACAAGTTGCCTGGTCTGTAAACTTTGTATATCATTGATTTAAGGGGTGTTTTAAAATGTGATGGGCTGCCTTCCAGACCATGATTAGTGTCACTCCTGAGCAGCAGAGGTTTAATATTTCATAACTGATTTCATTGCAGATTTATGTTTTCCATATTCTCTCCCTTAAAATAAAACCTTACGCTATAATCCCTCTCTAGAAACATTGCCAGACTTGCTGACACATCCGAACTATATAGAAAAATCTATACACCTCACTGCCTAATTAACAGAAATGCTCCTATGATTAACGTGTATGCTAATATCAGCTAACTGATTTTTTTTTTTACCTATTCTCAACAAATAACCTCACCCTTCTTATCTCCCCCCATCCTCCCATCTCCCCACACCTCTTTTTGTAGAGTCACTTGGGCTCCACAGCAATGGGCAGATAGGGTAAGAATCTCTGCAGGACATCTACTTGGCTGTGTAACATTGTGTGGTTGAGACAGAGAGATCAGTTAAGAGTCATATGCTGATATTCCATGTGGGAACTGATGAGGGTCTAAACTAAAATGGTAGAAATGAGAGTAGAGAGGAAAGTGTACATATGGGAGATCCGGGAGTTAAGAACATAAGATTGGTAGGACTTGACTGTTGATTGTTGATTGCTTAGCTGTGTTGAGGATAGCCAAGCCCTGGTTCACTCTGAGGTTTCCAGCTTGGGTGGACGTTGGGGCATTTCATTTATTGTCTCCCTTCTCTGGCGTTCTGTTAGCAGTTAACTGCATACTGGTGCTACTTGTCAAACCAGTGGCCAAATGCATGCGTTTTAGTGCTTGGATGATGGGGTGTTACCCTGATTGCTCCCATGTACATATTCTCTACTGGATAGTCAAGTTTTTGACACAAGTAAATCCAGATGAGCAGGTTTTACTGTAGATAGAGCACCTTTTACCTTTTCTAGTGGACTCAGGGACATTCTTTGTGAACATCAGACATTGGCTGAGTTGTGCTGTTTCATGGTCCCCTTCAAAGGCTGCTGAAGTGAGAAGAGCCCCCACACAGCCTTTTTCCACTGTGCTTGTTTAACTGGCTTGGCTGCTTTTATGTAACTTTGCTTACAACTTAGTAAAAACGTCCCTGCAGTTAAGTTGATTAAAACAACTGTCAACACTCCTAGCTGGCTGCTGCCAGTTCAGTTAGTGAGGCTAGCCTGATTCTTTCCTCTTGTTTTGAGTACGTAAGTGCCTTTTGCACCTCAAGATAAGGGCTGAGAGGTGACTAAACAGGCTTGCCTGCAGAAATGTAGAATGAGTGAGCCTTTGTGATAACTCTTTTCCTATTTATTGACACCTCTCTTGTTCATCCCAGGTTCACAGCTATAGTCTGGATGGTTGAGGTTTATGAATTCCCAATAAGTGAAATGTTAATGAGGGTTATTAACTCTCATTAGTGTCTCCTCAGAAGCAGTGGCATTCTTCCCATTAATCTTGGAAAAGTCATTTTGGCGTGTGAATTGGCGTGAGTTGGAGATCTAAGCTCTTTTGCTGGGGGAAGTGAAACAGACTGAAAAAGACAGAGCATGAGAGAATTGAGACCCTGTATCAACGCAGTACCATTTGTTAAACAGTCCAATAGCAATAAACATTGTTCTCCTTCCCACCTGCCCATTTAGGTAGGCTTTAAACCGGCAGGAGGCATCCGCAGCGCGAAGGACTCCCTTGCTTGGCTGTCTCTCGTAAAGGAGGAGCTAGGAGATGAGTGGCTGAAACCAGAGCTCTTCCGAATAGGTGCCAGCACTCTGCTTATGGACATCGAGAGGCAGGTAATAATCCATTATCCTTGGATCTTATTGATCAGGGTTTTTCAGAAAGAAATGAAAAATCGCCTATTGGGCTTTGAAAACTAGAGGTGAAAACGCATCTGATTTAATCATACCAAAACCTCTGACTTTCTTCCAAAAAATGAGAAGTAGGCTATGTGGAGATTCTGCTGAAGCACAGTGCAGTGGGGCTTCCTAGTGAAATGTTCATTAAAATTATTATTATGCAATAGTATAGTAATTCATTGATATGTGTAATAATACAATAAGGCTTCATTAACTAAACTCTATTTTTCCTCACAGATTTACCACCACGTGACTGGGAGATACGCAGCTTATCATGATCTTCCAATGTCTTAAATCAGCGACCAATTCCAGGAAAGTCCCTTACAACAACGTTTAAAATTTATTTTTCTACGTAATTGCTAAAACCATTTAATTAAAGTATGGGGGAATAGGTAACTGGCTTTTTTTCCCTTAAAATTTCCATTGAATTTAATTCAAAGAATGAAAAGAAAAACCCAACTAATCCATACATGGTATTCATTTTAGGCACATCTGAAATGGTCTTAATTGCTCGAAGGTCTGCATTGTTACTGTGAAGGTTTCCTCTTAAAAACTCCTAGTAAAATATTAATGATAGCTTTGACAACGTTAAATTTCAGGAGAAAAAAAGAAAAAGTTAAACTGCCCAAGAAACGTGTTCTAGCAAAAAAATGCAGCATCTCTGAACATCCCTGACTCTAATGACTGCAGGAATCGCTGACTTGGTACTAATTTCCTGCCATGAAAATCTGTCTTTAATTTTTACAGCAGATATGCTCTTTTATTAATTGTTTTGCTAATGAAATTTCTGTCATTGTTATATGAAACTATGGACAGCATTGAATTTTTTAATTAATGAAATCCCTGTAGTTGATTTTTTTAAGCTTTAAATTGTAACCAATATATATTGAAAAATTAATCCATTAAACATACAAAGGAGTTTTATCAATGACTTTCTGAATCTCTAGTAGAGTTTTTGGGTATTTATCTCAGGTAAAGCTCCTCAGTACGTTATTAATGAATACAACTTAACATATATATTCTTAAACTTAAAATTTTCTGGTATAGTTAGAGGGAAAACAGCTAATGTTGAAAATAGCACTAACTATGTGCTAAGCTCTTTACACATATCAGTTTATTTAGTCCTTATTTAATCCCTATGACAGTAAGCTAAGTACAGTGAGGTTTTTGTTTCTTACACGATAAGTACTGATAGTCGGGCTCCCGGGTCTGTGCCTTCCCCCTCGGGCATGACCGTCCCTCAGCGCACACAGACGCATAAACAGAGCTCCGTGTCGGCGGGCAGGAATGGTCATCTGCTTTGCGGCCTGCTGGTCCCTTTGCTCTCTGGTGTTCCCAGCTTCCCACCTCCACCTGTCTTGCTTGCTAGCACCTCTGTCCCATCAGAGAGCCTAAGTTTTCTTCAATGGTGATTTTCATGGCAAGAGTCTTTTTTCCTCCCCGAGCAAGCCTCCATCTATTCATAGGTAGAAAACCCTGGCCTGGGAGTCCGTTTGGATTTCATGGTCTCATCTGCCAGGTGGTTGCCCAGCTTCTGCCTTTTTCTAGCCTTGTGACCTTCGTCGTCAGTTCACATCTCTGGACCTCAGTTTCTGTATCTGTAAAATTAAGGGGTTGGGGCAGGTGACATCAAGGTTCTTTCAGACCTAAAGTTATATTGCCCTAAGGATAATTATAACAGATCCAAGAAACTGTTTTATGGCCATAAAGAGGAAACACTTTTGTAGCAACTTAAATTAGAATGTGCCTCTCGGGAGTCAATTAGCAAGTCCTAAAGCACCTCTCTAATTGTGAATTAAAGGACTAAAATAAGAATGGAAAAGAAATCCTGTCCACCCCCCAAAGCCTTAGCAGAAATTCAGCTCTTGACTTACGCCTTTCGATATGGTCAGTGACTGAATGCCACAGCCACGTTCATAACTTGCTGGCCCAGGTGCTCACCAGCACAACAGCCGTTCACCTTTGGAGAAGAAACTTTGCAGAAAAATAATTACATTCTATCACCTTTGAAGCTATTCCAATTTCATAGGGATTTCTGTTTTCCTCCCATTAAACCCAGCTGGTCATTTTACTTGATCAAGTGAACAGGCATCATTATCTTCCAATTCTAATTTATATGAGGCATCCACTGAAATTGACCTCTGTGGACAATTATAGATTCACATAGGAAATTAAGACTGGTGAGTCCCTCAAACCTATTAGAGGCTGATGAGCATGGCTTGAACTAAAGTTAAGTAATCTTGTGTTTGGAGGGACAGTTTATTCCAAGGTCTATTGGGCTGGTCACCAAGAATGTGTACCCCTTGCCTGGCTCTTGAAATCAAATGTAATACAGATGACTTTAATAGGAAGACCCTAGTAAATGTTGATAGCTATGAAAACATAAGAGGAAGAGGTCATTTCTGAGGTGACTGTGATTTACTACAAGCAGATTTGTCTACTTCAGAACACAGGGAGCAGATGCTTTATATAATCAGAAAATGAGTTGCCATATCCTGTGTTTAAAGCTTCTGAGTTTATGAAAGCAGACTTTCCCCCCACCCCAAATTGTTGCAATTGTCCCATAAAGCATAGTAGGTCTTAAAAGTTATCTTTTAAGCAACGAATCATAATTTGGGGCCTTAAAGAGACTAGAGAATATCTAGTTCTACCATTATTTTTTACATGAGAGAAGAAACTCAAAGTGGGAGCATCACTTTCACAAGGCCACATAGAAAGTCAGAGGTAAGACCAGAACCAAGAACATTGTGCCATGAAATATTTTACGAAATATTGAAATGCTTTTTGTAAAACGCTGTCATACCTAATGTTTTGTTTTTGTTAGTGTGTGAACTTCAGACTTTCTAAAGATTTATTTTGCCTCTAAAAGTCTACTAAATGGTGTTTTGGAGAAAATAAACCATCTAAATCTAGCCCAAGTTGATACTGTGGTTAATTTCATGTGTTAGACTTTCAGAATTTTGGGTGACCTCAAGAGCTGATTTTTTCTTAGGAGGAAAGTTGAATGTTGCTTTGTTGTGTTTATTTATTTATTTATTTTTAGAAAAAGATTGTAGTCTACAAATAGAAAATGACTAGTGTAATCACAAAACAGTTTCACAGTTACAGTATTTTTGCCTCATTTTGGATTATTTCAGCACCAGTGGGAATTTAGGCAAATTAGTTCGCATGAAAAATAGCTTCTAACGCAACCTGTGCAAAAGTGGGAACTGTTAGAAATCTCTGTCTGGAAGCGCATCCTCTTAGCAACACAATAATATAGTCACTGTCCTGACTGAGCAGTTTGTTATGTCATACATAGATGTCTAACAGCAACCAAATCTAGGGAAACCAAATCAGTTTCTTTGGCAAAATCAACTTTTATACATCAAGCACCAAGAAGTCAACACTGATTTTTCTTCTTTCAACCTGCTGATTTTTTGACACAACGTAAGTATGGCCAGAGTGCAGATACAGAAGAAAGAATTTGCGTAGGTAGCAGTTTCAAAGGAAATGAAACATTACACCCATTTTGGCACTAGGAAAAAAGTATGAGGTGAAATCAATTTCTGAATTTGTTTTCCTGATTGTGCTCAAGAATCTTGCCTCCCAAAGGCAAATCCATATTTTATAACCCCCACTAAATGATCCTTTTCAGAAATGACCACAGGTAACATCTGGCTGATATATAAAATATGTAGTAAAAATAATTATTTTTAATTAACTAAAACCTGCTCAAGAGAGAGAGTCAGAGGAATATCCATCTGGTCAATTCTTATTTAATAGGGCAAATGAGGATCAGAATTTAATACAATATATGTGAAATACTTAGTGACCTTACTACAAACTACAACTTTTTTTTAGGAGGAAGAACAGGGGTAAGGAGGAATCAGAATATCTAGGAAGGACAGACCTAAAGTTGGATTTTTTTTTAAGAAACCTAGGTTTTACGGCATTAGTTTCTATGGTTCAATGACAGGAAATGTGTTTTAATTCATTTGAACAGTAAAATGAGGTTATACTTTAGTCTAGAGCTTGACAAGGATGAAGAAGAGTTTTAAAGAGTGATTACAAATAAAGGTTAAAGTAACTAGGATTATTTAGCCTGGAGGAGAAGATTGAAGAGTCCTTGTTGTATAACAGTCTGGGGAAAAGTTCTATATTGATCCAAGAGTCCTATATCCCCTCTGTAGAAAAAGAAAAGATTTTGTGCTACATGTAAAGTTAGATAGTTCTAGGGAAGAACTCCTTTAATATTCTGAAATGTGTTATTAAGAAGATACATCTTGCTCTTCCCTTCTCAGTAGTAGATTCTGCTTTGATTGGAGCAGTTTGGTTGAGTTTCCAAAGGAAGTAGTTCCCAAACTTTAGCATACATCAGAATCACCTGGAGACTTCATAAAACACAGAATTCTGGGTCCCACCCCCAAAGTTTCCAATTCGGTAAATCAGCTCTTGGGCCTGAGAATTTTCGTTTCCTAAAAGTTCCCTGGTGATATTGATGCTCTAGGGACCAGACTTTGAGAACCACTGGGTTACAAAGCCTTGTACTCAACACCTAGATCCCAAATTAAATGCATCATTTCAGTGGTAAAACCCACCAGCTGCAGCATTTCTTTATTGTGAAACTCCAGGGTAAATGTGTATATTTTGCTGCTTTTCATAGGCAAGAACAAGAGAGGGAGCAATGGAAATGACATTATCCCTTAATCCTTTCACAGTAGGCAGTGAACTTGATGACACTTTGGGCTCAAAAGCAAGCTTTGGAGCCTAGAATAAACATTTTAGATGAGTTTAGAATCATTATCCATAAAATCTTCCAAAGGATTTCAGCAAGCCAAGGTAGTAAGATTTATCACCTGTATTTGATTTTACCTATTTGGAATGCTTTAACTTCAGTGGTTCCAGTATAATCACACTTAAAACTAATACCTATTTTAACAGAGTCCATTCTTTAGCTTAACCTTAAAATCAATAAAATACTACTGAGTAAGTGATGTCTAGACTGGGAGCTAATGAAAATGTTAGATCCTTGGTCATTTTAACACTAAAGGATGCTTTACATTTGTTCTCTGCTTTTTAAGTGTGTGTTCTACTGGTACTATACAATATCAAGCATGGTTCTTAGTTGCAAATAACAGAAACTCCTCTCTACCTAGTTTAAGCAGCAAATAAATTTATTTTTAAACGCTATTGAGTATTTTATAGAATTTCTAGGAAGGCCAGATAGTTAGGCATAGAGGCAACCAGCTAGGAATAATGCCCAAATCACTCTTCAGAACTGCTTCAGGAGGACACTGCTGCCACCTCTGGGCACTTGGTACCAGCACCTCTGCTTTTCCCGTCCCTGGAAGCTGGAGTCTTCATTTATTGCAGTTGCTCTCCTGGGTGTCACACTCCTGTGTGGTTGTGTCTCACCTCAGCTGGAGCCTCAGTCTCATTCCTATAAAGGAAGCTGGGAAAGTAAGTTTGGGGGAAATGGCATATAGTATTAAAAAATGTTGGGTGGTCACTAATCATGATGATTGTCAACGGCAGTATAACAAGGTGGTACTGGAGAGATGGTTCATGCTTTGTGGTAGGAAAGGACTGATTGCCCCGCAGCTGTATCTCTGCTTCCCGTGAGTCCCTAAAGCTGAATTCTGCAAAAGCCGCCCCTTGCCTCTTGGTCCCACACAGCAGCTCTAGAGAAGTCCTGTGAAGTTGTTCTCACCAGCCGTACATGGCAGGGCCCCTTGTCCAAAACACTTACATTTATATATTTCTAGACAGCTTTCTATTGACTTCATGCCATGAATAATGATAAAATTGCCTTTTTTTCACTTTTTCCTCTTCATATTCCTCCCAAACCCACCTGATTCTTGATTATATATTTTTTCATATCATATTCTTCAGACTTTGAAATGTAATTATAGTTGTTACTTGATTTATCAGCTTCAAAAATGTTTCTATCCTCTGCTCTACCAGATGAGAAAACTGCATTTGACATTTCTACCCAGCATCTGTCCTCTTCCCCTCCAAACCTTTGTGATATTATTTCTACATCATTAGAATTTTAACATTTAAATTCTGTTCTGACCATAATCTTCATAATCATGTTAGTTTTAGTACTTCACTTAAATAAAGTCGATAATCAGTACTCCATTTAGCTTTTCAAAATGTGGCCTCGGAACGGGTTTGGGGTATAATCCCTGAGTTTTCAGAAGCTCAAAGGATGTTCGTTTTCATTATATTTTAATGATTAATTGACGGGGTGTAATTCGTGGATCACACACTTTTTATCCTTAGGACTTTGTTCCATTGCTCCAATATCTTCTAGCATTGAACACTGCTGTGGAAGGTAGTAACATTCTGACTTAAACTTTTTGCCTCAATGCACAATAGCTTTTTTCTTTCAATTTCAGTAATTTCACTAAACAGTGACTCAAGGTTGAATGTTTTGTGTCAGTTTTTCCTGGAGTTTTCTGTGTGCCCTCTTAGTCTATAGAGTCATGACATATTTCTGGAAAGGTGCTTTGAAGTATATTTTTAACTTTTTTCCTCCTTTCTTCTTCTTCTTATTTTTTTTTTTTACCTCCTCTTCAGGATACTAATTGTTGCATATGTTAAGATCTTTTTATCTATTCTGTCTAGATATTTTTTCCTAATTGTTTTGAATTTGAATTTTTTTTCCAATTAATTGAATTGTATTCTTTTCCTACGCCTGACATCCTTGTTTCTTTCCTTGTTTTTTAGCAGAATCTGGTTGCTTCCAGTGAAATGTTTGTTTCCCATTGTCTTGCAGTAACTTCCCTCAGCTCTTGTATATTTGATATGAGCTCTTGCTTTATAGGTATGGTAGCTTTGTTTAGGACTTTTTTAAAGGTTTACGACAATGTATTTGGCCCAAAATTTTATCTGCTCTGTGGAGAAATTTTTCTGGTGAGTATTTCTTTGTTTTCCATTTTATTTCTATTTATTTATTCTTTTATTTTATAGTAGCTTTATATAGATGCTTGCTTTCAAATGAGATGAGTCTTCTTGTGGACCAACTTTTGGCAAGAGGCTTGCTTGGAATAGGTGCCATGTCCATGTTCTAGGATAGCAGGAATTCCTGCTGTTTGGAGATGCATAAGTTTCTTATGATAAAGATTGTGTGTTTGAGTGAATTCTTTTTCCTTAGCCACCGGATATCAGTGCTTTAGGGTTATGAGCAATGCAATCCTGTTTCTTGACCCTGCCTAAACAACAGGCTGCTTCCTGCAAATATGAAGTTGCTGGATCATTTACATTTTAGCCCTACCTCTCCTGCATTTCTTTGATGTCAAACTGGGTCCAGGGAAACTCCTGCTGCCAATCAATGCACCTATTCTTACTGATCTATAGAAATTCTGGTCTGTCTTCCTGGGGTGTGCCATCTGCTTTGATCTGCTGCCTTTGAGGCCAAGGAGCTGAAATTCATATAAATGTTACATTTGAATAGGAAGGTTGTTCATTGTGTTTCAGATGAATATAAATTCTGATTCACTTTGATGATTTAGAAGTAGTAAAAGACACAACAATTCTAAAAGTTGTGTCTTTTGACTAAGAAATGAGAGGTTGAAACTAGTGCCTGAGGCACTTGGCATTATTCAGTACCTTGCCCTCAGATAAAACATCTTCCTCATCAAAATACAGGGGATAATAAAACTGAACTTGGAAAGTATAGAAGTTGTTCAAAGAGTTCTAGTCATTCTACTTAGCACCATGATAGCACCACAAGAAAAAAAAGTGGAAAATCACAGGAGTAAAAATATACTATTTTGGTAATAATAATCTAATCCTTTTACGAGTATAAACGTGCATGCCTCTTCTGCTTCAATTCCTCCTACTGTGCATCCTTTAAGCCCTTCACTAAGCCGCACCAGAAAAAAAGATTCAAAATTAGAAGCCATTTCTCACTCTTCTGATTTAATTGTAATGACCGGTTTCTGACATTCTTTCTTTCATTCTTAAAATAAAATTATTGGCTGCTGTCTTTTTCCAATTCCCTTTCTATGGCAGGCATGTTTTTGGCTAGCAGGTGGGAGGCAGAAACAAGGGTAGCGAGGGATCTAGGCTCACTAGTGCCAGATTTACAAAGCAGAAATGGTGGACAGATCTCCTACCTGGAGCTTGGCAAGTCTGGGACTCCAGAATGGAGAGAAATCTGCATGAGCAAAGAGGCTCTCCTTGTGTCTGTCCACAAATGTGCCAGCCTGGAGTAGGTATAGAAGCCAGATTTTAAACTAGGAGACCACAGAATAAGAAATCGGAGGTGGGTGGCATACAAGTCAAGTTGGAGTGGACTAGGACAGGGTTGGCGTGTATAGTCTTCCTTAGTCATGTTGTTACACTAGGCCTGGGCTTGTAAAGGGATGGGGACAGAGCAGATAGCCTTACGTTCAGTTGGTCTGACTTGTCTTACTGTCCACCCTGAGTGGAAATTCATGAGGGGTAAGCCTGTTATAACCAGCATTAAATCCCTTACAGTATCTAACAAAGAACCTTATAGAGAGTAAGTGCTGCAGATTTGTTAATTTAATTTAAAAGATAATTATCAGTTTGGATAAATACAAGGAAGATATGATTATAAAATAAACCTCATCTATAAGACAAGCATAAAAATATTAGTGCCATCCAGGTAGACAGAAGTACAGCTTTGCTAGTGAGTGGAATTCCAAAGTAAATGCATGATACATATTTTTGGGAGAGTTTTTCATAGAATAACCGTACCTCGAGTTTAATGCATTTTAAGTTTTTGGGACAGTGATAATTTCACCAACAGTTTCTATAATTTTAGAGTTAAAACTTGTTAGATGAGTTGCAAATGTATGAAAAATGGTGTGGGAAACAATTTTTATTCATTAAGTTGTTTGTTTTGATAGCTAAAAAAGCACATATCTTTTTAAAGTGGTGTTTATTTCATGTTTAGAGTGGCAGCAAAAATAATTACATGTTTGAAATCTTTGAAATATGTCTTAAGGCCTTTAAAATGACTTAAGAGCAAATGTGCCAAATTTACCCACTGCTTATACCATTCCATGGTTGAGAGTTGCCTTCACTTTCCAAGCTTTATGGAACTATTTAATATGTTCTTTGATTAGATCTTTAAACAGCAGTGTCTATACTTGGTGAGCTGATGAGAACATTTGACACACCTATGGCAAGACTTTGCAAAGAAGAGATATTACAGTTGTATAAATGCTGGATTCAAACTCTAAGAAATGGGTATGAATATTTTTTAATATAGTAGAATTATGCAAACATGGTCTCATAATAAGATTTCATTGGTAGATTGAATATGTATATGACTGGTGTATATGAAGATAATTCATTTTCAAGAAAAGACTAGCTGTCTTTCTAATTTGAAAACCTTTTCATTTTAATGAGACAATGTATTAGGATTTGGGTAGGTCTATAAAATTCAGACCCAAGGTCAGTCTCCAGCATTTGCTGAGTGCCTGTTAAGTTTATTTTTTAAGTTACTGGAAATTCATGGAATTGTGGGATTCTTTGATACACATTTGCTGGCACTAGCTAGTAATGGATTGCTTATTGTACATCTCGTATGTGGTAGGCAGTACTCTAAGGGCTTTTTATGTATTAACCATTTAATCCTCACAACATGCCTATGAGATAGGAATGATTATCTTCATTTTACAGATGAGCTGATGGAAGAAGCATAAAGAACTGAAGGGATTTATTTTAAAGTCACACATATAGATGGGATTTGAGGCCAGTTACCTTTGGCCCCAGCATCTGTACTTTTAACTACTGTGACAGACTCTGTGCCAGGCACTTTGGTGAAATGGAGCCTTTGTGCATTCCTTCCAAGAAAAGGAAACAGACCAGAATTATAGTACTTAAGGGGGTAAAAACAGACCTCCAAAGGTTATTTAATCTAACCGTCCTGCCAATGATTGTGTTCTCAAGCAGTCTGCAGGCTGCCACAGAGATGGGGAGAAATAATGCAGTGGAACCTGTGTAATGAGCTGTCCAGGGACAGAAACAGTGCCCTCCTTATAGGTTAAACATGTTATATCAGGCTTTTATTATATTTACTGCTGGGTCTTAGGATCTGGGATTTGGCCCATGTTATTTCCAAATCCTTATATAATGAGCTGTTACTGCAGGTTTCTACATTATAGCTATAAATACAAAACATACAACACACAAAGGCATTTATCCAAATGTAAAATTACTATGAAAATGTGAAGGATAAAAAAAAGTGAATTGTTAGGTTTGGGGATAATTACTTGTGGCACTGGTCCGGCTAGATCTTGATAGGAAATGAGAGTAGTTTGGAAAGATTTTCAGGGACAATGCAAAAGTTGAGTACAGATTTGTGAGGGCCAAATGATGTAGACAGATTCCAGATGGTGCAATGACATGTGAGAATTACTTCATAGGAAAAGGGCGCCTCTGTGCTTAGTGCTTCCAAATTTGTTGACAGAATAAATGACGGGATGAAAATCTCAGAGCTAGATCGGAGAGGCTGTCATAGACATCGTTTCCCCAAGTGTTTGAGGGCAGAAGTAGTACCTTTTTTGTATTTGTATCCTTTGTGCCTTGTGTGTAATAGTCTTAGTACCACTGTTGAATGCATTTATATGTGTAAAATATTATGTCAGCAGAAGGGAGAATATGTCGGGGAGTTAAATACAGCTTTATGCAATAGGTAAGTTTGAGTAGGACTAGGGGTTTGGTAGGTAGAGAATGTTGTCTGTGGTTTGTGTGTGTGTGTGCGTGGCAGTCGGGTCGGGGATATACTTCCTGTTTTTTTCACATGAAAGAAGCCCACTAGCATACCACTCCTGGGTTCTCTTCTCAGTCATCCCTCCTCAGGAAAGATGGATTGATTGATCTACTTGTTGGCTCTGGGTTAAGAAACTGGGATTTTTATGTAGCACAAGTCTTTCCTCCTCTGTCCCCACGGTAGTCAGCTCTTTCTCCATTCTCAGAATTTCAAAATGGAGCAGGGGGGTTGACATGGGAGGCCTGCACTTGTCCAGCACTGCTTGTATCTGGCTGAGTGGATGTGTAAAGTGGGTGGGTAGACTATCAGGCAGCCCATTGTTGCCATACAGAAAGGTCCACTCATTACCATCAAAATCTTTCCTGTTAAAGGTGATACTTGGTTCTGTCTTGGCTTGCTCTTTTGTATTGTCTCAGGTTATTCAGACCTTAGAGAGGGTTAAAATTTATTGGGGTCCCTCAAATCCCATATGGCCACTGGGGACAGGCATTCCTGGAAGAGAGAGTAGCATATGTAAAAGCATATAGAAGAGGAAATGGCATGATGTGTTTGGAAAGGAGTACGAATTCTATGTGGTGCAAGAACGAGCATGACAGAAGAACTAATTGAGGAAGGGTTAGGGTTGAATCAGAAAGAACTTGTATGCATGCTAAAGAATGATTAGACTTTATACTCTGGACTTGATGGTTCTCAAAATGTGGTCTGGAGACTCCTGAGGTCTCTAAGAACCTTTCAGGGAGCAGGGTGGTCCATGAGACCAAAACTACATTCGTAATAGTACTAAGACACTGTTTACTTTTTTCACTCTCATTTTCTTGTGAGTGTACAGGGGAGTTTTCCAGAGGCTATATGATGTGTAGTATTGCAACAAATTGAATGCCAAACCAGAGATGAGACTCCAGCTTTTATTACAATAGAATATTTTCTTTTAAGCCAGTAATTAAAGAGATTTACAAAAACATAAAGTAATACCATTTGTTTCACTAGTGTTTTTTTTTAAATAGTTATCTTTTTTTATTGAAGTATAGTTGATATACAATCTGATACTGGTTTCAAGTATATAACACAGTGGTTCAACAGGCACCATATTTTTAAATCCTCACCCCCAACGAGTGCAGTTATTACCTGTCAACAGAGAGAATCATTGGCTATGTTCTCCATGCTGTACTATCATCCCTGTGACCAACTTGTATTATGATTGAGAATTTTGTGCCCGCTGATTTCCCTCTTCCTCCTCACCCTTTAACCCCAACCCCTCCCCCATGGTAACCCCCCATCACTTCTCAGTATCAATGAGTCTAATAGTATTTTGTTCATTTTGTTTTGTTTTGCTTTTATATTCCACAAACAAGTGAAATCATATGGTATATGTCCTTCTCCACCTGGCTTATTTCATTTAGCTTAATACCTTCTAGGTCCATCCATGTAGTTGGAAATGGCAGGGTTTCTTTTTTTTAATGGTTGGATAATATTTCATTGTGTATATGTACAACATCTTTATTCATCTATTGATGGACACTTTGGTTCCTTCCATATCTTGGCTATTGTAAGTAATGTGGCAATAAACATAGGGTGCATATATATTTTTGTATCAGGGATTTTGTTTCCTTCAGGTAAATTCCAAGAAGTGGGATTACTAGGTCATATGGTATTTCTATTTTTAGTTTTTTGATGAACCTCCATACTGCTTTCTATAGTGGGTGCACCAATTTACATTCCCACCAACAGTGTAGAAGGATTCCCATTTCTCCACATCCTTGCTGACACTTGTTACTTCTTTTCTTTTGGATAGTGGCCATTCAAACTGGTGTGAGGTAATATCTCATGGTGGTTTTAGTTTGCATTTCCCAGATCATTAGTGATGTGCAATATCTTTTCATGTGCCTATTGACCATCTGTATCTCTTTTTTGGACAGGTGTCTGTTCAGGTCCTCTGCCCATTTTTTAATCAGTTGATTTGTTTTTTTTGGTGTTGAGGTGTATGAATTATTTGGATTTTATCAGATAAATTATTTACAAATATATTCTCCCATACTGTAGGTTCCCTTTTTGTTCTGCTGATGGTACCCTTTGCTGTACAGAAGCTTTTTAGTACAATGTAGTCCCATTTGTTCATTTTTTATCTTGTTTACCTTGTCTGAGAAGATCTGTTCAGGAAAAAATTGCTCATGCTTATCTTTAAGAGATTTTTGCCTACGTTTTCTTCTAACAGTTTTATGGTTTCACATCTTACATTTAGGTCTTTAATCTATTTCAAGTTTACTTTTGTGTATATGGGGTTAGACAGTAATCCATTTTTCATTCTCTTGCAGGTAGCTGTCTGGTTTTCCCAACACCAGTTATTGAAGAGACTGTCTTTCCCCCTTGCATATTCATGGCTTCTTTATCGTATATCAGTCGACCTCTATGAGTCTATTCTTGTGCCTGTATCATACTGTTTTTATTATTGTAGCTTTAAGTATAGCTCAAAGTCAGATAGCATAATACCCCTAACTTTGTTCTTTCTCAAGATTGCTTTGGCTATTTGGGGTCTTTTGTGATTCCATATGAATTTTAGGATTATTTGCTCTAGTTCAATGAAAAATGCTGTTGGTATTTTGATAGGGTTGCATTGAATCTGTAAATTGCTTTGACCATTTTGACAATATTAATTCTTCTTATCCATGAGCATGGGATAGATTTCCATTTGTTTGTGTCTTCTTTAATTTCTTTCATGAGTGTTTCATAGTTTTCAGAGTACAGGTCTTTCATTTCCTTGGTTAGATTCAGTCCTAGGCATTTTATTATTTTTGATGCAGTTGTAAATGGAATTGTTTTCCTGATTTCTCTTTCTGCTAGTTTGTTGTTGGTATATAGGAACACAACAGATTTCTGTGTATTAATTTTGTGTTCTGAAACTTTGCTAAATTCATTTCTTAGTTCTGACAGTGTTCTGGTAGAGTTTTTAGGGTTTTCTATATATCATGTCATGTCATCTGTAAATAGTGGCAATTTAACTTCTTCCTTACCAGTTTGGCTGCCTTTTATCTGTTTGTTGTCCAATTGCCATGGCTAGGACCTCCAGTACTACGTTGAATAAAAGTGGTGAGAGTGGACATCTTTGTCTTGTTCCTGATCTAAGAGGAGAAGCTTTCAACTCTTCACCATTGAGTATATTAGCTGTGTATTTGTCATATATGGCCCTTGTTATGTTGAGGTACGTACCCTCTATACCCATTTTATTGGGAGTTTTCATCATGAATGGATGTTGAATTTTGTCAAATGCTTTCTCAGCATCAGTTGAGATGATCATGTAGTTTTTATCCCTTTTTGTTAGTGTGGTGTATGACATTGATTGATTTATGAATATTGTACCATCCTTTTATCTCTGGAATAAATCCTATTTGGTCATGATGGATGATTCTTTTGATGTATTTTTGAATTCAGTTTGCTAATATTTTGTTGATTTGGTTTGCTAATCTGTGTTTATCAGGGATATTGGTCTAAAATTTTATTTTTTGTAGTGTCTGTCTGGTTTTGGTATTAGAGTGATGCTGGCCTCATAGCATGAGTTTGGAAGTATTCCTTCCTCTTCCACATTTTGGAATACTTTAAGAAGGATGGGTTTAGCTCTTATTTAAATGTTTGGTAGAATTCAGATGTGAAGCCATATAGACCTGGAATTTTGTTTTTTGAGAGTTTTTTGATTACCAATTCAATTTTGTTACTGGTAGTTGGTTGTTCAGATTTTCTGTTTCTTGGGTCCGTTTTGGAAGGTTGTATTTTTCTATGAATATGTCCATTTTGTCCAATTTATTGGCATATAACTTTTCATAGAATTCTCTAATAATTCTTTGTATTTCTGTGGTATCCATTGTGATTATTCCTTCTTCATTTCTGATTTTTTTTTGTGTGTGTGTACTCTCTCTTTTTCATGATAAATCTGGCTAGGAGTTTGTCTATTTTGTTAATTTTCTCAAAGAGCCAGCTCTTGGTTTCACTGACTTTTTTCTATTACTTTATTCTTCTCTACTTTATTTATTTTTACTCTGATCTTTATTATGTCCCTCCTACTAACTTTGGGTTGTTTTCCAGTGT
This sequence comes from Manis pentadactyla, assembly GCF_030020395.1. Taxonomy (NCBI): domain Eukaryota; kingdom Metazoa; phylum Chordata; class Mammalia; order Pholidota; family Manidae; genus Manis; species Manis pentadactyla. The sequence goes on from NC_080032.1 coordinate 73,155,858, forward strand.
CTTTACTTGTGAGTTTAAACTGCTTATTTAGGATTGTTCTTGTTTCTTGAGGTAAACTTGTATTGGTGTTTACTTCCTGCTTAGAATCACTTTTGTAGCATCCCACGAATTTGGACTGTTGTATTTTTGTCTCTGTGTATTGCTTGATTTCTGTTTTAATTTTTTGATTGAGCCATTGATTGTTAGAAGTATGTTGTTTAGCCTTCATGTGTTTGTAGGCTTTTTTGTTTTCTATGTGCAGTTTATTTTTAGTTTCATACCATTGTGGTCTGAGAAGTTGCTTGATACAATTTCAATCTTTTTTAATTTTTTGAGGCGGCTCTTTGTGACCTAATATGTCATCTATTCTAGAGAATGTTCCATGTACACTTGAGAAAAATGTGTATCCTGCTGCTTTTGGGTGCAATGTTCTGTAGATGTCTGTTAAGTCCATCTGATCCAATGTATTGTTCAGTGCCTCTGTTTCCTTATTTATTTTCTGTCTGGTTGATCTATTGATGTGAGTTGTGTGTTAAAGTCTCCTATAGTAGGTGAGTTGTAGTCTATTTCCCCCCTCTAATTCTGTTAGTATTTGTTTTACCAATTTAGGTACTCCTATATTGGTACATAGATATTTATAATGGTTATATTCTTGTTGAACTGATCCCTTTATCATTATGTAATGTTCTTTGTCCCTTGTTACTTTTTTTGTTCTGAAGTCTATTTTGTCTGATACAAGTACTGCTACTCTTGTTTTTTTTCTCTCTATGATTTGCATGAAATATCTTTTTTCATCCTTTCACTTTCAGTCTGTGTATGTCTTTAGGTCGGAAACGAGTCTCTTGTAGGCAGCATATAGATGGGTCTTGTTTCTTTATCCATCTGCTACCCTATGTCTTTTGTTTGGTGAATTCAGTCCATTTACATTTAAGGTAATATGGTAATTATTGATAGGTATGTACTTATTGCTATTTTATTTATTGTTTTCTGGTTGTTTTGTAGTTCCTCTCTGTTCCTTTCTTTCTCTCATACTCTTTTCTTGTTACTTGATGATTTCTTCAGTGTTGTGATTGGATTCCGCTTTTTTAATATTTCGCGTATCTTTGTTGAAGTCCTCCCTGAGACTGTCAATACTTTTCTGCAGATCAGTGAGCACATTTTTTATGTTACTTTGAAATCTTTCTGGGTGATCTCCATTTCATTTAGCCCTCTTTCTGATGTCTTATCCTGTGGTTTTGTTTGGAACATATTCCTCTCCCTCCTCATTTGGTCAGGGTTTCTGTGTTTCTTCTTTTGTGTTAGATGGATCTGCCATGCTTCCTGACCTAGAGAGTAATGGCTTTTTGATAAAAAAAGTCCTGTAGTACCCAGAAACTCAAGACTTTCCTCTCCGATGCCTTGTTCTCCTTTGCAGTGGAGCCCCCGTTGCTGTTGGTGGACTGTGAGTGGTGGGTCCGCCTTTCTGTTGCCTGTAATCATCTATCTCAGTCCGCTGCAGATGGCAGTTGCCCTCAGCCAGACCTTTGTGAGCTGAGCAACAGTGCTTCTGCTGGGATCGTGGTAGCTGCCCTGTGCCTGCCTTGTGGTGATGATGGAACTGCTGGGCTAACAGGGTGGGCAGGGCAGGCTCCGGAGTGGGCATGCAGCACAGGGGCACTTGCGTGGGTGGTCACAGTGTAGCGGGGTGTGCTGGTGCACAGCCCTGGGCTGGGCTGCCCATGAGGAGCTGACTCCTGCAGGCACCTCCCCAGTTGAGCTGAGAGAGCTGGGAAAGCCTCCCTCTGCCCGCCAGGCAGAAGAGTCTGTGGCTGCCGGGCCAAGCAGTTGGGCACATGGGTGTGCAGGGAAGCACCGAGGGCCTGAGTCGCCAGCAAGGGGGGTGGAACACTTTGGGCTCCCAAGCGTGCCTGGCCTGTTGGGCTGAGGGAGAGCTGGGGCGGTGTTGTCTGCTTGCCCGTTCTCCCGTAGAGAGAGCTCTTTCCAACGCTCGCTCCTCTGGCACCCTTCCTGCTGCTGGTAAATCTTCCAAACTGCCACCTCTGTTTTGGGTGTCAGTGGGACGGATGGAGCGTGCCTGTCCTCCGCAAGTGGCAGGAGCTCAGCCTCCCTCCCAGAGTGCTCCCACTCCCCCCAGTGTCCACCCCGCTAATCAGCAAGGCCCAGGGCGTCCTGGCCTCACGTTCCCAAAGCAGACCTCCAGGGCTGTGGGTGCAGAGATCCCGAGGGCTCAGAGCCTCCCTCCTCTTTTCCTCCTCCTCCTGCTTGTAGGCTGGGTTGGGGCAAGGTCTGGGGTCCCTGTTGGTCATGGCTCTGCACTTTGCCCTCCTCTGTGTGGCCTTCTCTTCTTCCCCAGGTGCAGGTGGTCTGTTCTGCCGTCTTCAGATGGTTTTCAGGGTGAGTTGTATTTGCTGTCGTTGCTTCCTTGGTGTTTGTCCGCCTTGCCTTCCGACTCCGTCGTCTTTTCCCCCACCTAAGTAGTTATCTTTGATCAATATGTTATTTATGTTAACATGTAATTGATATAATATTTTTAATGAGTTAAACAAAAATGTAAAATTTTTTACATGTATTTATAACATATTAACTTATAGTACAGCAAATATGAACAAATATAACCCACATAAACAGAAGCTCTTTGGGGCCCCCAATAATTTTTTAAGACCGTGAAAAGTTCCTGATTCCAAGAAGTTTGAGAGTGGTGCCTATGGACAAGAAGCAGCTTTGGAGGTTTTAAGGAGGGGATCAGCATAATCTGTTTTATTTTAGGTATCAGATTCTTTAGAATTCACAAAGAATGGCCAAGCCCAGTGTTTGTAAAGATGTAGGACATGAGCATTTCTCTGTTGCACTGGTACAGCCTTTAGGTAGGGTGTTTTGGCAGGTGTGTATCGAAAGACTGTAAGTGAGCATACGCTCACTTTATTCCACTTTTGGGAATTTATCCTAAGGAAATAACCAAGCTAATGTTAAAGGTATAAATTCCATATATTAATATTTATTGTAGTATTGTTTTGTAAAGGTTAATAAAATAGAAAACCACCTAAATGCTTATGCTTTAGGTTCTGCCAGTTTGGGAAATCACTTCACTGCCTGGGCCAGACCAAGTCTTGATTTTGTTCTTTAATTATAAAAATAAAATTATATTTAATTATAATTATAAATGAGATGGCGATGTCAGCATTTCAAGAGGCAGAGGCTGATTAAAGGGTTCCTTGTGCCCTTTATTCTTTATCAGATTCAGTGCCCAAATAATATTCCAGACCTACCTGTGCTGCTTTCAACCATCTGCCTCAAGGTGAGAGACTTGAAAGTCCAAAGGCGCCAGACCCCCAGAGCTGACATTGTCTCCCCAGGGCCTGGGGGACAGTAGTGACAGGGATCACACAGTCCTACGCCTGCCAATTTCACTGGGCTACTTTCCTGGGATAAAATTCTATGTCTACAGTAACATTCCTGTTACCATATTTAAGATATAAAATATGAGTTTTTCCCAAAACTTCTTATGAAAACATTTATTTTTTAAAAAAGGAACACAGTTCATAAACTATGCAGGCTTTAATCAAAGGAGTCACAAAAGTGACTCATTTTCCAACAGTGCAAACGTGCAGGTTTCTTAGTGTAAGAGCACAGTTGACTTTTGATAATATTAGATTTGTCCCCCCAAAAAGAAAAGAACCTTGTATGGTTGGCACCAGAATTTTCAAGCCCACTTAGTATTTCCCCAAATGTTCCCATCAACAACCCAGTAATAGGCAATTGGTGAAATTATGGTATTGTAAATACAATAGCTGTGGGGTCTATGTTCCAAGGCCCCCAGTGCAGGCCTGAAACTGCAGCTAGTACTGAGCCCTACATATTCATTTTTTTCCCTATACATACATACATACCTAATGATAAACTTCAATTTCTACATTAGGCCCAGTAAAAAATATACAACAGTAACTAATAAGAAATTAAAGCAACTGTAACAATATGATTTAAAGTAGAACAATTGTCACAATGTAATAAAAGTCATGTGAATGTGGTGTCTCTCTCAAAACATCTTGTACTGTGCTCACCCTTCTTAGGATGATGTGAGATGACAAAATATCTATGAAATTAGATAAAGTGAGGTGAATGACGCAGACATTGTGACATATTGTCAGGCTACTACCGACTTCCTTATCTTACATCAGAAGGAGGATCACCTGCTTCTGAAGTATGGTTAACGTGCAGGTAACTGAAACCAGGAAAAATAAAACCACAAATAAGGGGGCACTGCGGTATAGTGGGCTACTAGTAGTATCAAGAATGAAAAGAGATGTAATTCTTATCATTGTGCCTCTATAGGTAAGATTTGTTTCCCCTCTGGTTTCTTCCAGGACTCATTTCATTATTTTTGATTTTGTATAGTTTGAAAGTGCTATGCCTAGGTGTAGTGTTTTGGTATTTATTCTGCTTGGTGTTCTGTGAGCTTCCTGGATTGTGGTTTGGTATCTGATAATAATTTGATGAAATTCTCAGTCATTATTCCCAGTATTTCTTCTGTTCCTTTCTCTCTTCTCCTTTAATATTCTCATTACATGTATGTTGCACCTTTTGTAGTTGTCTCACAGTTGGATATTCTGTTTTTCTCAGTCTTTGTTCTCTTTGCTTTTCAGGGATACTACTGATATAGCAGAGGTTCTCTCTTCAGCTATGTCCAGTCTACATCAGGACCATCAAAGCCATTCCTCATTTCTGTTACAGTGTTTTTTTATCTCTAGCATTTAATTGTGTTTCTTTCTTAGGACTTAAGTCTTTTTGTTTACATTGACTGTTTGTTCTTGCCTGCTGTCTGCTTTATCCATTAGAACCCTTAGCATATTAATCACAGTTGTTTTAAATTCCCTGTCTGATAATTCCAGTATCATTTCATGTTTGGTTCTGATGCTTGCTCTGTCCCTTCAATTGTTTTTTTTTTTGCCTTTTTGTATGCCTTCTAATGTTTTTTTTGAGAGCTGGACATGATGTACTGGCTGAAAGGAACTGTTTTAAATAGACCTTTAGTGATGTGGTGAGATGTGGGAAGAGGGAACATTCTACAGTCCTATGTTTAGGTCTCAGTCTTCAGGTGAGCCTGTGTCTCTGGACTGTGAACTTCACATATGTTCCTCAGTTTTTTTTTTTTCCCTCCCTCTTAGGTGGGACAGGATGACTAGAGTGGGCTGGAAGTAGGTATATCCCTTCCCCAGGTCAGTTAGGCCCTGGTGCCTGAGTAGCTTAGGCTCCTGAGGGTAGGTCTTGTGAAAGAGTGCTCTGACATATTTCAAAGTGGTTCCTTTTCCCCTTTCCCTGCACCAGCCCTAGGGGATTCTTCTCTGATATTTACTGTGGGAATCTGGTTGACCTCCTGAGGGTAAACATCACTGTATTGTTGGGGTCTCCCATGACTGTATCCCTTTGGAATCTTTAACTCTCAGACTTGTCTGTGTGGAGCCTCCAGCAATTCAATTACAGTCAGATTTTCCTCCCCTGGCACTGGTTGCCACGGTGTTTTCTGCTTGTGAGTCTCTGCTCTCCTAAGCCAGGAGTTTTTCTGTTCCCTTGTTTGTCTCTCCAGTCTTGAGGGCAGTGGTTTGCCCTGTGACCTCTTCTCTCTTACAGGTTCAAGAAGAGTTGTCAGTTTTTCAATCTTTTCAACTTTTTGCTTGTTAAGATGGAGTGGCAGCTTCCAGATTTCTTGCTTTCAAAACTAGAAGCTAGAAATATGAAGACGTTTTTTTAAAGTAAGAATGAGTGCATTAAAACTTATGTTTAAAATTTCCATTGATAGATTAACCACAAATGAAGAAATCTAAACATAAATGATGAATCTAAAATTCATGAAGAAATTTAAAAATAAATGAAAAAACCCATGTAGGTCTGTGGTCTAACCATTTTGTATTGATATTAATTTCTCAGTTTTGATAACATTATAGTTAATGTAAGATGTTATCAATACAGGAAACTGATGAAAGGTACACAGAAACTCTGTACTATGTTTTGCAACTTCTTATGGCTCTATATTTAAAAACAAAGATTTTTTTAAATTAAAGTAAATAAAGCTGAAAAAAAAATTTGCAATACAAGAAGGGAAAAAAGTCAAACCCTTGATATGTAAAGAGCTTAACCAATTAAGAAAAAAATACATCCTAATAAAAAAGTGGGCAAAAGACATAAATAGGTATTTTGCCAATCATAGGTAGCTAAATTTATGAAAAGTTGTTCAAATTCACTGACACTCAAAAAGCAGCAGAAGAAGACATACTATTTTGTTTTTCAGCCTGGTTAGTGATTAACAATGGACACAATAATACCAATGTTGCCAGGCATGTGGGTAATTGGCAGCCCCTCTGCTGCTAGTTGATGGGTACATTGGCACAGTTTCATAGGAAGCCAACCTGATACCACACAAAGACACAAAGTTGCAATTTTACATACAGGAATTTATTTTAAGAAATAAGGATGTGCACAAACATATCAATAAGAATGTTCATGAAATATAACTTGTAATAAATCTTAAGGAACAATAATAGGAAATGACTAAATAAATACAAGAGAATATCATTGTAGAAGAATATTAAGTGACATGGGAAAATGATGTTCAAGTATAAAAAATCAAATTTAAAAAAGTATGAAAGGATATGTAAAGTGTGATGCCAATTATATTTCTAAAAGTTATACATAGAGGGGAAAAAACATAGAAATGACAAAACAGCAGTAATTGGATATCCTAGGGTAGTGGGGTCATGTATGATTTATTTTCTTCTTTGTGATTGTCTAAGCTTTTCGTATTTTAGTGTTTGTCAACTAAGCAATAAATAAAACAGATTTTAATAAAATCTGTCAACCAAATTGATTAAATTCCCATTATTTTAGGTGATATAGGGCCAATACTCTTTTATACTTTGAAAGCTTCTGATGTAAAGGATAAGCTAATATAGGACAGTAGGCACACCTAAACATGCACATACTGAAGTAAAGCTGGAAAGAAGCTCAGAGGAAGTCTTTGCAAAGGAAAACACGTGAACTTGGCAGTCAGTCAGATCTGGCCTTAAATCCTACCTTTGAGGATTAAAAAAAGTTCAGTTTTCTCACCTTAAGAATGAGGATATTAATACATCATCTGAGCTATCATCTGAAGTCAGTGAAATAAGGTACAATGAAATAGGTACTAAATGCCTACTAAGCGGAGTATGTTCAGTAATTGTTAGTTTCCTTTCCCAAAGAGAGTTGTGGTAATAAAAGAAGTATGTCTTGGAAAGTTAGGAAAGGAAAAAATAAAAATACAAGGAAGAGGTGAGGGGTTCCAGGTTACTCCCGACTGGAGTCAGACAGCGTGGGTCAGGTGCCGTGAGGGAGATACAGGGGGGCTAACAAAGACTGACACAGAAGAGAGCCGCCACCTGGGCCCGGTAGAGCTTCTGAGGCGGAGGGGAATAAGGATAGGATTCTGGTAGAGAAGGGCATGGGGAACCAGCTAAAATTACTGTGGCACTGGATTGATGCTTCCCGAGGGCAGTCACCTGTCTGTCTGGTTCACTCTTATGCTTCAACTCCCAGGACAGGGCATGGCAGGTAGGTACTCACTGAATATATTTGTGGATGAAAATTTGTTAAATTGTAGTATTTATTCATGTGGAACATTGATAACTACAGCTTCCAAAGAGCACACCAAATAGAAGCCTTCTTTTATTGCTCTAGTCTGCAATACTTTATTTATTCATTTATTTGTTCATTGACTGTAAAAGATTTCCTAAATGTCTGCAAGTGCCCTAAAGTAGGGCTTACGGCAATGAATAACAAGGGGACCCCTGTTCTCAAGCATTGATGTGCTGGAACCAACTTGCCCTTGTTAGAGTAGGTTGTTAAATTTTCAGGAATTTTTGAAAGCCGGTTAAATAGAGACATCATAAAAATTAAATTATATGACCTTATAAACAAAGCAAATTATATTATAAATAAAGATAATAAACACTGAAAAGTTATTGCTTCCCAACTCATTTACAACATTGTACTCTTGCCGATGCTTTTGAGGTTCAGGATTCTGTTGTATCTGTATAATAGAAATGCTGTGTAACAAGTGCCACTGCTCATCTCTACCCATTTCACAATAAATAATGTCATTGCTGGTAGCTTGCGTTTGGTCATGGGGAAGTATTTCTACCACAGACATTGATAAATGCTATAAATCAGGGCTTTTCTTCACCCAGGAGAATTCATTTTTTATTCATTACAAGAACTCCACTGCCCTGGGAGGGACTCTGGTCTGTGGGTTTTCAGGTCAGCTAGGCAGACATGTGGCTACTAGAGAGGGTCTCCATGGTACAGTGGGGCCGGAGGCACTCTGGCCCTGAGACTAAGAGGCAGGGCTTTAGTTCCCAAAGAAGAGAGACCAGGAAGAGCAGAATGTGGCTGGGGAGATCAAAGTGGCACCCCCTGCAGTGCGCACCGATACATGGGGGCCAGGACCGTGTCACCTGAGGTGGCAGTATGGGGATGCCAGCAGGGGTCCCTTGGCCACCAGATCCCAGGACTTAGGGCCAACAAAGAGACAAAGGAAGTCCCACTGGTCAACATGAGAGTACATGGAGGATGATATTAACCCCCCAAATACACATTATGTATGTACTTACTGTACATACGTGTGCACATACAAATGTGTGTTGTGGGAGGAATGAAGGGGAGATTATTTCAGTACTTCCTCCATCTTGCCTTAATTCCTGGAGGGACTGAAGTCTGAGTCTTTGTACATTGGGTGGAACCACAGGTCATTTGACTCAGCTGTATGTTTTAAGAATGATGAGTTGACTTAGCTGTGTGCTTTTCGAGGAGGCAGAAAGTGAGGAACTAAAGTTTAGGTGGATGAAACCTAGAAATGGGTGGCCCACAAACTGAATTCAGTCCACATTCTTGACCACAGTAAATTATCTTATGCCATCAGTATTAGGACCCTTTCTTGCTGGTGACCTGTGCTTTTTGGTTCCAGATTGGATAGGGCTCTCTTTCTTCTTGATTATTAGGTCCTGATAAATGTAGATATTTATTATTAAATAATCCACCCTCCACGATTCATTATTTTGTCTATCACAATGTGAAATCACCATTGGTTACTAAGGACTGATAGGGTCTGTATTTCTGTAAAAAACAAGGCTAGCACTGAAGAGTGAGGGCCATCCATAGGTACTGGTTTTTCTTACAGGCTTTGGACTCAAATGGATGTGAGTTTGAGTCCAACTCTTCATTTTTAGCTGTGTGACTGCAGTGGCCCTCTCTAAGCTCCAGTTTCCTTGCCTGTCAAATGGGGATATAATAGTATTTACCCATTGAGTGAAAAAGTGAATATAAAACACATGCCGCCATGCCTGGCATATTGAAATCATTCAAAAGTTTTGAATTATTTTTATGGACTTAATTTTAATGATTTTACAGTTTCATATGCTGCAAATTGTGTGTGTGTGTGTGTGTGTGTGTGTGTGTGTGTGTGTGTGTGTGTGTGTGTGTGAGAGAGATAGAGGTATGTTATCTGACTGGAAATGGGAAGCAGTTTTTGTGGACATAACAGCAGAATAGTTATGGTGAAGCTGATGCATGCCATTATCTGGTTTCTTTCACGTAAGAAAATGTAAGATGTCTCCATATTGTTGCTATATCGAGTTTTCTCCTTTTTTTGCTGAGTAGTATTTGTATGACTATATATATATCACAGTTTATTCACCTATGAATGAACATTTGTGTTATTTCCAGTTTAGGGCTATTTTGAATTAATCTGCTATGAACATTCTTATCCAAGTCTTTTTGTGGACATATGTTTCCACTTTTATTGGGTAAATACCCAAAAATGGAATCGTGGGGTCATTGTGTAAGTTGGGTTTATAAGAAACTCCCACATCTGTGCAAAGGAGTTTTACTGCTTGACACTCCCACCAGCAATTTACTTGTGTTCTGATGGCTTCAAACCTTCACCAACCTTTTGTAATGTCAGTCGTTTTACTTTTATCCATCCTGGGTGTGTAGTTACCTCAGTGTGGTTTAATTTGCATTTTCTGATGACTAAATGGTGTTGAGCATTTTGTCAGATTTTTGTCCTTTGCACTAATTCTATGTCCTCAGTCATATGGGAATGACAGTAATTTAGAATCAAGCACATCAACAGTGTAAAATACCCACTACAGTTTGGTTATTGATTTACCTATATTCCCACCTGATTTTAAGTGTTATTGTTTGTACACCTTTAGGACATGTGTTAGTTTCTGTCTCCTCTGTGCATTTTTTTTTTCATTATTGAACTGGATTTAGTACAAAGTAACTGCTCTCTTGGTAGAATCCTCCTGATTATTTATATGATAATCATGAAGTGGAGCCTTTCAGATTACTTACTGCCTTTTATTGGGAGGCATGCCTCTCTACAGGAGTGCTCAAAGACTTTGTGTTAATATTCACAACATCTTTGTGAAGTGGGTGGGCAGCACTGGGAAAAGAAACGAAAATTCCAGAGGGCAAAGTGACTTACCCAGATCTCAAGGCGAACTGGTGAAATCGAGACTGTAACTTGAATCGCAGTCATGGGATATCACAGGACCTACTGCAGCCCAGCAAACGAAGGTGCCTCTCCTTATGGGGTCAGGCCAATAAAAGTTTCAAATGAAGTTGAGTCGCTGCATCTGCGGATATGAAGTTCATAGACTTGCCTCCCAAATCTCTCAGAAGTACAAATTTATCATGAGCTGTGCCATGTAGAGTCCCAGTGGATTTGTGAACTGATAGTTGTAAAGCAAAACAGAGTCATTCTGCCCCACGGAAAAAGATGTGTGAGAATGCAGTAATGTAGAAAAAAAAAGGTTTCAAAGAACAATGCACAAAAATCTCCTATCCTCTCATACACACATAAATATTTTCAAATAAGAAAGTTCTGTATTTTGGAAGAAAACAACAAAGAAAAGGATAGGGCCTCTAGCAATAAAGAAATAAAACACACCAGTGTTCTATGTTGGTTTTTCCTGTGTCGGAACGTACTGCATATTTAAAGAGTCACTCTAAAGTAATATGTCTGATGTTTAACAAATATGCTAGAATTCACACACCCAAATAGATGATTTTTTCTTCAAAGCAGGCATCATGGGATGCTTATACACTTATTTCAATGTCACTGATGAAAACGTCTTTGAAATTGCCTTCAGAGCCTTAGGATCATTCTTCTGGATTCTGTGGCTCTGTAAAAAAAGTACACTTCGAATATTCTGTCATCATTTTACTGCCTCAAGTCTTATGCTTCTTATCCTGAGTCCTCTTCTTACTCCATATCCTCATACAATTCTGATCCTCCTGGTTTTTGAGTTCATTACTTAATCTCCCATTTGCGTTTCATAATTCAGACATGACAAATGGCTCTACAATATTAGCTGTAATCTTCACTGCACTTCTGAATCATGACCTTTATTTTTTTTCTTCTGCCTCAAGTGCAACAGGTGGCTCTAGGTGCAAACCCTCTCGGTCCAGCCTGAAAGTTGGTCTAGGAACAATTATCCTGCCCAACCCCAGATACATAACTACACTCCCAATGCACCTGTCATCTCTGGGAGCAGTAGTTAATGACTCAGGGGCAGTAATCATCTAAGAGCACAGTTAATTTGTTAAAACATCTTTAGTTTGTTAAGGAATCAGTTGGTACTGATGACTGATAGGTAGGGACTGATACACCATGACGGCTCAAGTCGCATAAGGAAAATAAAGGTTGAAAAGTGGCTATGAAGTAGTGAGACTGGACATACCCAGTGGCTCTGAATGCTGCATCAGCCTTGTCCCCACTGCATCTGGGTCATCTGCAGCCCTGCTCCACTCCTCCTCTCTGGCACCCATGCTGATGGGACTTGTCTTTTGGTAGAAGAAAATGAGTCATAAGAACTTAGAGTTCAAATAAGTATACCACTTGCCACAGATGGTTGGAAGGAGAGCTAATTTAGATTTATTATAAAAAGGTAGATTTTTGTTGGTTTTGTCTTAAATATATTTATTGGGGGAGGGTACTTACGTTCCTTTATATCACCAGCAACTGAAATATTTACACTGTGTAAGGAAAAGTAATGTATGGGTAAATAAAAATGGCAATTAAAATACATTTAGCATTTTACATTAGTATTCTTTTGGATAGTACATTTTTATAGTGACATTTTTTTCCTAAATGCATTTTATCAGAGTTAATATAAACATGAGTTGTATTTTCTAAGTATAGGAAAGCAGATTATTACAAGTAATGAAATGTGGACCTGACTGTGTCTGGGTGTTGGTTTGCAACCTTGGGAGTCCCTCAAGGGGAAATCTGAAATGGGGCCCCAGGCACAGAGGGCAGGGAGAGACTGGAGAAAGAGGCAGGCCACTCCAAATTGGTACATGGCAGGTTTAATCAGCAAGGGACCTTACATACAGGCTTGTCCTAGGCAGCCACAATCTAAGTAGATCTCTACACCACCTGCCAGAATCTTAAGTTTATATAGAGGCCTTAACTGGGTTTAGTCACGTAGACCATCCAGATGGTCTCAACACCACATCACTGTCTCAAGTCTGCATCTTTGAAAGAGCTCTGGCAATGGGAACGGTGGGTGGAATGTGCATTCCAAGGACAGGGTTGGGGGTGCGGAGCCTCCAAATGCCCAGTCCAGCTCTTGGGGACAACCAGAGGTCACATCTTCACCAAGGCCTCACCCAGCACTGTGGTCATTGCTCTTGTGCAAAGATGACCTGTTTGTGAAATCTCTGGACACTGTTCATATGTGGGATTGTCAAAATCCAGCGCCTGATTAGCAGTATTTCCCATGCCAGATTCACCTGCAGAATCTGACTGAAACCAACCCCCCACCCTCATCCCGCCCCTACTTACTAGAAATGCTAAGAATTAGTTCCAGGATTTAGATTGACCCATAAGAGAATCAGGAAGTGTGCATGGGAAAGGAGCAATCTTGAGAATTCATGGGGAGGGCAGGGCAGCCCAGGAGAGGGTTGGGGAGCCCAGGAAATGCTACTCTTGTCTCCAGCAAGGCTGCAACATACCTTCATGGAGGGAGAGGAGCCCAGTCAAGGCAGGAAGTTACATTGCATTTGTCTTCTCTCCACGCACTTAGCTCGGGGTTCCTGACATGCAGGGGAGAGGGTAGAAAGGGCACTCTGTCAAAGCTCCATCACCAAAATCCTACAAAGGAAACGGATTTTAAAAGCTGCAAGAAGGATTTATGACTTCAGGGACCTTTGTGAGTCCCTTTATTAGCCTAGTACATCACGTCTCTCCTATCTTTATGCTGACAACGCTCCTCAGCCCTTCTCTGGATTTCTTGTCAAACTGGGCAACTATATAAAATGAACAGAGAAGTGCTACAGGAAAGAGCTGATTGATTCCTGTGTGTGCCTGCACATTAGGAGCAATTTCATTCTGCTAAGAGGTTCTCTTATGCAGTCTTGCAGTGAGGGAATCTTGGATTGTTTTTGACAACTACATGTTTTTAAAAAGTTGTATTTTTCTTGTAATGGTTTTCCTAAGAGCATAAATCAACATGTAAAGAGAACAGCATGCTAGCCTAGTTGTACAAAAGTTTTTTGAAAGTTTGGAGATGGCTCTGATTAATGTGGCTTGGCCATCAGTCAGTAAATGGTGTAGGCCCTTTTGAACCATCTGTAACGGCTGGCTTTTCTTCTAACTCTACTTCTGAATGTCAAGTTCATAAGGGACAGCTCAAATGTTATCTCTGCTGTAAAGCCTTCCTTGATTTCTCCAAGGTGGCATTAATTTCTCCCTTTTCTGTATTCCAACAACAAAATTAATAGTTGCAAACATTTAGTGAACATTTATATGTTCTATAGACATTATTTTACACACATTGAGTCACTGATTATCTACAACAACCATACATTGTCTGCACTGTTGTTTTCTGAGGCCCAGAATAGTTATGTGACTTACCTAAAATCACATAGCAGCAAAATGGAAGAACATGAATTTTGACCTATGCATAGGCAGTCTAACTCCAGAATATGCATTCTTAATTTCTGCCCTCTACTGCATCTTTTTCATATTCTTAACAGTGTAAAACTGTTTTTACACTTTTAACAGCATAAAACTTCAGGAACAATCACAATAGTAGCCATCCTTCACTTGGTCTTGAGTATGTATCAGACACTCTGCCAAATGATTCCATAATCACAAATACGAATAGCAGGGATGGCTACATAATTTTCCAGGCCCATTATAGCATGAGCTTTACCATTCATCTTCGGATCTATAAGTGAGAGTTTAAAATGCAAATATAAGAATTTTTAACACATGCAGAATCACTAAAATTACACAACTTGTATTACATAGCTTATACATGCCTATGTATTTTGTTCTTAGAAAAATAGTGGAATGTTGTACAAAGCTAACTTGAGCACTTTTATTTCACTTCTTGAGAGCACACATTCTACCAACACTTCTACCTTTGGTTTAGGACGACTAAGGAAGGACTGAAAAGAGGAATTTTGGAATGTCCTGTCTTTCTCGTTTTTTTGGTGTCATTTTCGGCCAATGTAGGGAAATAACGCATGCAAGGAATAGAGGGTCTGATAGGGCTCCCTGGTTGTTCCTGTGTCTTCGAATGCCCTTGCTTCCCTTTTCTTTTTCAATTAAGATATAGCTGACATAGAACATTATATTACTTTCAGCTGTACATCATTATGATTTCATATTTGTGTATATTGTGGAATCATCACCACAATAAGTCTAGTTAACATGCATCACTATACACAGTCACAAATTTTTATTTCCTTGTTATGAAAACTTCAGCCTTCTTTCTTTATTTCAAACAAATCTTGGCTCAGAGGGAGAGAATCCCTCAAACTGTCAGTGCCCCCATTTACTCAGTCATAAACTTGATATGCTTACCCTGTGCTTGCTTTGAATCTCACTGAACTCCCATGTGTGGTGGGTCCACTGGATTCTGTGCTCACGGGGCATCCTGAATGTTGCGTGCTAATGGAGTAGTAAGGAATTCAAGCAGGCACAGATATTGTCCATAATTCTTCTGCCCACTTGTGTGCTCCACCGTCACACTGGACTTCACTTACAAAAGACCAGCTCAAAGATAAAATTATTCAGAATTGCAAGTTAGTTATAGGCAACTGCCTATAACCATTGGTGGATTTTAGCAATCTAAAAACAATGAACCATCTGTGGGTTATAAGAAGTCCAAATGGCTCTCTCTGCTCTTCCCCTGGGAAGCACTTGATCAAAGCACCTTGCCTTGTATTGTACTTTAGATTTGTCTAAATACCTTCTTCCCCAATATATTACCTCATTTAATCATCACCACAATCTCAGGAGAGGCTTAGGGTCATTATTCATTTTGTAGGTGAGGAAATTGAGGCTCGAAGGCAAAGTGACTTTGCTAGGTTGTTCTTTCCATCAAGGGCAGAGCCAGGTCTGGAGTTTTTCTCTTTCCAAGTCACCACCCGAGCCAGAACTCAGATAAACATAGCAGGACTTGTGGACAAGTGACAAGGGAAGAAGAATATTGGCTAATAAAGCAAAATGCGGTCTCCGGGTTCCTTTACGTAATAAGGAGCATGTTTCGGGGGGAGGAAGCTGTGACTCGAAGTCAAAGCGATGGTTTGAAGTAAGGCTCTGCCACTTATTAATTGGGTAAACTTGGAAACTTCACTTCTGAGCCCCCAAATCCTCATATGCAAAAAGGGGTGTTTATACTTTCCCTGAAGGACTTTTATCAAATGAGAAAACTTCAGGGGCTCAGTAAATGTTAGCTTTCCCTGTCCCTGTGGGTCATGAGCTTTTGCTCACACATGCAGCGGAGAACTCAGTCTAACAAAACGTCCTCTATTCCGAGGAGGCCACGCTGACCAAAGGTGACGTCAGAGTGAAGGAAACACCTGGAGTCTTCTGGTCCTTTATTTCACTGCGTCTCTGCTTCTGCCTCTATCATGTCATGAACATTTAGGTTTGAAGTAGAAACACCATCGCGTAATATGACTGATACATAAATGATGTGCTGAATATGTGAGGCCATATGAATATGTGAGTCTTTATACAACACCAATTCAGAAATGTCATTGTGAAGTCATTTAAAAATATGAACTAATGGGTAGTTTGGCCACACTTACTAGACTCGAACTCATTGTTAATTTCTTTAGTGCTGAAATAACATTGATTTAGATGAACCTTTATAACATAGAAAGTGTATAGTATTTAGCAGTAATTAACATCCTTTAATTAGGAGGAATTGCCAAGTAGATTTCTCTCTTGGCTCTGTTGTAGCTAACTGCAGCTGGATTAAAATTCAGCTTAATCACAAAGGCAACCGCTTGTGTTTTATGCTAAATTTGCCTTTAATGGATTAAAAAATATTCTTTGGTATTATATTTTATCATAAAAAGGCACATTTGAATCATATGATAGAATGTGAATAGTCCAAATGCCGTCAATCTTATGGGTAAAACCTTTCATCTAAAGACACATGCATAGGATCTAAAGTGAGTACAGAAATTTGATATGTGTCCATATGCTTGCTGAGCTGTACAGGTTTAAATACTGTTGTTGCTATTATTAGTCCCCTAGAATCACAATATGAAATTTCATATTTTCATGTGCATTTTTAGTAAATGTTTCTCCTTGCTAACCAGAGAGTCATTTAGGCAATTGCTGAGTATGAATTGCTGACATTTTCTGAATTTCAAATGACAAATGAGATGCTCCTGTCAGTTTACTGTGTAACTCCATAGCATATGGTGCTTCTGCTGGTGGGTGTTATTTCAAAGTTTGCAAATCACACCATGAGAAAGTCCCTCTGGTGGGCTCCTGGAACACTTAGCAACTGTGAATCTGAAGTGACAGTACAGAGGGAAGGACTGAAAAAACAGCTTTTTTTTTTTTCACGGTGAGAAGGCAGTACAAAGTGAACGATAAGTTAGTACAGGGAGAAGATAGTTAGAGACACCAATCTTGCAAAAGAAAAAAAATGAATCAGTTTTCCCTTTTATAGGGAAAGGGAAAGTTGTCTAATTTCTTAAAACAGTGTATAATCTCAGATTTCAGAGAAAGAATGAGGATTAATAGACTGACTAGAATTAGACTAATTTTGTCAACTGTGCTACACAGAAGCTTCAGAATGGCGAGGAGATTGTTTCAAGGATAGTGCCAAAATTATATCTACTCTATTACCAGAAATTACAAAGTAACTCCAAATATCAAAGATTTGAAAAGAAAGCCTTTGCTATTCAAGATGGGGCAGTTTATTTAAAACCAGCTCCCAGCAGAGCCTGGCTTCTTTCACTGCAGTCTATCTAAATGGGTTACTTTGTTCTGTTTTGTTCAATAATGCCTGCGTGCCAGAGCATTTCTATACAATAGTCAATCTGCAGTCAATTCAATGGAAAAGCCAGTGAAATTGGTTGCTGGAGCTGACTAGCCAATTTCATCCCAGTAGTTTAGCTAACTGCCCAAATGACCCTTGCCTGAGACTCATTTTTTTATACGTTCCTCCTTGGAATCCAAAAATTTTCCATTATTTATCAACCACATTTTAAAATTTACTATATGCCTAAAGGATGCAGAAGTGCAGGTGACCTGCAATGATGTGTTTTTAAAATAGTTGAACCTCCTATTCATCTTACTCTGGAATCTTTTAATATTTTTACCCTCACGTCTATAGAATACCAGATTTTTCATGTAGGAAAGGAGAAATTGTCCAGTAAAATAAGGAGAGTGCTGAATGGTATTGAACCTCTAAGTTATTGAAGTTGCAGGTAGCAGGAGCTGACCCCAGAGAATACCAATAAACAATAGTAATAATAGGTAAAATGTTTTGCAGTCTAAGAACGTCATGTGGATTGAGTCACATAATCCTCATTAAAAAATTCTTACTGTCCCCATTTCACAGATGGGGAAACTGAGGCAAGCAGAGGTGAAGTATCTTTCTCAAGTTCCCTTGGGAAGTAGTGTGGCAGTGGTATTGATGTGTATCAGATATTGGTTATTTTGCTTGCAAAACCTCTGGCTCCCCTGCTCCCCATACTCTCATGCGCCCTAGGCTGAGCCCTTGCAGCCCCACATGTCCACGTACATTAGACTCTTACCTTCCCTCTGAGGCAGCTGGTGGTTAGATCTACCAATGGATCATCCCCAGGCTGGACTGAGCCAACATTTCCTTTCACCTGAGGCTGCTGGACTTCTCTCAGGGTTGGGGTGGCCCACAGGCACCTGAGTGAGGAGAAGAAGCCAGTAGGCTGACACAGAGAAGAATCACCAAAGAGACCAGTGGGGATGTGGGGACCCTTGGAGAGAAGGAAAGAGGAAACTCCTCAGTGTTTTGCACCCCCAGTTCTTCATGAGGAGACCTAGCTGCTCTGTACTTCTTGCAGTTGAGTTTCCTAGAAGACCCCCAAGGCTTTCCTCTAAAACCCTTTCTATTTTTTCTTAGTGAGATTTTTTTTGAGTGTTTGAGTGAGATTCTGCTACATACAACCAAGTGATTTTTAAGAAAATTGTGATTCTTCTTTGAGGAACTTCCATTCTGCTTCACCCCAAACCACTCTGAATTGATACATTAGACTACGTCTTTGTTCATGGGCTTCCAAAACATCTATTTTATGCCCCCAGCACTGATACTGTCATCAAGAGGCAGGGTTGCCAAAGGCTAAAAACAAAGACACCAAGTACTGCTTACTATGGACAAGATGGGGAACGACTCTTTTAGACAGCATATGTCAGGTGAGTTTCTTAGTATGTGTCAAATAACCTGCCATTCTGCTTAGCATATCAGAGTCTTTAAAAAAAAGTTTATTTTCATTTCTGTTTATTCAGTAAATGTCATAGCAGCAATGGTTCTCTCTTGTGTAGGTTCATACCAATGGAAATCCCATGCAGTTCCCGAAATATATTTACACACGTTGAAATGTGTGTCTCTACTTTTGCTTGGAGAAATATGCAGTGGATTCAGATAGTTAAAAGAGGAGTCGGACTGGCTGATAATACCAGTAGTCACGTGTGATAGTTTTATGTCAGTTTGGCTAGGCGAAGGGAATAGCTGGTAGAAGAATATTTCTGAGTGTGTTTGTAGGGTGTTTCCACAGTAAGTGAGCATGTGAATGGTTAGACTGAGTAAAGAAAAACACCCTCACCAATGTGGGTGGGCATCCCATCCAAACCGGAGGGCCTGAATAGAACAAAAGCAGAGGAGAGGCAGTTCACGCTGCCTGAGCTGAGACAACCATCTTCTCCTTCCCTCAGACGTTGGCACTCTTGGTTCTCAGGCCTCCAGACTAGCCCTGAACCACCCCACCAGCCTTCCTGCATTTCCAGCTTGCGGGCAGCACACCTGGGACTTCCGGCTTGGAATATACCACCTAGGGGCTTAGGACAGTGCCTGGAAAAAGTTCAAGGAATGTTCAGATTAATTCTCATTTTTTATCATATTATACTTCTGACCCCTTTCCTTTTTCAACAGCATCATTCTTGCATTCTTTCAAGTAGTACTACTCAAACTGGTTTCTTAAATTCTGTAGAAAGACATTATTGCTGAGTAAATTTGATTTACAGTAGCTGTGTTTCTTTCCTTAAAAGTAATGGTTATTAGGCCCACTCTATCTTATTTGCTTGCAAATTTATTTTTCCTGTATTTCTCCAAGAAATATAGTTAAACACTCCAAGCTTCTCTATAGATTTCTGTTTTGTGTGACATTTTCTGGCATGTAAAGAATTGCTTAGCAAAGACATTTTAATAGAACTAGATTTAAATTTACTTTTCAACTGTTTACCTTTTCCAAGTTTCTTTAGTAAATGAGGATATACATCTTAAGATAAAGGAGATGGTTGTTCACAGTAATACTCAACAAAAACCAGATAGTCTTATGGTGTAGCTCTCTAGTTTTCTGCTTTCATTTAATATCAAAGTATCACAGATAAAAGGAGAAATAAGGTTAAAAAAACAGTCCAGTATACAGATCCCGCAGAAAACCATGACAAGAAATATTAGCTTGTATGTTACTTTAGGGCAAAGATATAATAATATTTTCTTCTTTTTTTGTAACTTCACCAGACTCAATAAATGTTGACTGAGCTAACTGACATTGATTCTGCCCTTAATACATTAGAAATAGAACTTTTCCTTCAACATATAATTAGCGTATTTCTTCAGAGCAGCAGGATAAACAGAGACTGCTAGGTGTTTATAGCAATGCTATCATTTCATTTTATAGAAAAATAATACAAATGGGGAGAGATGACAAACCGTAGTTTCATGCTGTGCAAGTCTATGCATGTATCTATCACTATTACATCCCTGTTAGTGGAGATACTATTGTGATTTGGTGCCACAAAACATTACCCTTCTCTGACAGATATTGTAAGCCAACCTGCTTTTAAGAGCAAGTCAGCCGCCAAATGACAGGAGTCCTCAATCCGCATCAGATTCGGCTGTGGGCAACGTTTCATCTTTCATCTGTCACACTTTTTTTGATGGGCACAACGTCAATTGCAAGCCCCACATTTGTAATAACAAGGTGTCCACGTGTTGTACTGACAACAGTGCTAAGAGGGTACAGGCTGCTGTGCTATGGGCAAGGAAGCCGCCCGGATAGAAAATTGGTTGCCATATAAGGGAACAGTCAGGTAGGAGACATGAAGGAGTACCAAGCAGCTACTAAGTTCATCTTGAAGGCATGGTCATTACAAATAACAAATGAGATTACACTACTCCCAATTGTCTCTGAGAAGCAGCCGTCTGACCAGAACAGTCGGCAAGAAGAAACCAGGCTAACACCACTTAAACACCGGGTCCCCCAAACCATGTTTTCCTGACTCTTTAAAACACCATCAGGGCCATAGAGTAACCTTTATGAGAATCTGAAGAAGGTGTCCCTTGTGGATGGACAAATTAGAAAAAGGCTGCTTTCTACACTTATCGGTCTGTGGCCTCAGCCTCGAAGCCACCCTTCACTGCCCTGATAATGATCCTGGGACGTTTCTCTCCTGCCAGCCGGGGCTGGTAAGCCTGCCAAGAGAGGGTGCTAGAGGGACACTGGAGGAAGAAGAGGCTGCTCTGTGTGGTCCCGGGGCATGTTTCTTTTGGATGTGTCCCCATGGGTATCTTCCCCAGCTCTCCAAAGGAAGTTCTGCTCTTGCTGCCCCTCAGCAAACTTCTCGGCCATTTAGTGGACCCATTATGTCCCGTGCAGCAGAGTCTGAATCAGTCCTGGTGAGCAGGGGTCTTCTGGGTTCATTCTTTACTTGGGTGCTTTGCCTCAATCCTAGAGGCAGTGGCTGATCCTAGGTCAATTATCCCTGAATTGTTTAGACTTCTCCTTACCCTTAGTAGCTAACCCTCCATTGTAGTTAATTATTCCATAAAGCAAACTTGCCCTGTTTAAAATCATGTATGGTTTCTATCTCCTGAGTGGACCCTGACTGACCCAGTGGATGAGCTGAGTGGCCCTGGACAAGATTTAGTGAGTAAAGGTGCCTTTGCACAAAGGAAAAAGTGCCTCTTTCTCCTAGTGTCAGCAACTCTCATGGGACATTCAGCTTGTTGGGTGAGCAAAGGCTAGCCTTCAGCCTCTATGTACACCAGCTCACTGGGCAGGCATGTTTGAGCAGTTGTGCAACCTAAACAATCATTAGGAGTAGTTATTCTCTGATCACTGAAATGCTGTAAATTAAAAGATGAATTGCTATGTCTCTGCTGTCAAGATGACCTCAGGTTAGCAGAAGAGACAGACAAGTAACTAGACAATGGGAATCTGGGTTTGATGGAGGGGAACACAGGATACTATGGAAAAGAGCAACCCCATTTCTATTGCTGCATGACAAATTACTCTAAAATATAGATGCTTAAAACACAAAAAGTATTTATTTATCTTACATGGCTTCTATGAGTCAGGAGTTTGGGAATAGCCAAGCTGAATGAGTCTCGCTCATGTTCTTTCACGAGGTTACAGTCAAGACATCAGCCAGTGCTGCAGCCATTTGAAGGCTCAACTGGGGCTACTAGCTGTTGGTACAATGCTCACCACATTTACCTTTCTGTAGGGATGATTGAATGATTTCAAGATATGGCAGTGGGCTTCTCCCAAAGGAGACAGAGAAGGTAGGATTTAATATTTTTATTATGACCTAGCTGCAAAAGTCGCATACTTGAAAATTTCCTATAGGTTACACAGGTCAACTTTATTCAGTTTAGGAGGAGACCACAAGAGTGTGCCTATCAAGAGGTAAGATCATTGGGGACCATCGCCCAGAACCAGCGGAAGGGAGAGAAGGAAGGAGCATTGGAAGTGAGTCGGGAAGGCTGTGAGAAGAATGTTCCAAGCAGAGGTGTCAGCACGTGCAAAGGTACAGGGAGATGAAAAGCTGATGGCGAGTTGATGACATGTCATTCTGTAGTAGGATCCAGCATCTGAGGTAGGGGTGTGGTGGGCCAAGGCAGCGAAACGAGTCTGGGCAAATTGTCAGAGGTAAAACCACAATGTTTGGCATTTTACCTAGAGGATATGGGTAGCCATGGACAGATTTTAGAATCAAGATAATGATTTTAATACTTGCATCTCAAAAGGAAGCTACCCAGGTTCAGTGTATCTACTGCACTGTTAATTTCCAACTCTTTTTAGTAGCCATGTCAAATGCCTGCAGTGTGGACCTCCTTCCTTCTGCTCTGTCCTTTCTCCGGTTCCTTCTCCTTGCTTACGATGACAGCTGAAAGGACCACACCACCCAGCCAGCCTGCTGCTTGTCAGAGGAGGCATGGTGGGCATGAATTGAGAAGTTATATGGGTGTTGCAGGGACTCTGGTCAAAACCAGACAAAGTGGTTATCAGCCTCAGTGACAGTGCTTGAATCAAGGGACATCATCACTCTGAAAGGACATGTTGTGTACGTGTCAGTGTGGCAGGCTGGCTGGGAATGGTTTGGTCTTTTCAGCTATAATCATGACACTGTCACCATCAACATTTTCAAAGGGAAGGACACCATGCACACCCACACATCAGTTAGGCCTAGGACCATGGATTAGGAAACATTGTCTATCTCTTCCAGAAACAGAGGCGATCCATTAAAGTCAATTTCTATTTTTCCATAGAAGGAGTAGCAATGAGAGACAAAATTAAAATCTTTATAATCCCCCAATCTTACTTTCATTACTATCGTCATATTCTGTCAAGCACCTTAGAGGTGTAAGCAAGTTTATAAGTAAAAAATTGCTTGATTTTAATCCTTTCCACTAACTCATTCACATGCTCTGGCAATTTATTTTTCCTTCTTAAGACAATCGAGTAACTCACAAAGTTAAGGAGAAGACATGGTTACCCTTTAAATCTCTTTTAGATTGGAAAGATCCCATTTTATGAATTTCACTTTTCAAAGCCACACTTATTGGAGATGCTAATGAATGTGGGAAGTGTGAGATATGAAAATAGATACAGGAATTCACAACCCATAGAATCAGTCTCTGAATAATTTAAAAATCGTGTACTGCTAGACCCTGTGTTTTACTTGCTATTGACATAAATCAGGTAACAAAGGAAAGAGTCATCAGAAAACTCCTAATGAAGAGGAAGTTCATATTGCTGACTCTTAGTCTAATTTTTTTTTCCCAGAAGTACCCTAACTGGACTGGTATAGCTCTTAGGAAACAATCATACACATTTAAAATTCACTGTCCATTTGAAAGAGATGTAATTTTTTTTCTTAAGATTACCTTGGGGTCGTATCCGTCTTTATTTAGTCCACTTTTTCCAAGTTATTTCTTTGCTACTGACTTGCAGGACTCATGATCTGCAGGGGCCCAAGGGATCTGCAGAAGCCATTCCAGCTGCCAAGAAAGATGAAAGAAGCCCTGGGTGACAGGGGCAGCAGTCCCAGACTCGTAAGGCGGGGACAAGGTAGAGGGCCAAAGCTCTGATAGACTACTAAACCACTGGGACATTCTTATTCTCAATGGTAGCTCTTGAGTTCACTGTGGACAAAATCTCAACTGGTCACTTTGTTTACGCGCAAATGCGATAGTTAATTTTATGTGTCACCTTGACTGGCCCACCTATGTGGTCAAACATTATTCTGGGTATTTCCCTGAGGTTGTTTTTGGATGAGATTAACATTTAAATTAGCAGACTGAATAAAGGAAATTGCAGTCCCTAATGTGGGTGGGCCTCATCCACCCAGTTGAAGGCCTGACTAACATAAAAAGGCCCTGCATAGTTGGAATTCAGACTTCTCAGTAGGGGAAGATGTTTAGCAGCTTCTGGTACCTCAGAAGTCAGAGGAGTGGCTCCATGGGTTTAGGACTCAGATCTTCGAGGAGGTGCATGCCCAGCTGGTGTGTCACAGGTATCTGGGAGTGATGAAAGCTGAAACTGGGACCTCTACTGCCACTAAGCTATTGCATGAACAAGTAGCGTGTAAAAAGCAAGTCCCTATTCTCTCTGCTGCCCTCTAGAGATCATGCCTAACAGGCAAAAGGAGAAATACAGTGGTCCCTGCCTTATCTGAGGTTTCACTGCCACAGTTTTGGTTAATCACTGACAATCGCTGTCTGGAAGCAGATGCTCCTCCTTCTGACCCATCATCAGAAGGTCAATAGCTGCCTAACCCTAGGTCACAATGCCTACCAACATCATTTGCCCCACTTCATCTCATCCACTGGCATTTTATCATCTCACATCACAAGAAGATAAGGGTGAGTACAGCACAATAAGATATTTTGAAAGAGAAAACATTTGCCTAACTTTTATTACAGAATATTGTTATTGTTCCACTTTATTATTGGTTATTCTTATTAATCTCTTACTGTGCATAATTTATAAATTATACTTTATCTTAGGCATATACTTATAGGGAAAGACAGTATATCTAGGGTTCAGTACAAGCCATGGTTTCAGGCATCCACTGGAGGTTTGGAAGGTATCTCATGGCTAAGGTGAGGGGGCTACTGTGGTTTTTGCCAAGTAAGAGCCCTAGCATCACAGAATATAGAGGGTTGGATTTTGATCTGGAAGACAGTAGTTTAATAATGAGCATACTTAAAACATGGAAAGATTTGAAAACTGGTTTTTCTAAAGAAGAAAACCCAGGGAGATAGACTCTAAAGGAATTAGAGGGGAACATGAATGAAATAACAAGATGGGTAAACAGCAAATAGGAAGATATCTTTTTTTTGTGACATTTTTGCAAAGTGTCAGCTTTGATTGAGATATTTGATGCTTCTAGATAATAATGTTAAAGATTAAAACTAGTTGTAAATATTAGTAAATATATAAATAACAAGATAATAGTACATGTTTATGTTTAAACTCTGTATTGCCTATCCATCTATGCTAAGCACTATATAGAAATACTTCATACCACACTGATATTTTCTAATCTACAATGACTTGGTAAAAATAATTAAACTTATTATAGATACAAGAAATAACTCTCGTAATATAATTGAAACATTAAAACATAATTACTTTGGGAAATTATACAATATTACAAATATTTAAAGAGTTAACTTTCAATAATTACCATGTGTCTGGCAATATTTTAAGTGCTTTCCATATATTAACTCCGTTCTCACTCTGACCCTCTTTCTTTTACTTTCTTCCACTTATAGAGAAAAAGACTATGACAGAGAGATTAAATAACTTGCCAATAATCATATAGCCTTAAGTGGCAGAGTTAGGATTTTACTTCAGTATTCTGGCTCAAGCATTCCACTCCATTGTTATTAAAAAACATTTTTGGATTTAAAAAATCCCTCTGAAGCCATATTGTAAGCCTTAGTTTCCTTATATGTAAATGAGGATAGGAATTCCTGAATGATAGGATTATTGCAATGATTAGCTAGTACAATGTTACAAGTTCTAATACACGGTTGGTTAAGTATTAAGTCCTTAAATAAATGGTAGCAATCATTTGTACTTCGGGATATCTTCACTGAGGTAGGTGAAATTTAAGACAGCTGGGGGTGCACATGGTACTTTGGAAATAAACTATCTCCTGGACCCAAGATTAGTGAGTGAAGAGAAAGATCATACTGGTTACTAATACCTGATAAACACCAAGATGTTTTATGAAGGATAGCATGGATTTTCTTATGTGTTTTCTAAGTAGCTCATTATTTTAATAGATCATTATCTGAATAATCATCCTAACTTCAAAAACCTCAATTTCCTAAATAAGTGAGGAAGCGAAGCAACAAAACAAAACAGTTACTAGCAGAGCCCTGTCACGGAGGTCTACCTTTTGGCTTGCCTGACCAGTGGCCCTGCAATCACATTTTGGGAGGAGAATGGCGGTAGGTTATAAGGTGATTTATTTTTCTGTGTGCTCAAAAAAAGAGAGAGATGCGAGTATAATGTGGAGTGTTGGCTGCATTGTGTGAGTGTGGAATGAGCAAATATAATAATATGCTTCTTTAACAAGAAACAGTAAGTCTGATTCCTTCTCATTATTTTTTAAGTGCATGAACATGTATACACAAATGTTCCAAATGAAAAACTTCTTAAAAATACCTATGTAAGACTAAATTCATATCGGTTAAAACTAATTTGGATGGGCCATAAAGAAGAAACTAAAGGAATACAACACTTCGCCCTTGGGGTTGTTTAGGAGATTTTGCAACATGGCTAGAAAAGTAATACCAAAACATCTCAGGCTTGTAACCAAGGCAACTCTTCTGCTCCTTGCTCAGGCTTTCCTGTTGATTATCTACTGTAATGCCAATAATTGCAGCTGAGAGGGGTGTCTGTTTGTTGTGAGAGACAATTAGCACTTGAAATAAAGTAACAGATTTAGGTAAATTGGGGACTCCACGGTGTGACCCGATCTGTTAGGAACAAGCCACAGCTTTGCAAACTGACCGACTCTTGTGTTGGCAGCAGCGTCCAGATTGAGAGTCATTATCCAGAGTTTCTTGAGGTCTTATTGGCGATTACTCTAGTTGCTATGGTCGAAAACCATTTGTTTCTTCTTAGGTTATAGTGGAAAATAGTTTAATAAGTCCAAATCTGCAAGAAGATGATACTGAGTTTTTAATGGTAGGTTTATTCAAACAACTTGTCTCTACATGTAATGCTTCCTTAAAAATATTTCCTCCAATTACTGTCATAATTACTCTTCACTATAATAATAGACTGAGTTTTAAGTTGTTGTTTATTTTAAATTCAGATGTGATGGAAAGCTTGCAACTCCTGATCTCACCCGCAATTTTTGCTCTCCAAATGAAAGGCACCATTAGTATTATGACTACTGAAACCATCACATGGCGAGACTCCCAAAAACCAGTGTTACTTAACCCATGAACCCCTGACTCAGAGTTTTTTCCTAAGTCTCAAAAAATCTCTAGTGTTCCAAGGACAAATGAGTCTTCCCTGACTCAATTATGCTTGTTTTCAGAGTCTCATTTATTATTTGTATAAACAGCCACTCTGATCTCATGTTTCCCTGTGGTAACATTTCTGCCAGACTGATACTCCCAGTCTCCCCCTTCAGCCATCTGATTTTTGAGTTCAAGAGAAGAAACCGAGCACGCTGAACTCAGCCCCTTCTGGACTTCTTTTTCCGAGTGAACATGTCAACAGTATTCATGCATTCCCATCAGCCCTCTGCCATGTGGCAAAGGCTCTATTTCTAGGGGGAAATGGCCTGCAGCTGTCAAACTATACCAGTAAATAAGGAAATGAGTCTTTTAAATGCAGTGATAAAGGCAGGTCTAAAGCCACATGCTCCAATCAGCTTTAACAGTAATAAAGCTGTTGGTTTGATCTCCATCTGTCTAACTTAGTCTAACTCTCTCTAAATTAGTTCTGAGTTCAATTGGGAAAAGGGAGATGTTATTTATTGGCTACCCCAAACACCTAACGTATGTTTTCCATATCAAATGTAGTTGGTAACTATTACATAATGACAAAGTCATAGAATGTAAATTTCATGAGAGCAGAGCCCTTGCTTAACTTGTTAATGGCCATTTCTGTGGTACATACAAGTTGTTAAGAAACAAAATCTATTGAGTGAAGTTACAGCTTCTTTAATTCACATCACATATATTCTCAGTCACACCTGGGAATAAAGCATTTGGGGCACTTCATATTTTTCTAATGCCAGAAAGATCAATGAAAGATGATCTCAGTATCAGTGAAAGGACTGGAATGGCTATAGAATCATTAAATCATTCAGCACAGAGATGGACCGTGCAGTGCAGCATGGAGTGGAGTCTAGGCTTCTCGGAAGGCTTGTTGTCCGCCCCAGCACCACAGCGCTGCAAAACCTCAGAGGATGGGAAAGGAACAAAGAACGCTGACACAGACCAGTGGTGAAGGCCGGTTCTAAGGAACACAAGGGAAGGATTTAAGGATGTGAAAGGTGGATCACAAAATAGATATGGAGCTCACACAATACTGGGTATGAAATAATTGAAGAGTAGTATCTCCGAGCCCCTGCTTCCGACAGGATGTGTGGACTAACAGAGTCAGTTGTATGGGGCGCTGGGAAATATGTTTTCAAGGCAGGAGCCATTCTTTTTGCTGAGAGTGGACTTTAAAATCCATACTTTGATGCTATCTGCCCGAGAGCCCGTAACTGGCAGAGGGAACTCTAGCGGGACACACTTGTCTGCAACCAGCACAAACAAGGAAAGCAAGCACCTGGAACTCTCCATCTGGGAGGGGAGGGGAGTCTGGGGGAAGCTCCTAAAGGGAGGAGTACCCCAAGAGAACTACATACATCCACAATTGAAAAGACCTAGAATTTATCCAAAACAGAGGAGACACTCCCAGGGCACAGAGTGTAGAACTGGGACAACAAGCAGAGAAGCATCGAGACCAGACGACAGCGGGGATAAGCTATTCTTTTGCTCACACGAGCTTAAGGCTCCTAAGAGGAATTGGTATGTCATCTTCAGAGCACATGGTTTATAACTTGTTATTAATAATTAGGCCTGCAAATAGCAAATGTATATAGTTCTCATTCCTGTGTATGGGCCCAGGCATTCCCCAGACATCTTTTAATGAAGTCGTGAGGCTTCATTATTCTCTTGGGTATTGTTATGTATAAGACTGTGCTCTTAGAGTTACCATTATGGCACCTAGCGTGGGTAAGAAGATGCCAGCAAAACTGCATAATGCTGTCTCCCTAAGCCATACTGCTTAAGTCCCAGAGGCCTGGGAGTTCTGGAGCAGTGTCGAAATGCAGACACTGGAGTTACAGGATGGGCTTGAACTCTGTCCAGCCATTTAATAGCTTGTTGTAAAAGTTGAGTCAGTTATTTATGATTTTTAGCTTCAGTTTCCTCATCTCTATAAATGTACAAAGAGAGATTATAATAGCGCTTACATCATACAGCTATAGGAAGAATTCAGTAAGTTGAATCACGTGTTAAATAGGCAATTATTTAAATGAGCCGAATACCTGTTTATATAAACCTATAGAGTTTTTCGAAATAGATAATTCACATAATTCACATAAAGCTCTTTGCATTGACTGGCATGTGAATGAGTTTCTATCAGTGGTGAGATCTTACTATTGAAAGACTGCAAATATGTGCTGAGCCCCTGCTGTGTCCAGAGGACTGCCTAAAATGTGCTCAATATCCAGCCACAGCTATCTAACCATACTTTATGTTTATTTCAGCCTCCGTAAAAGCTGATGATTTTCCCTTCCTCTATGATAGCATTGATTTTTTTCTTCCAGAAGGCATAAATAGTATATTATTGGGCTACCTCTCCCCTTCTCCATAGAAATTTTAGTGACAAGTGAAATGGCGGAATGGTCAGTAAGCCATTCCAAGCTCCCCTGTTTCTCCGGTCCTGGGAGTGTTATTCAAGGGCTCTTCTTCCTATTGCTTATTTCCTCCACCTTTTCCTCTCTTCCTTCATTTTCCAATTATATCTTAGTCTCTATTATGTACACCCTATAATGCTAGCAGCTGTGGAAAATCCTAAGAAACACACACACTCTCTCTCTTTCTCTCCATGGTCTCAAGCATTTAGAATCTGTTTGAGGAGATGAGACATAAAAAATTAAATATAAGAGTTGACTGGCAAGACACTTGTAAGATATGTACTAAGGCTGTTTCTGATATGTGATCAATGATATTCCTTACAAATTTAGCATATCTTACTATCAATCTCTGCTGTGAATAATTTAGAGATTTTGATTCCTTCGTTCACCTAGAGATAGCCTTACTCTGCAGATCGTGAAGATGTTGAAATTATGTAAGGCAATAATGCTAGATAAACTTAAAACCTTAACCAGGAATAAGTTAGAGATTCAAATGACTACATAAAGAAATTTCAGTATTGGTAACATTTTTGGAATATGATATAATTGCTTGATGCGTTTTCAAAATCATCACCAAATTCCTACCTGGGTGTGTATAAGCATAAAATGTGAAAAGAGAATTTGCTGATAAATTTCACACATGGAATTATTCCAAACAGTGATGTTTTGATAAATGGAGCTAATGTATTTGGAAAATATGATATGATGCACACACACTCATATAGGAGGAAAAACTTGGAAAATAGTGATGGTAAATGGACTAAGGTGATAAGTTCATATGAACGTGTAATGTAAGGAGGTGCAAAAAAAAAATGCAGTACGACTTTAGGTAGAATAAGCAAAAAAATGCCATTATAGATCAA
The DNA here is from genome assembly GCF_030020395.1 of Manis pentadactyla. Taxonomy (NCBI): domain Eukaryota; kingdom Metazoa; phylum Chordata; class Mammalia; order Pholidota; family Manidae; genus Manis; species Manis pentadactyla. The sequence goes on from NC_080032.1 coordinate 73,186,479, forward strand.
GGAAAATATAGGCAAGTCTGTTTATATCTTCTCAGTGAAATGCTTTTGGAATAATTCACAGGATTTCAAGATTTCAGTACAAGGAAGATGTTGAAAAACAAAGGAGATTCAGATGTGAAACACGCAAGTGATTATAAGGAGCTGCCAGATTGATTTATGAGGTATGAATGCACAACCACCACTTAAATAATGTGCATATATGTGAGTATCTCTTACAGAAGCCCAATGATTATCAAAATAATTGTAGTCTTCTTTTGCAGTTCTCTTGTTTGGGATAAGCATTTGTTGGCTTAAGTAAGATTCCTTAACTTGAAGAGGAGATTATTTTAAAATTTGTCATCAGGCAGGCCCTATCCAGGAAATAAAAATGTGTGCAGTTCACATACAATTGTCAAATTCAAGTTCATTTGTAATAAACTAAAGAGACTATAGTTCTAAAAACAAATGGTTCTAGTAGCAATAGAAATGAAAAATAACCTTAGCTGATAGATAACTAGTAGTTTTTGCTGGGCTTAATATTCTTGGCCAGTAGCCCTCATGCAAGGCTTGAAATATTATAAATATAATATCTTCAGGGGAGAGGTGACTAATAACCTTAGGAGACAGGTAGCAGAATGGAGAAAAATAAATGAAAAAAAAGGGCTAAAGAATGAGACGTCTCCTTTCAGTAACAGTTTTTTAGAAAAGGTGAGAGAGTTGAATTAATTTAACTATCATCAGGAAGGTGTTTAAAATTGCCCTGTTCACTAAAAAAAAGTTAAGTATATTGTAAGCCACAAATTACAGAATTTATTATATGAATATATAAGGAAAACATGAGTGTTTTAAATACAGGGTAGAAATAGTCCTTGTTACAGATCGTATTTACTCAAAACGCTGACTATGCATATATAAATGTTATGAAAGAAATAACTTTAAATTCTCTATGTAATCAACTGACATTTTGGCATTTTACAGTGAACTGTAAAAAAGTCAATAGCAAATGTGAAGAATTTTAGAATACATGTATCTAGAAATGATTGCCTTTTATTTATAAATTAACATTAGAATATATTCAGCATGAATTATTTTCCATTTGGAAATAATTGCCTATAAGTGGTATAAAGAAAAGGAAAGTTATAGGCATTTTTACAAGTTGTAAAACTAGAGTATTTTAATGATTGTGGTTTTACACATATTTTTGCTCGAGCTTATGGGAAGTGTTTTGAAATTCATGTAGGGCACTCAAAAAATATTGTAGGAATAATGATTCAAATTGAGGTCAACTAAGTTATAAATCAAAACATGAATGTACTTTATAGCACATTTATTTCTAACATAGTTCATAAAATAACCTGCTTCCTTACCGAAACAAAGCATATACATTTTAAAATTTATTTTAGTCAGAATTAACATCTTTTTGAAAAAAACCAAACTTAGCTGCAATCCTATCATTTCTCTGTACAAAACCCTTTGATTGCTCATCATTGTTTATCGAGTCAAATGAACCCTTTTCAGCTTATAGCCCACTCAATTATTTTTTCCAGTTTTCACAGTATAGATGACTCAATCTACTTTTCTTAATATTTCATTAATTCATGGCTTATAACATAATAGTTGGTCACTTCCTTTTGAAGGGAACAGAATCATTTTAAGCACCTTCCTAATTATATTAAAATTGTTTCAAGTTCTTAGCAGCTTTTTCATGAGTTTTTTTTTCTGGACTAGTTGCAAATTCAAATGCCTGACAAGGCCATCTAGGTAATGTACATCAGTATAGTGGAACTGGAGTGGACCAGACAATCGGAGGGGACATGCCCCGTCTAGGGTCAGCCTCTACGCAGGTCTGATTGTTGACATGCGGTAAGGCTCCAGGTACTAGTTCTCCCAATTCTTTAAGAGGAGCCAGAACTCTAACTCTTACGTAAACTTTCTAACTTTTGAATGTGGGACTTGATTCAAATAAAAAAAATACTGTGCATAACAAAAGGATAATTAAAAGTTTCCTAGCTCAATGTGGTCCATGGACTTCTTTCTAGTTTTAACCTCTGTGACAAACTCTGAACTAGGTAAACCCCCACCCCCAACTCACTTTTCTGCCCCTGTCCCCTTGTTCCCGTCAGGTAATGGGCCAGGACACTGGCCTTTCCTTTTTTTCCTCTCAATTCACTCTGAAACTTCTCCTGATCCTCTTCTTCATGAAACCTCCCTTCTTTCTCCAGATTCTTTTTTCTCTGAATCCATGTAATATTAAACCCTTTGCTACTCCACATTCTGCCTTGTATCTTACTCATTTATGTGTGTGTTTTATTCTTATTGCTAACAGTATAAACTCCCTGAAGGCAGAGATTATTTTACTATGCCTGACACTTAGGAGGCATTCAGTAAATGCTTGTAGAATTGAATTGAATTGGATACAAATATCGTTTATAGATGCCCCATCAGCATTATTTTTCATGGATAAACTCATTTTAGCTGAACAAGGTAGAGTTAATATTTACAAGGCTGAAGTCTAGAGAAAAAGAAAATCAGTTAAATCCTGTTTCCTTAACAGATGGTGCATCTGTGCTTCCTAATGCAATATCCTGACTGTGTGGAGCTGTCATAACTAAGTAGTAGTTGCCTACACTGTCTTTGGTAACAAGAATCTTTCCCATATGTGGACTTTTAGCATATTCCCATCCTGACCAATACCTGCTCCTGCATTTGATTCAGTGCAGACTGTTTCTGGGTGGATTTCCTTCTTTGACTTTAAATAATTGATAAAGTCTTTCTTGGTTTCAGTTTGGGGAGGCAGGCAGGTTAGAGTGAACTAGGCCCATGTGGTTAATTCCTGAAATGACCCAAGACACAGAAGTTTTTGGCTTTCTGGTTACTCACAGCTGGTCTCATGTTTGAGTTAGTATCATGGGGAACTCAACAGAGCTTAGGAGTGTTGCCTTTTTTTTTTTTTTAACTCTCTTGAGTGCCAACTACACTTACCCATCCCATAAAGCATCGTCCGGAAATTATCAGTCCACATTTTTTTCTGTCTGATCTCTGTAAAGTGCACTGTTCATGAGACAGTTAGCTGTGTGGCGGCAAGACCATTGAAATTGAAACCAAGAGGTCAGCTTTTTGATCTTGAAAAATAAGGAAGTTACCTGAGCACCCCAAGTCTAGTTTTCTCATGTGTAAGATAAAAAAGTGACATGCCTGGTTTTTAGAGTCATCCTCATTTCAGGATTAAATAAAATATTATATGTGAAAACCTTTTGTGACCATGTTTTCCAAGTGGTCATTATTGTTTATTTAAAGAATTTATGTACTTGTTTCTTTGGTGGTAGATATCTCATTTCTGGGCAAGTCTTTTGAGTCAGCAAACAATGGCTGGGCCAAATTGGGCCACGCGCATTGGCTTACGTATTGTCTATGACTGTCTCACTCAGTAATGGCAACACTGAGCCAACACGACCGAAATCTTAGCTTCAAAAAGTAAAAAATATTTAATATTTGTGTCTTTACAGGAAAAGTTTTCATATTCCTGCAAAACTTTTTCACTTGCAGGAGATATTCAAACATTTGGCTTCAAGTCTGAACTTGAAGAGTGCCCCAACTAGACCTTCTCAGATTTACTGTTTATTTTTCCTGTGGTCACAGGGCAGAAATGAAAACACCTGTGGGATTTGGGACCAGAACAATAATTACTTCTCAGTCTTATCTCCTGCAGCCAGAAGAAAACATCTGCTTTTTTAATTCTGCACAGAAAGGCAGAAGTAAAACTCTCTAGGGACTTGGATTCTATCTCTGGCACAGAGAATGAAGGGTGGAAGGCAGGCAAGAACATTTCCGGTTTAACTGAATGCGAATTTAACGCAAATCTAATTAGCTGAGGGTGAGGCCTTGGCTTTAAAGTTTAAATCTAAATGGGTCTCATTGCTGTTCTTGAGCCAATGGATAGATGTTGGCAAAAGTCCCACTAATTCTTTGATTTGTTTAATAAAAGTCATTTAAAAAAATCAAATGGATCACCGGGCAGGAATTTGACCAGAAACACCTTCCAAGTGATAATTAGCTAGCCAATTTTTTTCTGAGTTTTATGTTACCATAAATATTCATGACACATTCCCCATCAAATTGTAAGTTCTTCAGGAAACACTGTTATCAGTTTAAAAACATGAATCAGACTGATAAAGCTAATTGGTTAGGGTTCTTTTTTTTCTCCTTCATTTTAAATAAAGCTGTCGAAGGTTCCCAGGGTAATGAAGAGCTTTGTTGTTATGACAACTGCTTATTCCTTTCCCTTTGAAGATGCTTGTGATGTGATAGGCAACCGTATCAGGAATAATTGAAACAAATGATAAGTGAGACACATCTGCTTAGAGGAATAAACCAGCACACATTTAAACCATTTTACTGGCTTGCAGTTAACTATTTTCATGGCAGGAAATTCACGTGAGCTGGTCATTTGTGCCAACTTCCACCATGTCTTGCTCTGAGAATTGTTTCACGGTGAGAGGACTTAGGTATGTACTGAGGTCTTTTCTGCCTGGTGCTTCTCACTGTCTGACTTATCTTCTCCAGATGGTGTGAAACACCAGAAGAAATGATTTATCAGGGCGATGGGCCACACTCTAAAATTATTCTGAAAGCTCACAGGATTTGCTCACTGCTTTCTTGAAGCCAAAGGGAAGTGGTACTGTGGCTTTAGAGCTCGCTCCCTGGAGCCCTCATACAGCTTTTCCTTATCACTCTGTGCCTGGTCCTTTCACATTTACTTTGTCCCCTCATTGTCTACAGCAACTTGGGGAGCTTGATACTATTTGCTTCCCAGAGGAGGAACACAGTCCCAGAAAAATCTAAGGGACTTGTTCAAGGTAATCTGGCTAAATATAGTTAAGCGAGAATTCAAACTCAAGTCTTTTGACTCCAATTGATCTTTGTAAGATGCTATAGCTAAAGGAGAAAATTGTTTTGAATAATAAAAATAAAACAATTCTCTACTGAGGTACGTAATTACTATTACTTTAACTCCTCATTTCTTTGCTAAACACTTAGCCTCGCTAGCCATTTAATGCATTGTTTTCCCCCAACTCCAGGTGTTAAACCATTGGGGGTCATATGAATTTTATGGGTAAAACACATTTTTCTCTTTTAAAAAAAGTAATGACAAAGTAGGATAAAAAATATAAGGGTTTCTTCACACACAGTAAGTACGGTTACTCCCAATCCAATACTATCATTGTTTCCCTACTGATTCTCTAACTTCATTTCACTTCTCTTTTTTCTGCTTTTTTAAAATGCTAAATGATATGAAATGCACTGGGAAATATTTGTCTTTGATAAATAGTAACTGCAAAAAGCAGATTTGGCTACTTTTCTCTAAAATAATAGTAAGAAAATGAATGCTGTCTTTACATGAAACAGAAGGATCTGTCTTTGGCCCCATGAGGATCAGGGAACCAAGACCTCAGTGAAAGTGATGCTTCAGCCATCTAAGTCCAGCTCCACGCAGATATGGGCAAACTTTCTCCCCATGTTTTCTGTGAACCTCTAGTTTTACTGAAGGGCTTCTGAGGCTCAGCTGCTACTGTTCCTGGAAATAGCCACAGAGAACAGGAAAGGAAGTTATATGAGAAGAATGGCATGAAGGTGTCTTGAGTAGATGTAAAGACAGAATATACTTCTGTGAAGTATTCTTTCCCAAAAGATTTAACCTGAATTCATCAAGTCTCTGGACTTAATCTATAGTGTAGAAGAAATATAAGGGATAGAGGCACAGAATAAATTTCACCATAAAGAAACAGACAAATCCAGAGTATGGGATCCTCCAACAGACAAATTTGTCTGGACTTTTCAAAAAGGAAATGTCACGGAGGAGAAAGAAGTAGAGGTTAGGTACTAGGTTAAGAGAAAAAAGAAAAAGAAAGAGAAGAGTCAGTTAACAACCAAACATAGTAAGTGAGACCTGATTAAATACTGCTTAGAAGAAGAGTTTATGAAAGTCATTTTTGGCTTAAATATGACTGGATATTAAATATGGATATTAAATATGGGCTGGATATTAAACATTATGGAATTAATGCTAATTTTCTTAAGTGTGATCATATTATGGTTATGTAACAGAATGGCTTTATTCTTAGGAACTGCATGGTGAAGTATTTAAAAATAAGGTGTCATGCCCATAATCTGTAATTTACTTTCTAATAATTCGTTTATTTACCTATCTACCTATCTATCTATATATGTATCACCTGTCAGTCATCTATCTATATCTATCATCTATCTGTCTATGTATCAAAAAATAGTGAGAAAGATTGACAAAGTTTGGCCAAATATTTACAACTAGTAAATCTAGGTTAATGATATGTGAGTGTTTTTTATACAAGTATAACTTTCCTATGGGTTTAAAGTTTCCAAAATAAGTTAGGAAATCAAAAAATACATATGGCATAATTCCATTTATATAAAGTTCAAAAATTGGCAAAAGAAATCTTGGGGTATTTGTTAGATGTCAGGGTATGGATTACCTCTGAGAAGTACTGAAAGGGTTATGACTGGAATGGGTCACAAGTGGATTGAGGTCTAGGGCTGTTATAATTCTTACCTTAGGAAGGGATTGCATGGGAGTGTTACCATTGAAAGAGATCACTGAGCTACATACTTAAGCATGGTTTGTGGATATCTTGTACTTAAAATTAAGAAGACAGAGTGGGAATTGACATTCTAGAAGAGCTTGTTTCTTCTGGGGCTGAAATGATGAATTTTCCATGTGAGGAAAAGAAAGGTAAAATGTTGGACTTATCAAATGCCATCTTTGAGCGTGGACAAGGCCTTCAGAAGTGCCTCAAGTTTGGGGAAGTGGAGGCTTAGGCTAACTTGTGCAGTTCTGCATGAGGCTCATTAAAAAATATTTTGCTTCTAAAATTGCTTACTTAAATGTAAAATAAATAGCAGTCATCAAAAATGTTTATTGCTTCACATGTTGAAATTCAGAGCTCTGCTATGCAATGCATGTTGGTCATATTGGTTTTGTTATTACACAGTATTATAGCTATTTCTGTAAAATTTTTACAATAAGGTACAAAATACTATTTTTTAATTAAGGTATCATTGATAAACAATCTTAGGAAGGTTTCACATGAGCAATATTGTGGTTACTACACTCACCTATATTATCAAGTCCCCCCGCAACTCCATTACAGTCACTATCCATCAGTTTAGTAAGATGCTATAGAGTCACTACTGTATCTTCTCTGTGCTATACTGCCTTCCCTGTGACCCCCTACATTATCTGTGCAGATCATAATACCCCTTAGTCCCCTTCTCCCTCCCAACCCACCCTCCTCACCCCCTTTCCCTTTGGTAACCGCTAGTCCCTTCTTGGGAGTCTGTGAGTCTGCTGCTGTTTTGGACCTTCAGTTTTGCTTTCTTGTTAGACTCCACAAATGAGTGAAATAATTTGGTACTTGTCTTTCTTGGCCTGGCTTATTTCACTGAGCACAACACCCTCCAGCTCTATCCATGTTGTTGCAAATAAAGGATTTGTTTTCTTCTTATGGCTGAATAATATTCCATTGTATATATGTACCACATCTTCTATATCCATTCATTTACCGATGGACATTTAGGTTGCTTCCATATCGTGGCTATTGTGATAAACATAGGGATGCATATGTCCTTTTGAATCTGGGATCTTGTTTTCTTCAAGTAAATTCCTAGGAGTGGAATTCCTGGGTCAAATGTTATCTCTATTTTTCATTTTTTGAGGAAAATCCATATTCCTTTCCACAGTGGTTGATCTAATTTACATTCCCATCGACAGTGTAGGAGGGTTCCCCTTTCTCCGCATCCTCGCCAGCACTTCTTGTTCCTTGTCTTTTGGATGTTGGCCATCCTAAATGGTATGAGGTGATATCTCATTGTTTTTATTTACATTTCCCTGATGATTAGCCATGGGGAGCATCTTTTCATGTGCCTGTTTGCCATCTGAATTTCATTTTTGGAGAAATGTCTGTTCAGATCCTCCACCCATTTTTTAACTGGGTTATTTGCTTTTTGGGTATTGAGGCATGTGAGTTCTTTATATATTTTGGATGTTAACCCCTTGTCAGATATGTCATTTATGAAGTATTCTCCCATACCGTAGAATGCCTTTCTGTTCTACTAATGGTGTCCTTTGCTTTACAGAATCTTTTTAGTTTGATATAGTCCCACTTGTTCATTTTTTGCTTTTGTTTCCCTTGCCTGAGAAGATGAGTTCAGGGAAAAGTTGCTTATGTTTATTATATTCAAGAGATTTTTGCCTATGTTTTCTTCTGTGAGTTTTATGGTTTCATGACTTACATTCAGGTCTTTGATTCATTTCAGGGTTACTTTTGTGTATGGACTTGGACAGTAACCCAGTTTCATTCTCTTACATGTAACTGTCCAGTTTTGCCAACACCACCTGTTGAAGAGGCTGTCATTTCCCCATTGTACATCCATGGCTCCTTTATCGTATATTAATGGGCCATATATATGTGGGTTTATATCTGGGCTCTCTAAGTCTATTTCATTGATCTGTAGATCTGTTCTTGTGCCAGTACCAAATTGTCTTGATTACTGTGGCTTTGTAGTAGAGCTTGAAGTCAGGGAGCATAATTCTCTCAGCTTTATTCTTCCTTCTCAGGATTGCTTTGGCTATTTGGGATCTTTTGTGGTTCCATATGAATTTTAGAACTATTTGTTCTAGTTCATTGAAGAATGCTGTTGGTATTTTGATAAGGATTGCATTGAATCTATAGATTGCTTTAGGCAGGATGGCCATTTTGACAATATTCTTCCTATCCATGATCATGGGATAGATTTCCATTTATTGGTGTCTTCTTTAATTTTTCTCATGAATGTCTTGTACTTTTCAGGGTATAGGTCATTCACCTCTTTGGTCAGGTATATTCCTAGGCATTTTATTCTTCTTGAGGTAATTGTAAATGGAATTGTTTTCCTGCTTTCTCTTTCTGTTAGTTTATTGTTAGTATATAGGAATGCAAGAGATTTCTGTGTATTAATTTTTGTCCTGTAATTTTGTTGAATTCAGTTACTAGTTCTAGTAGTTTTGAGGTGGTTTCTTTAGGGTTTTTTATGTACAGGATCATGTTATCTGCAAACAGTAACAGTTTAAGTTCTTCCTTACCAGTCTGGATGCTTTTATTTCTTTGTATTGTCTGATTGCCATGGTGAGGATCTCCAGTACTATGTTGAATAAAAGTGGGGAGAGTGGGCAACCTTGTTTTGTTCCTGATCTTAGAGGAAAAGTTTTCAGCTTTTTGCTACTATGTATGACGTTGGCTGAGAGTTTGTTGTATATGGTTTTATGTAGAATTATTCACCCTCTATACCTATTCTGTTGAGAGTTTTTATCTTGAAGGGATGTTGAATTTTGTCAAATGCTTTTTCAACTCCTATTGAGATGATCATGTGATTTTTTTCCTTCTTTTTGTTGGTGGTGTATGATGATGGATTTTTGAATATTGTACCATCATTGTATCCCTGGTATAAGTCCATCTTGATCATTATGATCTTTTCGATATATTTTTGAATTCGGTTTCCTATTATTTTGTTGAGTATTTTTTCATCTATGTTCATCAGTGATATTGGTCTTCAATGTTCTTTTTTTGTGTGGTGTCTGTGCCCAGTTTTGGTATTAGAATGATGCTGGCCTCATAGAATGACTTTGGAAGTATTCTCTCCTCTTCTACTTTTTGGAAAACTTTAAGGAGGATAGGTATTAGGTTTTCTCTAAATGTTTGATAAAATTCAGTGGTGAAGCCATCTGTTTCGGGGGCTTTGTGCTTAGGTAGTTTTTTGATTAACAATTCATTTCACTACTGGTAATTGGTCTATTCATATTTTCTGTTTCATTCTGGGTCAGTCTTAGAAGGTTGATTTTTTTCTAGAAAGTTGTCCATTTCTTCTAGGTTATCCAGTTTGTTAGTATATAATTTTTCATAGTATCTGTCTAATAATTCTTCACATTTCTGTGGTGTCCTTAGTGATTTTGCCTTTCCCATTTCTGATTCTGTTTACATGTGTAGACTCTTTTTTTCTTGATAAGTCTGGCTAGGGGTTTATGTATTTTGTTTATTTTCTCAAAGACCTCAGCTCCTGGTTTCATTAATTCTGTCTATTATTTATTCTTCTCAATTTTATTTATTTCTGGTCTGATATTTATTATGTTCCCCTTCTACTGACTTTGGGCCTCATTTATTCTTCTTTTTCTAGTTTCATTAATTGTGAGTTAGACTGTTCATTTGGGATTGTTCTTTCCTGAGGTAGGCCTGTATTGCTATATACTTTCCTTTTAGAACTGCCTTTGCTGCATCCCACAGAAGTTGGGGTGTTGAGTTGTTGTTGTCATTTGTCTCCATACATGGCTTGATCTCTGTTTTTATTTAGTCATTGGTCCGTTGATTATTTAGGAGCATGTTAAACTTCCATGTGTTTGTGGGCTTTTTTGTTTTCTTTGCACAATTTATTTCTAGTTTCATACCTTTGTGGTCTGAGAAGTTTGTTGGTACAGTTTCAATCCTTCTGAATTTACTGACACTCTTTTTGTGGCCTAGTATGTGGTCTATTCTGGAAAATGTTGCCTGTGCACTGGAGAAGAATGTGCATCCTGTTGCTTTTGAGTCGAGTGTTCTGTAGGTGTTTGTTAGTTCCATCTGTTCTAATGTGTTGTTCAATGCCTCTGTGTCCTTACTTATTTTCTGTCTGGTTGACTCATCCTTTGGAGTGAGTGGTGTGTTGAACTCTCCTAAAAGGAATGCATTGCATTCTGTTTCCCTGTTTAATTCTGTTAGTATTTTTTTCACATATTTGGGTGCTCCTATGTTGGGTGCATAGATATTTATAATGGTTATATCCTCTTATTCGACTGACCCCTTTATCATTATACAATGTCCTTCTTTGTCTCTTGTTACTTTCTTTGTTTTGAAGTCTATTTTGTCTGATAGAAGTACTGTGACTCCTGTTTTTTCTCCCTATTATTTGCAGGAAATGTTTTTACATCCTTCACTTTAAGTCTGTGTATGTCTTTGGGTTTAAAGTGAGTCTCTTGTAGGCAACATATAGCTGTGTCTTGTTTTTTTATCCATTCTGTAACTCTGTGTCTTTTGATTGGTGCTTTCAGTTCATTTACATTTAGGGTGATTATCGATAGGTATGTACTTATTTCCATTACAGGCTTTAGTTTCATCTTTACGAGTGGTACAAGGGCTGCTTCTTTACTATCTAACAGTCTAATTTAACTCACTTAGTATGCTATTACAAACATAATTTAAAGGTTTTTTTTTTTTTGGTCTCCCTTGTTTTTCTTCCCCCTCCGCTCTTTATATGTTAGGTGTCATATTCTGTACTCTTTGTATATCCCATGACTGAATTTGTGGGTAGCTGATTTAATTTTGCATTTGCTTAGTAATTAATTGGTCTACTTCCTTTACTTTGGTTTTGTTTTGTGGCAGCTATTTAGCCTAAGGAGCACTTCCATCTCGAGCACTTCCTTTAAAATACACCATAGAGACAGTTTGGAGTAGGTAAATTGCCTCAACTTTTGCTTATTTGGGAATTGTTTAATCCCTCCTTCAAATTTAAATGATAATCCTACCAGGTAGAGTATTCTTGGTTGGAGGCCCTTCTGTTTCATTGCATTAAGTATATCATGCTACTCCCTCTGGCCTGTAAGGTTTCTCCTAAGAAGTCTGATGATAGCCTGATAGGTTTTCCTTTGTGTGTGATCTTTTTTCTCTCTATAGCTGCTTTTACTACTCTGTCCTTGTCCTTGATCTTTGCCTTTTAAGTATTTTATGTCTTAGTGTTGTATTCCTTGGGTCCCTTGTGTTGGGAGATCTGTGCACTTCCATGGCCTGAGAGACTGTTCCTTCCCCAGATTGGAAAGTTTAGAGCAATTATTTCTTCAAAGAGACTTTCTATCCCCTTTTCTCTCTTCTTCTTCCTCTGGTACCCCTATAATGAGAATATTGTTCTGTTTGGATTGTTTGCAGAGTTTTGTTATTATTCTTTCATTCTTAGAGATCCTTTTTTCTCTCTGTGCTGCAGCTTTTTTTGTATTTCTGTTCTCTACTTTCTATTCCATTTACCTTCTCATGTACTTCATCCAATCTGCTTTTAAATCCTTCCATTGTATGTTTCATTTCAGATACTGTATTTTTTTAAAGTTTCTATCTCTTTCTTGAAGTCTTCCCAGATATTGTGAATATTTTTCTGTAACTCTGTGAGCATGTTTATAATTTTTATTTTGACGTCCTTATTAAGAAGATTGATGAGTTCAGTTTCACTTAGCCCTCTTTCTGGTGTTTGAGGGATTTTGGTTTGAACAAGGTTCTTTTGCTGCTTCATATTCTTAATGAATAATATGTAATAATAACTTTGTGTAGATCATGCCCTCTAGTGCTCAGGAGCTGTACTCTCTGGAGCTGCCCAGCCCCTGGAGCTACGGTGGGTGTTGCAGGCAAATGGTGCCGGTGCTTTCCGGGGAGGAAAGAGCTCTTTCCTGCTTCCTGGCCACAATGCCTCCTCCACTGCCAGGGCCAGTGGGCTGAACACAGAGGGAGGAGCCTTTGAGTTATGCCTCTGTAGCTGCTGTAGGAGGGGCTTCCCTCCTGCTGACTTGGCATGAGCATGGGGGCAGAAGTTTTGTGAGCTGGAGCTGCTGGGTAGGAAGGAACAGCAGGCTGCATATCACAGTGAGGGGCCTTGGTGCTCCTTTGCCAGCCAGGGGAATAGAGCACGTGAAACTCCTGAAAGTTCCCAACCTGCAGGGCTGAGTGTACTGGGACAATTTTATCCACCTGTCCTTTCTCCTGAGCAGCAACCTTTGTGTAATCCTTGCCTCTCTAGCAGCCCTCTCACTCTTGGGAAGTCTTTCAATGCACCTGCCTTTCTTTCTTCCTGGATTAGCTGGTTGTGGGTACCTGTTCTCCACAAGTGGCTGGTATCTCAGTCTCTCTGAGTATTTCACCTGTCTTTCCTTTCCAACCTCATTAATCTCCAGAGCATCATATACTGTGGGTTCATGCTCCTGGAGCAGATCTCCAGGGGTGGGTGTTCAGCAGTCCTGGGCCTCCACTCCCTCCCCACTCCATTCCTCTTCCTTCCACCTGTGAGCTGGGCTTGGGAGGAGGGCTTGCATCTCACCAGATCATGGCTTTGCTACTTTACCCTTTTCTGTGAGGTCTTCTCTTTTACTCAGATGGAAGCTGTCTGTTGCAGTCTTCTTTCTGGTCACTCTTTCAGGATTAGTTGTATTTGGTGTATTTTTGTGTTATATGTGGTTTTTGGAGGAGGTTTCTGCCTCACTTCTCACACCACCATCCTTTTCCCCAAGAAGTCTAAAATACTATTGTTTTAAATAAGAGAATGTGTGCTTATCTTCCAAAGGTAATGGCACTGTCAGGTGGAATAGAATCTGGTTTATGAGCAAAAATGGCTTTCCCTCACTCAGTATCTCTCACCTTTTACTTTGGGTTAAGAAGAGAATGACTAATTCTCCCCACTCTTCTCTCTACTACTTCTCTCCCACCATAGTTGGTTGCAGGTCTACTGGACAATGGTTTAGTTCTCATTCATTTACTGGGACACTTTCTGCTAAAAGGGTATTCAGTCTTACAGTGGTATAAGATGGTCTTAACTTATATGGTGATTCTGTATGTATCATAACTGCTCCTGGGGAATAAAAACATTCACTGTGTCCTGGGTATTGTTTGTTTTTCTTCTCTTTCATCTCTTGTTTCATTCATTTATTCAATAGAGTCCTTCACTTGAATGTAAATTGTATGAAGGTAAGGACTCTGTCTCTCTTGTGTACTGCTGAATCCCTAGGACACAGTACCTGGCACTTGGGGGATACTTAGAAACGATTTGTTGAAATAGTGAATGAATAAATGTGCTTTGAACACCTACTATGTGTCCAAAGGTATTCTAGGAAAAGAACAATGAGGAGAATTGGAGACTGAGACTTAGTATAAGCAGAAGAGTAAACTCTTCTGTCTCTCTGGATTTTAAGAGATTTTAGCTCAGAATTTTATATCCTCAACTCCTGTGTTAGTTAAGTTATGCTAGCTGCAATAACAGGAAACCCTCAAATCTTAAGGGCTTATCATGTCAGATATTTATTTTATACTTAAGTAACATCCAAAGTTTTTGTTTGGTACTAGTTGAAGTGGGAGTTTGGGGAAAGCAGGCTGTGTGGCACACAGTTATTCTGAGATCCAAGACCCTTGAGGTTCTGACATGCTCAACACAGGCATGTCAGATCAACTGTGATCTATGATATCCAGCTGCAGAACAGAGAGAATGGACAAGGCACACTTTCTTCTTAACCATCTAGCTTGAAGTGATACCTGTCACTTCTGCTCATATCCCATTGACAACACCTAACCATACCTTCCTTTATTCCCTACTTAAGATGTGATTGGGGTTAGCAGGTATGATTTCATGAACATGTGGCCTGTGTAGCCCAGGGCCCCATACCTAGAAAGGCTCTATGCTGGGTTTAATGCTCTGCTATCATTATCTTGAAATTATTAATGATTGTTTTAAAAAACGTCTCTGCACGGGTAAGATTCCTCAAGGGAGGAACAACCTAAGACAGGCACAGTCACAGGGGGGCCATCAGGTGAGAAATTGGGGATCAACAGAGGTGAGGCTTAGAACCTTACCCCCCCTGTTCTGAGAGAAATGTTATGCATACGTGGATATTTTATTGCCCTTGTCTAGCTTGGATTAACACATAGTCTACAGGCACACACCTGATCATCTACATTTGCTCTCTTACAACTATGTTTTCTACCTTTATCTTGTATCTACCTACCACTTCAGCATTTTATTAAAAATAATAATAATAAAGAGAGAAATGTGGTATCCACATATAAATCAAGCATAAAAATCAAATGAGTATTCGTATTTGAACTGTTTATAGTTCATAATGCATGAGCAAAACCGAAAGTTTCTGTGATGACTGCCCTTGTACTGTTCACCATGTAACTTAGTCACTATGTAAGAATTTGTACTCCATGTAAGAACTTGTTCATTATGCTTCAGAAGATTGGAGACTGACGAAAATTAGGCTTGGGGTGGATTAATGATTGTGCATTGAGCATTGACTCCCCTATACAGAATTTTATTGTTGTTAGCAACCATTTGATCAATAAATATGAGAGATGCCCTCACAAAAAAAAAAAAAAAGTACACACTTCCAATTGTAAAATAAATAAGTAACCGGGATGTAATGTATAGCATAAGGAATATAGTCAAAATATTGTAACAGCTTGGTATGGTGATAGCTGGTACCTAGAATTATCATGTATATAAATGTTGAATCACTGTGTTGTACACCTGAAACTAATGTAATACTGTGTGTCAACTACCCTTCAATAAAAAATAATTATATATAAAAAAAATAGTCTCTACATTTTTATTTTGCACTAGGCCACACAAATTATTTAGTTGGACCCAAGGCTGAGAAATGTAACCATTGCCAGGGAAGTCCCTTCCCTAAAACAGCTCTATATTATGGAAGGGGATCATAAATATTTGATGGACAGCTAGTAATCTCTGCCACTCTTGAATATTGTTTCCAACTTCAAAGCAAATAAAAGTCTATGTAATCTTTAAAAATATCCAGTATTTAAGAATCTCTCGTAGCCAAGTAAAAAGAGCCAGAAAAGTGCTTAATCTTTTTTAGGTGACAGAAGCCCAGTCCCTTGGCTAGGAAAAACTTACAGTAGGGGCATATCTTAATAAAATGGGCATCTTCCACAGAAGGCTCCATGGAAAGACCACATGGCAAGATATATCTGACAACTGTAACCACATTCCAGTTTTTATAGTGTTTTGGATTCAAGAAATACTAAGTATGTAATATGTGCCAGCCATCCATCTATGGTTGGGATCCCACAGTTAAGACAGACAAAATACCAAAAGCAAAAACTTTGCTTCATAGAGCTTGTATTTATGCTATACTTTTATATTTTAGAAACAGCATATAATATAATCTAACTTTAATTTAAAGTAAAATAGTTCAGCATGTATACATACCTGTGAAGTTTGCTCTCCACCCCATTCAGTCCCCAACCTTTGATCTACTTTGTATCAGTAAAATTTAGTTTGTATTTTCTAGAAGTTTGTAAAGATATACTACTTTTTTGTCTGACTTCTTTTTCTCAGCATAATTACTTTGATATTCATCCATGTTGTTGCATGTATCAGTAGTTCATTCCTTTTTATTGCTGAATAGAATCCCACTGTATGGATATACCACATTGCTGATGCATTCATTTGTTGATGGACATTTGGATTGTTTCTGTTTATTGATCATTACAAATAAAGCTTCAGAGAACACTTGCAGTGTGGTCTTATCTCTTATGTAAATACCTTGGAATGGAATGGATGATAGGTGTGTGTTTAACTTTTTAAGAAATTGTTAAACTATTTTTCAAAGTGGTTGTACCATTTTACATTCCCTCCAGCAGTGCATGAGAGTTCCAGTTCCTCCACACCATTAATATTTTTAATTTTAGAGATTTTAATAGGTAGGTAATGGTATTTCATTGTGGTTTTAATTTGCATGTCCCTAACTAATGACATTTAAGACCTATTGAATACATTTTTATTATTTTTACTTTACATGTGAATTATCTTTCAGGAAGAGATAAATAATAAGAAAAAAGTTTTTATATTATCCACATAATTTCTAATGTATTATTTCAGCTTGGCATTTAAAACATATTTTGCCTTCATCTTTGAAAGGTATTTTTAATGGATATAAAATTTTAGGTTGACTGTTTTATTCTTTCAGAACTTTAAAGATGCTGCTCCACTGTCTCCTGACTTGTCTTCTTCCCATTGAGAAGTTTGTCATCCTCTTATCTTTTTTATTCTGTACACAATGGACCTTATTTTCTCTGACTGATTTAAAATTTTTGCCTTTTACTACTGGTTTTAAATGCTTAAATATGACATTTCTTGATGTAGTTTTCTTCATGTGTCGTATTGTGCATGGGATTTGTTGAGCTTCTCAGATTTGGGGGTTCATAATTTTCATCAAATGTGGAGAAATTTAATCATTGTACCTTTAAATATTTTGTCTGCTCCCTCTCTTTTATGGATACCAATTACAAAGACACTAGAAGATGTTCCACAGCTCGTGGAAGATCTGTTCATTTCTTTTTCAGTCTTATTTCTTTCTGGATGGTTTATAATTCTATGTGAAAATTCACTAGTATTTTCATTTGCAGTGTCTGATGGCTGCTATCCCCATATGGTGCATTTTTCATCTTAGACATTGTAATTTTCATTTCCAGAAGTTTGCATTGCATCTTTTACATGTCTCTACTTAACATGTTCAATCTTTCCTCTAGCTTAGTAAACATACAGAAAACAGTTACGATAACTATTTTCAATGTCCTTGTCTACTACTAGTCCCATCACCTGTGTTATTTCTGGACAGAATTCTATTTTGGGGTATAATTCTGTACTCCAGGGAGACCTACTATAGATCTTCAGATCTCTCTCTCTTCTCTCTCTTCAGTTCTTTCCTATACAGTTACTCCTCCCTGTGAATTCTAGCTGTCAGGGCTAACCCAGGCACCCAGCTGTGTTTCCTCAATCCAGGGACACCTCTGAGTACTCCCTGGCTTCTCTCTTCCCATGCCTCAGCCCGAGAACTCTGCCCAGTTAGGAGGCTGTGGTAGTCATAAAGCTCACGTCATTCCTTTCTTGTCTCTCAGTGATCACTGTCCTTAATTTTTTGATGCCCAATTATTCCTTCTAAACTATTTCTTTAATGTATTTTGTCTGATTTGTTTTTTTAGTTGTTTTAGACCAAGGGGTGAGTTTAGCTACTGTTATTCATCTTGACTAGAAGTGGATGTTTCTGTGTTATTCTGTCTCTATGTTACTACCAACTCTACCCCCCACCAAAAGCAAAGTCCCTTGCAGATAACTGAATGATGCTGAAAAAAACAAACCACTTGCACACGTTTGGTACTAAATGTTAAACAGGTAAATAAATGATGTACTGTATTTGGAAGAGATATTTCTGAGGAGAAATGAAAAGGAGGATGAAAAGCAGAATGATCTTTGCCTTCTTCACACCACCTCATGTTGGTGGGGATAACAGGAACAGAGCCTTCAGTTATCTCATTTGTCAGTTATTACTGGCTTAGAAAGCACCAGTGAAATGAAGCATTACTATTTAGCAAAATGGGAGCACTTCAATTTTTCATGCTAATGTCTTCACAGAAATATAAGAAAATGCATTTTAGTAGATACTAAAAAAAAAAAGTGGGATGAAATTTAGAATGTCTATAGCGATAATATCTTTGGATTGAGATGTGCAGTTTGTGAAATAATGTCATAGCAGTTGAAAGACCAGCCTCTTGCTGCCCTGATCCCACCCTGAAATTTCTTCTTTCCTCACTGATGAAACAATGTATTACCTGAGTGCAGTGATGTTCGGGGGGAGCCCAATGTGTCAGTGTAGAACATTATCTTAGCTGTGTGTAATGAGGAATCCTGCAGCCTGAAAAAATGGGAGACTGCTGTGCCTACCAGCAGTACTGTGAGCACATAATTCTCCACATAGAGAGGGGGGCTACTGTGAGTTTGAAGGGAAAAAAGCATGGACTAAGCCAACTGAGTATTGTATAATTCTTGAAATACAAGCTGTCCTGCACTTCTCTTTTAAATCCACTTAAGTACCTGAAAAGCTTTAAGAAGGGATTTTAATGACTTAATGTAAGAACTGTGCATAGAATTAGCATGTTTGAAATTTTTTTCTTTTTCCTTTAAACTATTGAATGAAGGATAATAGAGAGTTCCTGAGATTGGAATAGGTGGCTTATTGACATAAAAAGCATGGACCACAAGGGCCATTTAGAGGATGGGATATAACTTTGTTTTTACCCCTGAAGGAGGGCCTTCTTCTCCATTGACTTCCACAATGTAGCCCATGTTGCTAAGTTGTCAGCTGAGAAGACAGCTGGTGGTGTTTATATAGTAGACAACAAACACAAGCATCTATCCTAATATTTTTTCAAATAGAAATAATTACTTCTTTATTGTTACTTCTGTATCATATAAGAATTTTGTCTCTACTCTCACAGGCAACATGAGATGGTTGCAGACATCCTCTGATGAATGCTAGATTATCCTCCACTTGCCATTCATTTGTTTCTGTTAAATCGGGCTATACCATTTGACTTTTCCACATGCAAATATTCCTGGGAGTGGCATCACACATCTCACAGTGAAAGTTTTTATCAGATCATTTTTTTATCTTTCATAAAAGAGGATGGTCAACATTGAAAGGCCTGAAGCCTTGGGGAGCAGGAGGAGTAATAGAAGGAATGCAGAAAAGGAAGACAGGAACTAAAGATATACCTCCTAATTCAGAACTTTGACAAGGAGCAGTAATGTTATTGTTTATTCATTCATTTATTCAACTCAGCAAATGTCTATGAATCTAAACAAGTAATTTATTATTTTATATCCTTCCCCTTACCAAAAATGATTTTTGTGTTATGAACTAGGGACACCAATCCAGTTCCCAGTGTGGACATGACACAGACCCAGAGCCACAGAAGAGCAGGTTGTAGAAAAATGTAGAAATAGACCAATTCTAATCCAAAGTACAAAGTGCTATGTAAATGAATGTATTACAGGATATAACAGGCACAGTTCAGAAGAAAGGAGAGAAGAAAAAGGGTAGGATTTGGTGAATAACTAGAAGTGGGATGACCCCAAGATTTCCAGCTGGGGCAGGTGAAAGTCATCATAACTGAGATACAATATGCAGACAGAGGAACAAATTTGGGGGTTGACAATGAGTTCAATTTTGGAAATATTGAGTTTGAAGGCAATGTTCAGTTGGTGGTTGGATATACTGGCCTGGAGCTAAGGAGAAACATTTCCAAACTGGAGAAAGAGATTTTGGAGTGATCTATTTCTAGGTGGTAGTTTAATATGTCATTACTGGGATTACAATGGTGGTATTAACCAGGAAGGTGAAATACTCTGAAAAGAAGGTCAGAGACCTCAGAGACACTGAGAAGTGACTGGTGGTTACCATGAGGGAGGGGTTGGAGTGGGTGGGTAGGGAGGATAAATGAAATAAAAGGGCATGAAAATTCTCAATCATAATATAAGTTGGTGATGGGGATGGTAGTACAGCACGGAGAATGTAGCCAATGATTCTGTAACATCTTCTTATGTTGACAGGTAGCAATTGCACCAGTAGGGGTGAGGATTTAATAATATGGGTAACTGTTGAATCACTCACTGTATTGTATACTTGAAACCAATATTAGATTATATATCAATGATACTTCAATTAAAAAAACAGGAAAAAAAAGAAGGTCCAAGATAATATAATAGCTTGGATGAATTGGCAACACAAGCAATATGGAAAAACTAAATTGGTAGGTGCACAGAAGGGAAAGACAGAAATCAAGGGACAGTGATGTGAGAGAAACTAAGAAAGTAGAAAGTTTCGAGGGGGTGGGAAGGTGTTGTCAATGATGCCAAATGCTTAGTAAGGCTTAGGGAGATCAATCTAGAACATGGGAATTGGAGGACAATTGAAACAAATTCAGCAACGTAATGGGACTGGATGCCAGACTTCAGTGGACTGAAGAACGAATGTCAGGGAAAGAAGAGTAGATGCTAAGTGCACTCTTTCAAAACAGGTTACCTGTGAATCTATTAATGCCTTCAAAATGTGGTCTCTGGTCAAGAAATTGTGTTTTATTACTTATCAGAGGAAATTATCAGAGCTATGCACAACAATGTACATATACAGATACTACTTACATCATTATTTACAATGACAAAAATTGGAAGCAACTTTATGTTCAATTATAAGCACTGGTTAAGTAAGTTATGGTTCAGGCATACAATGAAAAAAATTCCACCATTTAAATTAAGTTGATGGAAATATACGGACATAAAAAGTGCTTGTGAAATATATTTTTTAAGAGTTCTGCATTGAGACAGTGTTCATTTTTTAATTTGAGGGTAAGTCATTAAAAATGCTGTCTACCTCCAAAGTAAGCTTGACTATGAGTACAGGGCAGAGATAAGGCAGTTAGTGGAAGAGGTCAGCCAAGAAATGCTTTTTTAAAATTCTTTTTCCTCTCTGTTCTCTATTCTCCTTACTCTTCAATGAATTAGCAACACCAGAGTGTGCTTGTTTGCTCAGAGGACGGAGCCAGTAGAGGAAGACTTAACATTTTGAGGATTGGATATGGGACAGGGAAGAAATAAGTAAGGAAACAAGATTCATCTGAAGTTGGAGAAAACCAGATTCAGCGAAGGGATGAAGAATGTAATGTTAAGTAAGAATGAAGATGGGATGAGGAAGGAGATAAACAGATGGGAATAGAAACAAGTACGTAGTTGACGGGGAGAAAAGGGAGAGTTTGAGAAATGTTCATCCAATATGTTTTCCTTTTCCTGTGAAAGAAAAAGCGAGATCATCTGCAGAATATAAGTGGGGCACAGGTGGGACTGAGGACTTGAGAAGGGTTGAAGTGTAGGAATAGGACCATTTGTGGGAGATGGGAATGGACTCATCAGTCTTATGAATGAAAACCCATAATGTGTGTCTTGTTGCCTTTTATTTTGGTTACATGATAAAACAAGGAGTGCAGTGTTAATGTATTAATGATAGGAATTTGCCTGTATAGACATGTGAGTGAATAAGGTCCTGCCTCTTCACCTCATCACAATCATTAACGTGTATTTGTTGAATTCTTCTGCTCAGGGCACTGAAGAAATTGCAAAAGTGATGAGATATAGTGCCCATCCTTATGGAACTTACATCTGGTTGGGGAGGTGAATCATAGCCACTTGAAAAAGTTAACTACATTACATGGTAATTTTGTCATACATGATGAAAGTGGCATAAAGAATCTGAGAAATGATTGGTCACTTGCAACTAGAGTAATCAAGGAAGATTTCATATTATTTTTACATTGCCCTTGTGTATTTATTTATTTCTCCTTTCCAATAGAGTAGGCACTGCCATATTAATCATCAACCACTACCACATATCTTGGTATGTGACAAGCACTTAATAACCATTGTTGATGAATGGACTAATGAATAAACAAATAACAAATCAAGTAAGATTTGAGTGGTTGGAGGGGTAGAAATTCATTTCAGTAGGGTTATGGTAACATATAAAAATGTGCAAGAAATGAGAAATGAAAAGAAGAAAGGAAGAAAGAAAATAGCATTTACTGAGTATTTATATGCCAGGCATATATGCTTTTACCTGTTACAAACTCATTTAATCATCAGATAACCCTGTGAAATGGATGTAAATATCCCCGCCTTAAAGCATGAAAAACAGCTTCAGAGAGATTAGGTGATTTGCTCGTGCAGTCAATGAATGCCAGCGCTGGGACTAGAACTTCTGAACACAAGGCTGCTTCTAGAGTAGTGAGGAGGTGGATTTTCCTGTACTCCCTCGTGAGGATGTGGCCTTCTCCAGCTCAGCCTTCAAACTCCTGTCACCACTAGCTCCATCTCAGTACATGGTGTTAGCAGTGGCCTGAGTTCCCAGCGCCGGAGTGGTCAAGATAAAAGGCAAGTCCATAGGATGGCGCAAAGGTCCTCTGTGGCCTGGCCCCTGCTCCTCTCTCCAGCCCTCCACTCGGAGAATTATTCTTCTTCACCAAAATCCGCTCCAGGTTTCTGGAATTTGGCTTGCTCATTTACCCTTCTCCGCCTTACGTCGTGCTATTCTCTGTGTCCCAAGTAAACTTCCTCATCTTGGAGCCTATTCATCTTTCATAATTTAACTCCATGGCCACTTTTTCTTTTCCTGACTTGCAAGTAATGTTGATGGCCTGAATTGATACTTTTGTCTTCTTGGGCTTCCATTTTATCCTCTTCTCTTTTCCCCACAAATAGCTATATTAATGGATTATTATCTTCTCTCTCTTCCCCTAAAGCAGTCCCTGGCCGAAGTTCAGTTTATTATTTCAACAGATACAGGTGGCCTCTGTACTTCAATACTGTGAAACACAAGGGAAATTTGGGCACTTAATCCCTAAAGCTATGACTCTGAATTTGTACCTGCTGTAACTATGGAACCTCCTCCCCTCGTCCCGCGGGGTAAAGAGAAAAGAGAATTGAAGTTATACATACATATATTGGTTCATTCAGAGCCCATAAAATTGTTCAGTTTTATCAAGTTCTGGAATTCCTGAACTGTTCCATTGCATCTGCATCCTGTCCTGTCCCTGTTTATATTTCTATCCTTTTTGGGGGTGTCTGCTGAGTTGCTCAAGAAGAGTACAGAGGATACTTCTGCAGGCTCTGCCCAGAGGTGGCAGCCAGCATGCAACTGGGCAGGCCTCCTCTGGAGAGCTTTTGAATCTCAGAGGCTGGGAGGGAAATGATGGCACCCTGAGAGAGGCTCTTTATCAGGAGTGGCACGAAACACCAGCATCATCTACCTCTGGGGACTAATTAATGCTGCTCTAAAATAAATCTTTCGGAAGAATTTTACTTTTAGGCAAAAGAAGCTTATTTTCAAATCTGGACTAATTTGCTATAAAATAAGACTAAGGATGGCCTCCTCACATGGTCTTCTAGAAGCAGCTGATGACTCCAAAGCTCAGTATCACTCTTATCACTGTTATGAAGAGGCTTCAGCCCTAAAGCATGCAGATGGTGTGGCAGGCGTGGTCTCTGCCTGGTGTCGAATATTGGTGGTGGTGGTGCGGTGACAACAGATAACATGGACCATCTAAGTTTCCAACAGGCATTAAAGTAATAAAAGTAAAAACTCAAACATCATTTTGGCTATATATTTGTATACATTAAGGATTATTTAGTATAAATTTTTATATGTGAACCTATCATATTAAAGTATATAAAAATTTTATAGATATTGCCATCACATTACAGTTCCATGTCCTCAAGTTTAACTCATTTTGATACATTTATTTACCACTTCAATATTTAATATACTTACTGAGTCCCTCCCATGTTCAAGGAGGGAGGTGTTTCTACCTGGATATCTACCCGCATATCTGCATACCTCCACGTTAAGGCTGGAGACAGAAAGGTAAACAATGAATTTCCTACTCTGAAGGAATGCCCGATAGAGTGGGGGCATTAGCATGTAAGATGGTACTTAAAGGAAACAGTGACTGACTATGCACAAAGGTGTTGGGAAGGTCTGTCTGCGATACAGTGACATTTTAGTGAGGAACTTGAAGGACACATAGAAGGTCAGCAGGTAGAGAAAATCTAGGCAGAGGGATAGCAGAGTGACCAAGAGAATGCCTGGTTGGGCGGTGTGGCGGGTGTCTGGTGGAGTGGAGTTGAGAGATGGGTTGAAATCACTTCGAAATCTGGTTTAGATGACTGGACTGATGGTTTTGATGATGACTATGAGACCAATGTGCTTAGTCTTGAATGTACTGAGTCTTAAGTGCATGCAGATATCCAGGTAGAGACACCTCCTAGACAATTGGAAGAATGTATGGATACATTACAAATATGAAAAATATGAAAAATACAAAGATGAACATTGGGATACAAACACATGGTAGTTGAAGTTGAAGGAGTGGGTAAAATTCTCCAGGGAAGCATAGGGATAAAGGAAAATAAATCACTTTAAAATATCAAATGGAGTGAACATTTAAGAAGAGGAGAGTCAATGAGTTGGAGTCAGAAAAGTAAAAGGAGAATGGGATGATAGGGGAATGGCGATGCTAAAGGAGGAAAGTGAAGAGAAAGAGTTTGGTGAATGACATTATGTGCCATAAATAGATGAAGTAGAAATGTGTTGGACCTAGTGATTGTATTAGTCATGGTTCTCTAGAAGCACAGAGGTAATAAGATATCTGTCTCTGTCTCTGTCTCTCTATATCTCTATCAATCACCTATCATCTATCTATCTATCTATCTATCTATCTATCTATCTATCTATATCTGTCTATCTATATCTATCATCTATCTATCTACTACCTCTGTGTCTCTCTCTCTCTATATCAGGAGATCTATCATAACGACTTGGGTGTTGCAGTTTTAGAGCCTGAGAAGTACCAAGATCTGCAGGTGGCAAGGTGGAGGCCCAGGAGAGCTGATGGTATAGTTCTAGTCTGGGTCTGAATGTTGGAGAAGGTGGATGTCCCAGTTCAAAGACAGGCAGAGACAGAAAATTCTTTCTTACTTAGCCTTTTTGTTCATTTCATGCCCTAAATGGATTGGGTGAGGCACACCCACGTTGGGGAGGACAATCTGCTTTACTCAGTCTACCAATTCAAATGTTCATTTCTTCTAGAAACAGCCTCACAGACACAACCAGAATAATGTTGAATCAAATATCTGGGCACCCCTTGCCCAGTCAAGTTGATAGATAGAATTTACCACCACAGCAGTGAAAAGGCACTAGTGACCTGAGACCCTATCACAAGGAGTTCCCCTTGAGCAGCTCTGGTGATTTCCAGAGAACACAGGATGAGAAATAAACGGGAGTGAGTGAAGCGTTCTCATTCAAGTGAGTTAGTTGACTGTACAAGAAAGAAAAGAGACAAATATATTCAGATGGAAGATATGTTCAGAAGGAGCCTTTTTTAAGGTGAAGGAAATTTGAGTATGTTAGTATTTATTGGTTGAGACAGAGGAACTTGTGAACAGCAAGTGATTAAAATGACAAATGGGAAGAAGAAACAATTGACTGGTCAGCATATTGAGGGAGGCCAGAAGGAATGAGGTTTATATCCAAATGATAAGAAAATAAAACAACTTAATGGTAATAATCATAATAACATTATAAAGTGAGGAATGTGTTCCATTGCCCAAGTATCAGATTTAGGCTTTAAACATGCAGAATATGAGAGAACCATGGATATATCCCCACAGAAGTTTCATGCATCAATGCAAGAAAGTAAATGATATCAAATAATTACAAACACAGGTGGTATGATGTTTTTTTTTTTTTACAACTGTTCCAGAGCGTGAAACTTATAAAAGTGTCAGGAACACTATCTTGAATTTCTTTGTAAAGTCCCTGCCTAATTCATCTGGCTACAATCTTAAATAAACATCAAGTCAAAGAAGCCACTTAGCTCATAGAAGAAATGTCACAGAAAAATCTTGAAGTGTTAACAGATTTTTCAAGAATGACATAATTATTTCTGTAGGACCCAACCCCAGAATAGAAGTGAAATGAAAGATTACTCTGGACAAATGCAGAATGTCATCATTACGCAGATTGAACAACACTGCAAGATAGTAAGCTTTGACCAAAAGGGGACCATTCTTTTCTCCACTATCTTCCTACTGCTTAGCTCCTTCCTAGGTCTTGGCACCTAGATAGCATTCAACAAATATTAGTTAAATGAGTGAGAAGGAATGTTAACGATCCTAGGAGGGTGGTGCAAGTCTTCACTTACATTGAATTTCAGTGTCCAAGGAAAATTCTTTAAAGGCCAAGTTCCTAGGCATCTGTGGAACTCTGAAGGAAAACCCTTTTTCAGAACATAAGACCAAAAGGTACAAAAGGGGCAGGGTGAAATGCAAGCTTGTAAAGCTGAAGTGTGTGTGTCTGATACGTGGATTGAATGGCGAGGAGTGAGGTGGCTGGATTGTTCTCTGTAGAGGGCGCTGTCGTACATCCTCCGCATCCTCCTTAGGACGGAGGCACTCATGACCTAACCTCTTGGGGATGCTGGGCGGCTGACAGCTCTTAGCTGTGACTCTCAGGGAATTACCCTCAGAGGAAGAGAGAGTTGCTTAGCCTAAGGCCGCTCCTCATAAGCAGGCACTACAGTGACTGGTTAATGGGGGTGGGGGTGATGGTGGGAATAAAAGTCCCAAGCCCCTTGCTTCAAGATGGGACAACTCTGAATAGCTCTCCCAGCTCCAAGGATTTCCAGAGGACGGTCTGAGGTCTTTACTTTGCCTGCATCACAGTCTCACTCTTCCTGCTACCAATTCCTCCTTCGCTCCCTCACAGAGGTCCATCCCTGGGAACGCTGCAGGAAACCTCATGCTTGCTGCTGTGTCTCAGAGCCAGCCTGCTGTGGAGCCCAGCCTGAGACATTCTCTGCCCCTTATTCTTTCTACATGAATAGGAGGGCGCTGTTTTAAGGAAAATTCCAGGGAGAATCGGGCATAGGGCTTGGTTCCAGCGCACTACTTGTCCATGTCTTTCAGGACCAAAATAGTCCCGGCTAGGGGTTTGATCTTTATCTCAATTCTTTCAAAGGTTATTCCCATTTATTTCTGTCACCCCCAGCACTGAATTTTTTCATTCCTTTTCAAACTTGAATTCTGGGGGTACAGGCAACTTCCCCTTCTGACCCAGGAAAACACTGAAGCTCTTTAATTCCATATCCTCACTGAGGCAGTTCCCAAAATTAAAGCCACATTTAGAGGCTTCCTGTGGCTTTCTTAGAACATGTTAATTTTGAATTTCTGTTTTCTGCCACTTAGCTGCTTTTCTATGATGTTAGGACATATCAAGATATTTTCAGTTGAATTTTAAGTATAGCTAATATTTATTTAGCACTTATTGTTTATGTGTTTGACATTTCTATGGCCAAATAAAACCCAGATGCAGAAAATCACACAGAAATGCATAGATTAATGAGCTATGCTTTTGTTGTAATGCCTGCTCAGGTTTAGGAATATGTTTCTGGCTTCCCCATCCTGATCTCAAAACCCTTCGTCCCCCAAATAACCACTACCCTGATTCTCTAATAAACATTCCCTTGCATTTCTGTGTAGTTTATCAAAGACTGTGCATCCCTAGAGTTTGTAATTTTGTCTTGCCTGTTTTAAAAAATTTTAGTCTTTTGAATTTCTTTTAACCAGCATCTTCCCCTCCAGCCCTTTCTTTTCCTCGCAGATTCTCCATTGAAGAATTCGAGGCATTTGCTTGGCAGTTAACTCATGGTCTGGATTTTTCACTGTAATATTTTCTTCTCTCTTCTGTGTTCACATTGGCAGCTGGATCCAGACACTTGACCAGACTTGTGTGTGTGATCTCTTCTGTAACGGAGGGAATTGCAATCCCCCTTCTATCCCTTCAAACATCTTTACTGAAGCTCAATACTGGCCTCTATTCAGCCAGGGGGAGCCCCTTCTTGATGACTTCTGAGTCGTTTAAACATGACTTTTGATAATTTCTTTGCTATTTGGCATGATAAGGCTTTCCAGGCTCATCTTGTATATTTCTGGCCCCAGACATGGAAATAGCTACTTTTCTAAGAAGCCTTGGGTGTTTCTGGGAGGGAAATGATGTTTCAAAACCACAATCTGTTTGCTAGAGTTGGTCATTGTTTCTAAGCCTCTTCAGTGGACATTACTTCACACTGACAGGTCTAATTTAAATTCAGGAGTGTAGGGTTTTTTACTTAACTTCTGTATTACAGCTCTATTTCCTGTCTTCCATACCACAATCTTAGTTGTCAAGTGCAAAGGGGATGATAGAATCAGAATATTGCATCGTATCTCACTTACTCAATTCCAATATTATATACACAAATAGTAATAGTACTTCTGGCAATATAATCACTGAAGATAACTAAAATAATTTTTGCACACACTTGCCCCACCTTCCAATAATTTTTATAGCTGTGCTATATCTACATTGCCTAAGCAGATAGCCTTAATACTACACTTTAAGCAGATAGCCTTAATACTACACTTTTCTTCTCTAATGCTCAGTTGACTTTAGTTCTGTAATAACTATATGTTGCCTATATTTAGTCCTCATTACCAGTCCTTGTGTCTATGTCTTTCGAGTGATTTTGGTTCTCTAAGGCTCATTCTAGGATATTCCTCAGGAAGGGCTCATGGGAGTAATATTCCTTGAGTCCTTACAGGTTGAAACCATTTGTTTATGCTCTTTTTATCTGAAAGTCAGTTGCTGAATAAAAAGTCCTTTTCTCTTTATTTCCTTTAGACTTTCCTTGAATATGTTAAGTAGGTTTCTCTGTTTTTTTTTGCATGTGTGTGTGTGTTTTTTTCCCCCGTCATGAAGCATTGCTGTTTAAAGTATGGTGGTAACTTAATATTTTTTCCCTTGTAAGTCACTTGCCTTTTTTTCCTTAGATGCTTAAAGAATTTTTTTTTCTTTAAAACCTTTGATTTTAATAGAATTTGCCTTGCGTTGGGCATTTGGAATTGGTGATCTCAGAAGTGTGGTGCTCTTTCAATATATAGTTTTAATTCTTTTTCATTGCAGGAAGGCTTTTCTGAATGATTGTTTGTAGTGTTCTTACTCCTTGCTTTGGTTTTGTTCCCTAAGGATTCCTATGTCATGCAATTTGAATCTTCTTTGCCTGTCTACTCTTTGTCATTTTCCCTTAATCATTTTTTATCTCTTTATTTCTTTGTAAAATCTTCCTCCCTTCCCCCTTCTATTTTCTTAAGGCATAGTCTGTGCTTATTTGCTTTTGCATTCCTTCTAATTTAGTCTTCATATCTGAAATGTCTTTTCTTTATTTATAAATCTTTTCTATGCCCTGTCACCTCATTTCTGAGTTTTTCCAGTTCTGATTGATATTGTTCTTTTACATCTTGTATCATTCCTTAATGTCTCTATCTCATTTTGAATTAGGTTACCGTTTTGATCTGTCCTTGTCTTTTTGATATGCTTTAATTATCCATTGTGATGTTTTTCTGCTCTCTATTCTCTTTTATCTTATAATAACTTTGCATGGGACTTGACTTTGATACTTTTCTGCTGCTCTTTTGATGTGAAATCACTTTCTGGAAATTTTAGAGGCCTGGTTCGGGGAAGCTTTTCTAACTTCAGGGAGTTCCCTTGTCTGTTGTCTTCCAAGATTTCTGGTTCTGTCCTCCTCTTCCACTTTTACCTGGAGCTTTTCTTCCCTTTGCCTCTTTGGGCCTATTTAATTCAATTCTGATTACATTCCTGCGGTGTCTCCTCAGTGCAGGGTGCTTTCCGGAAAGGGGAGCCCTGTCCTGGAAGAGAGCTTCAGGCAGTGGAGCATCCAGTCTCCCCTCTCCCACCATGAGCCCCCTTTGCACTCTCCAAGCCCCGGGGTGGGTAAAGCCCTCCTGGGTGGTGGCTATTCCCAAACAGATTACCGGTGCTCCTCTCTGCCCTCTCTGCTTTCTTCTGCACAGATGCTGTGCCCACGCTCCCTGGTCCTGCCGCTGTGATGGTTTGTCCTTTCTAGCTAGTATTTGAAGTTTGTAAAAAATCTGATCATCTAGTTTCATTGCAAATGTTGACCACGGATTTTTGGTCTGCTGTTTAATCAGTTTGTGTGTTTTAATGTAGAGATAAAAGAAAAATGTACCATGTCCACTGCCAGCATCTTCTCCCAAGCACCAAGTATTTGCCAAGCACTCTACATACATTGTCTCAGTCAATGTTCAGGACATCCCAATGGGGTAGAGATAATGATTATTCTTATTTTAAACACAAGAAAACTCAGGCTCAAGAGGTCACAGAGCTTCTGAAGGTCACTCAGCCAGTAAGTGGTCGGGCTGAAATTTGGACCTCTGTCTGATTACTAAGACTGCTTAACCTTTACATAAAAAATAATTTCTTAAAAATTTTAAGTATAAATTCACAAAGAATGTTTTCCTAACCAAAATGTTAAGAAATTATTAGAAATGGTTGAGAAAAATATTAGAAAAATGTTCACTTTTAAATATAAGACAGTGATTGAGAAAATTAATGGTCAAGAACAGTTATACAAAGTGTTCATCTTAAAGTATAAGAATTGGATGATTTTTTTTCCTTTCGTGCATATCCCCAATTTCTCTAGTTAGTATATATTAAGTTCAAATTGAGAAACCCAACATACCTAATTTTTTTTTATTAAGGTGTTATTGATATACACTCTTATGAAGGTTTCACATGAAAAAAGCAATATGGTTACTATATTCACCCATATTATAGTGTCCCTCCCATACCCCAGTGCAGTCACTGCCTATCAGTGTAATAAGATCCAACACACCTTATTTAAAAAATTAAAATGGTTGAAAGTTTCCTTGGCTAGTCTCAAAAGTCTGTTTAACCCATTATGTACTTGAAATGCAGTACAAATAGGTGTATCTGTGTGTATGTAAATATATAAACACATGTACATAAACACATTTGATTAAAGCTGCAAAGCATGTGCCTGACATACTAAGTTTAGCATAATTGTTTAGGTGCATAGTGGCTAAAGATGTAGGGTCTGTGTTCAGACAAACCTGAATTTGAATTCTAGACCTTTTTCTTATTTGGGTTACCTTGGACAAATTTTTCAGCGTATTCAAACTCCTGTTTCCTTATCTGTAAAATGGGGATAATTTTGTAGGGTTGTCCTGAACCTAAAATGGCATAATGCACAAGTGGCAAAGCACCTATGACAGTGCCTAGCAAGTATGAGCCCTCACTAAATAATGAACAGCTGTTAACACAACCAATAATGAAACTAGGTTTAGTTCAGGAAAAGATGGAGGATTATAGCCATTCTGGAAGTAAATTCATGGAGCCTTTAGATGTAGATGGCTTTTTTGTTTGTCTTAAAGGGGAGGGCTTTTTCTCAGTTTATCAAGCATTAATGAGTGCCTTTAAAACCTTTCACAACTGGAAGAAACCAAAGTTACAGCAAGTAGCCTTGGAGCAGGTGGTCCGGTATGGAAACGACATCTCACACATCACATGAAAGGCATGTACCTATTGTAACTTGGAAATTGACTTCCTGTAGTGTTCTGGGGCCAGATTGGAAATTTCCCTGCTGGGCCAGTATGTACTTGACAGAAAACTTTGTCAGGCCTCCCAGGACATGATTTGGAAGGCCATTTGTAACCCTGATTACATAAACAAATTGAACTCAAGTGATAACTTGACATGTGCATTGGTGAGAAATGTTAGAGTATTCAATGAGTTTGGTTGGTTATAAAATCGTAATTCCTTTTTGGACAATGCAGTGAATACTCCCTTTGCCAGCTGGGTTTGTTATGTTGGGATGACTGCTGTAGAGATAATAGAAGCATTTAGTTTATTGAGCAAAATGTCTGATTCGAAATGTGTAAATGTGATGGCTCTCTTTCTGATTTTTGACTATCATATCACTTGTTCAGTAATAAGTTGCCTCTTAATATCCAGAGGCCAAGAGAGAGGTCATTTCTTGTGTCCAGAAACCTGGGGAAGGTAGACAAAGTTTGGGTAAGGAGCATGTATTGCAAAAGAAATCTCCTGGTACCTCAGGCAATGTTGCCCCATTGAGAACCTTCCTGCCAGCTAGTGCATCTGCCTTCCCAGGCCCAGCCCCACCTCCACCCCACCCCCAAACCACCTGGGAAGTCTGGTTGTGCTGACAATAGTATGGGTGAGAACAATTGTACCCATTGTTGACTCCCATGTACTTCCAAGAAGGGAAAGCATGATGTGAAAAGAATCTGTTACCTAATGTCAGCGTGTAGGAAATATTCATTGTGGTCCATATGAAACATGATTTTCAATTCCAAGAATCTAGAACAGGTTCTTTTCAGGTTCCCAGTTCCTGGCAAAGATACATTTCTTCTGAGCAACTAGTTGTTTCTATTTTGTGATAGGTATTTTGTGAATTTTGATAAAAATAATAATTCTCTCTTTGTTTTGGTCACTAGATCATGCTTGTGGCCCATCTCAATAAACCGTACTGTATCTAAGCTCAAAAGACATGATCTTTTACATAGATAGTTATCTTGAAAACAGGGGTATAGCTCTAGATTGCTCTCTCTTAGTTTCCCTTCACTGTGATTTCCTCATCTATCATTTATTCTCTAGTATATATATATTTTCAAAGTCACTTCAAATCCTTTTTGAATCAAGTTAAATTAGATATGCACCTAACATTTTCCAAGCCAGGACAAGAGTAGAGAAGTAAACCTACATCCCTTTCCATTGTTTAATCAGTCATGAACCTGCACTTGGTAAAGAAGATGAGGTTGCAGGGATTTTATGTAGCCTTTTCCATTTATTATCTTTTGAAAAAAATCCCCACCTTCTTGCTCATTTAATTGCTATGATCAGGAGTTACATCTTTATCAAATAAAGAACTTTAAGGTCCTGTTCTTGAATTCTGCAGGTGGGTGTAATAAAGTTTTTATTTTATCTTAATTTTTTTCTATGTCATTGAGAACAATAGTTTTGGTTCAATAAAGGACCAGCATTGGTGAATATCAAATGGTTTTTCTTTTTTCTTAAGAAGGAATATGATTCTACTCATCTATTTTTTTATTTATTTAATTTTTCTCAAGGCATTTAACTTTTACCAGTCTTAGTGTACAGGCTGATGAATGCTCATGTAACCATCGCCTAGATCAAGTTAGCAAACATTCTCACTAATTTGTTCTTTCACCTATTTCACTCATCCCCCTACCCTCTATGGTAGCCACCAGTTTCTAATACAGTTTTAAAAGATTCTGTCTTGACCAAGCTTTGAAGGAACTGACCTGGCTAGAGGCTGGTTAGTTCTCCTTCTTGAGCAGCTAAGTGCACACCCCCAACCACCAGCTTTATGGGGCTCTCACACTTTGGGCCACTGTATCCTGCTCTAACTGCCCCCGGGACAGGTGCTAGATAACCAAGGACAGCTTCTTTGCTCCAGAGGCTGCTGAATTTATTCAAATTAGTCAATCCCCAGCCGGCTTGGCCTGCCTCAACCTTTCCTTCCCACGGAAACCACAATATAGGTGCTTGCCCCCCACATGCCCCTTCTGCCTCCTGATGGATCTGGGTGCTTCCCCCGTGTGGCTTTGTGTGGCATATGCTGTGTTCTCTCCAGGGAACTGTGAGTACAACTAAACTGTAAAACTCTTCCCAGTTTCTCTCTGGATTTGCATCTGGCTACCATACCTCACCCAAGGTAATGTGGTAAAACATTGACTCTTGACAGATGTCTACCCATCTTAGTTGTTCCTAGTTTCTAAAATTTAAGTAGCCCATCTTTTAAAGATTTTCTGAACATAAATGTTTTAGGTTTTTGCTTTCTTTTCTGAGATTGGCTTTGGGATTTTTCTATCAATTAATGTAAAAGTTTAAAAATAAGGTGTAATCCATGCAAAGTACATGTCAATATGTTTTTATAAAAAATGTAAATTGAAGTGAAAACATAAAACACAAAATTCAACCTCTTCATACATGCTTGCAAAAAAGTTATATTCTCCTAAAATATTCAAAACAATCTATTAAAATTAGAAGGCAAAATACAAATTATAATGAATGAATATCAAAGCTTAAAATGTTATTGAACTGCTGTTTTAAATTTAATTTTAAAAATATTTAAGCCATATTAAATACTTTTATACAGATAGAACTGTTCACAGGTCTAGAGTTCAGTATCCATCAGGTTGCCAATGTAACGAGCAATGTCATGGTTCACATATGTAATATCTATCCTGTTGATTCTCAACTGGGGAGATTTGAAAATGTCTGGGTGTATTTTTGATTGTCACAAGCAGGGCTGGGGAGAAACTACCTAATGGATAGAAGCCTGGGATGCTGCTAAATATCTCAAGTGCACAGCAGAGCACACCCTCCCACCCTCCAAAAACTCGAAGAATTATCCTACCCTAAATGCAAATAGTGAGGGATTGAGAAATCCTGAAGTGTGTGTGTATAGACACACACACACGCGCGTATATATAATATAAATTCTAGTGTGTATATATAATATTGATTAAATATATTCTATGTATTAATATATTACATATAAATTATACACACAAATGTAAAAGTAATAAGAATTATTTAAGATTGTAAAACATTTCTCAGCTATGTGCAGTGGTTGCAGGTAGTGTATTAATTTGTGGCTACCTCTGGAACCATGAGTGGGAACACAAAGAAAAACAAGAAAATATTTAGCATTACTGGGAAATAATACTTTGTTATACAATAATCTGTTGTGTTCACGTTACCTCAGAGGAACAATTTGACAGGTTAATTAATTTGTCTTGTCTCTTAAGTACTTCTGCTGCTGAAATCCCCTTCGTACCGTAAAGCAGTGCCCATTCGTCAGCAGGGGCACAGCTCACAAACTTTTGCAGCGAGTAAATGAAGCCATTTTTTGTGTGGAGGATGTGAGGCAAGAGATGACGAGTATTTCTCTGGGGTCTGAACACTGTTAGTTATGAGGGTGGATGTTCATAATATAAGTTGTGCTGTGCCTGGATTCCGAGAAGCAGAGATACTCGTGTAGCCCTTATATATACATTCATCTGTGTGTGTGTGTGTGTGTGTGTGTGTGTGTATACAGAGGCCCCTTGTGCTCAGATTGAAGGGCAGCCATAAATAGTTTTAAAAAATATGTGAAATTGGAGGCTTTGGATTTTCAACCTGAAATTAGAAGGTGGTTAGGTGGGAATCAAGTCAGAAATAAGTGGAGCATATGGTAATGTTAGAAGAATTGGTCTTACATTTATACTTGAATAGTGTAATAAAGGGCAGGCATTTCTGTCTGTCTGCTAGACTCCTGAATCAACCGTAGAACACGTGTGGACTGATCTCAGGCCAAGTTGTTTGTGCCTAGAGCAAGATGAGAAGTGAAAAAGCCAACATGGGTAAGGCCTGCGGGAACAGGACCCTTGATCCTGAAGCTGCCTGGGCCTGATTCTACCCAGGGGATTATAAGTGAAAGAAAACTTAGGTTTAAATACTTTCACTCTGCCGAATCTTATTTCTCTTCCCCCACTCCAATTTCCCTGGTTCATTTTCTCTTAATTGGTCCTGATTGGAAGTCATCATAAATCAGAATAATTTCTCTTTCATGCTCTTCAAATTTTAACTCACCAAAAAAAGTCTTTAGCTGGAAATGTCCATAAAAGATGAATGTCAGTGGTTTCATCTCTAACAGGGAGAAAATGAAACTCAGACATTTTGGAGTCACAGTCAAACTACCTCAGTATGATTGTGAATTGATTTATACAGGGCCTTTAAGAAACTTCATGTCCTTTTTGGAATACACTAAGCAGGAATCACTCTTTCACAAAGCCAGGAATTATAGCCACCCGTGAAGTTAAATGCTGCATCTGTCTTAGCCTGGGTCTGTGCTAGGCTGATAATTTACTTCAAGACTCAAAAAAGCGATTTGTCTCTGCTCTCTGGTTCTCAAAATGACTTATTTAATACTTAATGTATTTAGATAAAGGGTGAAGATTTCTTTCTTTTCTCCTTCCTTCCTTTGCCTCCTGCATTCTTCCCCTACGCCTTCCCTTTTTTCCTTCCGTTTCCTAACCCACATGCTGTAGGTGACCTTGATGATGACCTGCTATCACACAGGAAACCGTGTGGGAAATAGCAGTTTATATACGGATAGAGGTTACACATGTTCCTTTAGCCCCAAGTTTGCAAGGAAGAACAACTTATTTTCTAGTAATTTCTAGGCATTATTTGAATAATTTAAAATCTAGTACATAAAAGACATTTATATGCATCAGTATTTGAGTTTGCTAGACACCAAATCTAGATTGTTGAGACTGAGAAAGTGTAGGGTACATGTAATATGTATGTGTAACGTTTTGCCTGAATAACCGCTGAATTTACCTATTTTATTCCATTACTTCCTCAAGTAGTACAGTCTGGGCATTGGCTTCAGAGAAAACGTGAGAAAACATTTTAGTGAAACAAATCTAAGTTTCAAACTTAAATCATAAGCTAGTCTTTTTTTTGGAGCAATTTAAAAAAATTTTAAAAATTCGCCGTATTAGTGCTGTATAGGTAAACCATGAAGGTCAACCAGAAAGATCCCAAGAAAAGATAAATGTTAAGAGAATAGAATTTTCTTGGAACCTTGCCTCATTCTTTCTCTACAGCTCAACAGAGACACTCCAAATAAAGCTCCCCTCATGTTGTCAGGTCAGTTAAGACCAATAGGAAGACTGCCCTACATTCTTTTTTACTTAATGGCCAAATGATCTTGAAGCAGCCCTGAGCTTCAGTTTGTCTATTCATAAAATGGACACAACAATTCCTTTACTGGTTTTGCAGAGAGCTGAAGTCTAAGAATGGTAAATATCAGTTATAACCTTAGTCGAACACCTAAGTTTAATACTGATATACAGCAGTGGTCTTAAGACAAATATCAGTGGTTTAAAGAATAATGAAGAAAGGACCATTGTTATTTTATGGAGAGAAAGGGTGCAGGATAGACTCCTAGGATTAGGCAGGTGTGTGGCTAAGGGGTACCCTATGAGGAGGGGCAAAGAGATGAAATACATGTTTTTCCCACATCAAGTTCTGCTCAGGCTTTGTCTAGCATCATCCAGCATTTAGTCATTTCTCTCACCTGGTAAGGACAGTTATATTATACGTGGTCTACTGAAGGAAAATCAGGATTTTAGAGTCTTCAGCTTTTGATTGTGAGATATAGAAGTATTTTCTCCTATATAGGATGCACGAAAAGCCAGCTGGCTAGAAAACCCTGTCCCTTCCCTTTGCCTTCCAACACTTCTGGAAAAGAGTATGAAGACTTACAAGTATCATGTCTTGCATAGGATTTATTATTTTATTTATTGAAATAGTGTGAAGTACTTGGGATCCTAAGATAGACTTCTGCCTCTTTTCTTCACCTGTTCATCACATATTCTAAGGTGCTGAAAGAAACAGAATGAAAGGGCAAGAAAGGGAGGGGACAGGGAAGGAAGGGGAGGGAAGGGAGGGAAGGATCAGGAATGTGGGCACCTGCTGTGTGTCAAACACTGCATCCAACATTTTACATTTTAGGACCTTAACCTTAGAGTCTGGTACTTTGTCTGCTTACTCCAGTGACTACTGGACATTGAGATTAATTTCCTGTTTTCAGATTAAGTGATATTAACTTAAAAATTACATTCTCTCTCTCTGATCCTGGTGGTATCTTTGGGTGGTGTCGTAGATAGTTGGAGCTGCTGTAACAAAAATTGCACAGACTGTGTGGATTGAACAACAAACATTTGTTTCTCACAGTTCTGGGAGCTAGAAGTCCAAGCTTAAGGAGTAAGCAGATGCGGTGTCTGGTGAGAGCCTGCTCCCTGGTGCACAGAGGGCCGTCTGCTTGCTGTGTCCTCATGTGGTGGGAGAAGTGAGGGAGCTCTCTGGAGTCCCTTCTGTGTGGGTGATTGTCCCAGTCCAAGGGCCCAACCCTCTCTATCTATCTAATCACCTCCCAAAGATCCCGCCTTCTGATAGTATCATACTGGAGGTTAAGATTTTAACATGAATTTCGGGGGAACACAAACATTCAGTCTCCTACGTTTGGGAGAAAAGAAGTGCCCCCTGCTAAACAGACAAGGCGTAATGCTGTGCTCTGAAACCACAGCGTGTGCTCTACAGTTATGCCAGCAGCTAAGCATCATAGACTCTGACAGAATGTGGAAAGTCCTTATGCAGCTTCTCATCAGCTCTTGAGAATTTTCCTGTGTCTCCTCCTTAGGAGCAGCAAGTCTAGTGGTGA
Organism: Manis pentadactyla; assembly: GCF_030020395.1. Lineage (NCBI taxonomy): Eukaryota > Metazoa > Chordata > Mammalia > Pholidota > Manidae > Manis > Manis pentadactyla. The sequence goes on from NC_080032.1 coordinate 73,224,905, forward strand.
GAGATAGATAAATAAAGTCTAGAGACCAATTAACAGGCTAGATGTGCCTTATCTAATCAGACTGTGACAGTCAAACAAAAGCTTTCTTTGAGTGCCTGCCTAGAAGGTGTTTGCAGAGAACGCAGATGCTTAAAATGAGCATCTGCTTTTTAGGTGAATTTACTGGGATTATGGATCTGATTTTTCCTGAATCAAATACTCGCTTTTCTTTCTCTCTCTCTCTCTCTCTCTCTCTTTTTTTAAATAAAATAAGAGTCCCTTCTTTGGGCTAAAGTGATTAGAAGTCTTCAGTGAAACTTTACTTTTGTCACATGTTAGGCAAACTCTCATGTGACCCTGCTGGCCTGCTAGAATTCATAGAAAAAGCAGGAAAATAAGAGAAAGAAAGAAGGGAATCAAGCTAAAATTAACAGTCCAGAGGATTTTTTTCAATAGCATGGTAGGGTGCTTTTGCATGGTGATACGCATGGTGTGCTAAGACCAATTTTGGATAAAAATCTCCCCTTCTTGTATGAGGATGAGGAGCTTCTCTTAGAGTAACAGAATTCTGGGACAGTGGTTATTTTGACTTTGCGTCTCTGCTTTGCTTTACAAGACCTCTCCCTTCCAGTTAACTAAGATAAGAATGAAGAGATGGGACGGATTTAGGGACAGGTGGGTTGGGAGGGGGAAATGAAAACTGAATCTGTTTGGGTACATTGCTCCACGTGGAGATACCTAATAGATGGATTTAGATAGAAGTAGTTCTGGAACTCAGAAGAGAGGTATGGATTGACAATAGACTTGGCTCATTTAGGCACTGATTGACACTTGATGAGCAGGGAGCATAAAATACAAAGTGGAATCCAGGGTACAAATGTGAAGGGCCTACTAAGTTCTTGTGATGGTGTTCAAAAGAAAATCAGTACAAAAAAATTGCCACCAGAACACAAGGTACCTGACTGGGATTGACATGGAAATTTTCTGCTGGTCTAAGCCATGCTGATCACATTTCAGCCATTTTCATAAATTATATTTTATGATAGATGTGACCCACAATGACCATTTTAAAATACAGCAAGTTGTTTAAATAAGCAAATTGGGAAAACCGAGAAAAGACGGTCATTGTGGTCATGCTCTTCACTTGCTGCCATTCGACAGTGTAGGACTGTTTTCTGCCCTGACCAGGTTTTCTTATTTATTCATGAGGCAAAGTTCTGGCAATTTTAGCAATCACATATTCAGATATGCAAAGAAAATGTCAATTCTTAAATGTTCAGTAGTGATCTGATCTGCTTTACAAGCCTTCACCTACACCAGACAGTGAGGGGGGAGAAAGTCCAGCTATGTTTTTGTCTAGTGTTTAACTAGTCTCTTTATGTAAATCGGCCCCCCTGTAGGTGTCGCCAATGAAAAGCCCAGTCTTTGGGAATCCCATATCCACGCCCATTCTCTTAGTTTCTTACAGCTGCTGTTAACAATGTATGACCAACTGAGTGGTTTAAAACAGAAATGTATTGATGCACAGTTCTGGAGGCCAGAAGGGCCAAATCAAGGTGTTGACAGGTCTGTGCTCCATCTGAAGCCTGTAGGGGCCTCCTTCCTCACCTCTTCCTACCTTTGGGTCACGTGCTAGCAGTCTTGGCTGTTCCTTGGCTCACAGCCACATAATTCTCTGCCTTTGTCGTCAGGTGGCGCTCTCCCTGTGGATCTCTGTCGTCACACGGCCATCTTCTTTTAAGGACACCCTACTCCAATATTACTTCATTTTAACCAGTTTCCAAATAAGGTCACATGCTGATGTACTAGGGCTTAGAAATTCAACATATCATTTTGGGGGTACACAATTCAAATCACTACAGCATCTTTCCCTAAAGCTGGCATTGAGGCACATGAAAGAGCGTACTCTTACCTGACAGAGGGCCACTGTTTTTTGCATCCTTGCTGGTCTCTGATGACAGGTGGTTGCTCCGAGTTGCTTCTGGGACTGAGTGCTGAGGTAGAGCTTCTGTTCTTGTTGTAATAGTGCCCAGTGCTGCGGTGTGATACCAGTGTAACCTGTGATCCGTTCTCTCTGCTGGTTAAGACTCAACTGATTTCCTGGTTTCCATTTTGGAGAATGTGGGAAATTTTCAGTCTACTTGCTCAATCCCGTCTCCACCATGCTGAAGCTGAGAAGGACTGAGGGCGCAGGAGAGCTGAATTTTGGCTTTCCCTTTGTCAAACATGACGGGTCATCAAGATTACATTACAGTAGACACGCACAGACGAGCGTGACCGCCTAAAGCAGCCTCTTCCCAGAGTCGCAAATAGGAGGCAGCTCCTGGACTCTTACAAACCTAAGTAGAGGCTTTCTCCAGCTTTCCCTGCACCCAGCCTGCTCTACTTCTACAGGCTTGGAGAAGGTGGGGATGGGCAAGAATGTAATGAAGGACTCTGATGTCTGCTTTCCTTTTCCACCTCTGTCTTCTTCCAAATTCTTTCCCTTGGACTGAAAGGAATGGACCTTGTTTTGCTCTGTGTCAAACTCTCCTTCTGCCTTAGGGCAACAAGCCTGACTGCCAAATGATCAGGAAAGAAGGTGTAGGCCCTTTTCAGTTTGGAAGGAACCCTATGATTTGAGTCCTCCAGGCAGGAGTTTAATGTGGGAGACTTAGAATACCTTTGAGTTGGGCATAACCAAAGATAACCAGATAGATTGGTTTAACATCACAATGGTTTTTGATGATGTTTTTTATCACAAATATTTATACAAACATTTTTTTTGTAATATTTTTTTATGCCTATGTGCTAATAACTTGAATTACAGTCTGTACATTAAGGGACTAGGCTTTGGAGTGAGACTGCTTGGGTTCAATTCCCAGTCCTACCACTTACTGTTTGAAAGTGGGAAACTTACTTAATCTTTATGAGTCTCTGTTTCATGGTCTTGAAAATAAGAATAATAACAACACCTCCCTGAGGGTTATTGTGAAGATTAAAAGAAGTAATAAAGTGGTTCAAGAGCACCAGGCACATAGTGATTGCTCAGTATATGTTGGCTGATATTACTAGGAGCGTTTATTTGGCATTACCTACTTTGTTACTATGCTGTGCCTTTTGCTTTTTTTCCTCCCAACAAATTGTAGTCCTCTCTCTGTGGCATTTTGTCCGACAAGACATTGCCTGTCACACAGCAGTATATATCCTCGGTTTTAACATAGATGCATTTCACATTGGATCGCAAGTTGCTGATATGTCCATGGAGGGTTTGCTGCCCACCAGTGTGTGGGGAGGACTGATTAAGAACCACTCATCCAGTGTGGAATTAATGCATATCTGAACATAGCCATGAACTTGCTAAGCTAAAGAGAACAAATGGCTAGCCTTGTAAATGCTAAAACGACATGACACACTTACTTTTTGTTTTATTTAAAAGTAGTGCTTTTCTTTGTATTCAAATATATAGGAAGGATGACATTGTAGGACAATTTTCGTCTTTCCATGTGATGCATATATCAGCATAAATGTAATAGAAAACTTTATGAAACAAATCTTAGCTTTCCTGGTAGAAACACTTTGATGTCTGATTTTTAATTCACACTGTTATCTGGAAAACTCCTGGATGATTTAATGATTTTGAGAAGAAGAGCTCATCTGAGAAGGAAAGTTCTATAAGCACAATAAGGGCAATTTTATATTTAGCTTATTGCTTTAGACAAAACTTACTCTGTTAGTAACATTACTTGGGCCTCTACTAGTAAACATTCTTGTGGCATATTTAAGAGGGCGATGGAAGCTAACTCCTCAGCACTGTTCCTTTACTTTTGTGCTCTTAAATGCTTATTGAAATATAACTAAAACTGCCAGTTTTCTTTCTGGAAATTGTAGGGTTTGGAAATTATTGAAGTGAGAATTAGCGAGGTTCTGCTCTATTTAACCCAACTTTTCCCTACTATGGTTTAAAAGCCATTAGCTCTTGTTCTGTCTTCTTGACTAATGAGAATAATTGATTCCTGTCTTCTTTTTACATTATCCATTTATGTATTTTTGTCCACTAAGTGTTCCCTTTTAAAGTGATGTTTTCAAGAAATGCCATATAGGTGATCCATGAGTAGAGGTTCCTGGTTATACTAATCTGAAAGGGCTTATTTCTGGATCATTAAACCAATTGGTGGAATTAGAATTAGACAAACAGATCTTCTCTACTTCAACTTGAGTCTGTCTATCAGAATGGAATAAAATGCTTGGCTTCATGCTTTTCATTCCCCTACTTACCCACTAATTACTTGAGTCTGTTCTTTATTGGATTTTAGAGCAGAAAGTAACATTTGAAACCAGGTAGCTCAATTTCATTACTGTACAGATGGCCCAGGATGGTCAAATTCTGTGCAGCTGCACATGCCTGGAACACTTTCTTCCTCATTTTATGTACAGCTATTGCCTTCCTCCCTTTCAGGACTTAACTGAAAGCCTAAATATTAAATATAACCATTTTACCTGAAATATGTTTTTCCATCCCTTGACTTTTAGTCTGTACTTGTCTTTGGGTTTGAGGTGAGTCTCTTGTAAGCAGCATATAGATGGATCTTGCTTTTTTATCCATTCTATTACTCTGTGTCTTTTGATTGGTGCATTCAGTCCATTTACATTTAGGGTGATTATTGAAAGATATGTACTAATTGCCATTGCACGCTTTAAATTCGTGGTTACCAAAGGTTCAAGTTTAGCCTCTTTAGTATCTTACTGCCTAACTTAGCTTGCTTATTGAGCTGTTATATACACTGTCTGGAGATTCTTTTCTTCTCTCCCTTCTTGTTCCTCCTCCTCCCTTCTTCATATGTTGGGTGTTTTGTGCTGTGCTCTTTCTAGGAGTGCTCCCATCTAGAGCAGTCCCTGTAAGATGCCCTGTAGAGGTGGTTTGTGGGAAGCAAATTCCCTCAGCTTTTGCTTGTCTGGGAATTGTTTAATCCCACCATCATATTTAAATGATAGCCATGCTGGATACAGTATCCTTGGTTCAAGGCCCTTCTCTTTCATTGCATTAAATATATCATGCCATTCTCTTCTGGCCTGTAGGGTTTCTGTTGAGAAGTCTGATGTTAGCCTGATGGGTTTTCCTTTATAGGTGACCTTTTTCTCTCTAGCTGTCTTTAAAACTCTTTCCTTGTCCTTGATCTTTGCCATTTTAATTATTATGTGTCTTGGTGTTGTCCTCCTTGGGTCCTTTCTGTTGGGGGTTCTGTGTATTTCCGTGGTCTGTTCGATTATTTCCTCCCCCAGTTTGGGGAAGTTTTCAGCAATTATTTCTTCCAAGATACTTTCCATCCCTTTTCCTCTCTCTTCTTCTTCTGGTGTCCCTATAATACGGATATTGTTCCTTTTGGATTGGTCACACAGTTCTCTTAATATTGTTTCATTCCTGGAGATCCTTTTATCTCTCTCTATGTCAGCTTCTATGCGTTCCTGTTCTCTGGTTTCAATTCCATCAATGGCCTCTTGCATCCTATCCATTCTGCTTATAAACCCTTCCAGAGTTTGTTTCATTTCTGCAATCTCCTTTCTGGCATCTGTGATCTCCCTCTGGACTTCATCCCATTTCTCTTGTGTATTTCTCTGCATCTATGTCAGCATGTTTATGATTTTTATTTTGAATTCTTTGTCAGGAAGACTGGTTAGGTCTGTCTCCTTCTCTGGTGTTGTCTCTGTGATCTTTGTCTGCCTGTAGCTTTGCCTTTTCATGGTGATAGGAATAGTCTGCAGAACTGGGACGAGTGACGGCTGGAAGGACTTCCTTTCTTGTTGGTTTGTGGCCCTCCTCTCCTGGGAGAACAGCGACCTCTAGTGGCTTGTGCTGGGCAGCTGCCCGCAGACAGGGTTTCTGCTTCCTGCCCGGCTGCTATGGAGTTAATCTCCGCTGTTGCTGTGGGCGTGGCCTGGCTCGGGCAGCTGCTCCAAAGTGGTGGAGTCGCGTTGGAGGGGGAGCGGCCAGGAGGCTATTTATCTCCGTAAGGGGCCTCCCTGCTCCCTGCAGCCCAGGGGTTAGGGTGCCCAGAGATCCCCGGATTCCCTACCTCTGGATTAAGTGTCCCGCCCTGCCCCTTTAAGACTTTCAAAAAGCAACTGCCAAAACAAAACGACCACAAAAATAAATAAATAAATAAATAAATAAATAAATAAATAATGGCCGCTTGTTTTTCTTTATTCTCCGGCACCATCCTCAGGTATCTGCTCACTGGTCTTGCTGCCCTGTTTCCCTAGTATTGGGTTCCCTGTCCCTTTAAGACTTCCAAAAAGCACTCACCTCAACAAAACAACAACAACAATAACAAAAACGGCCGCTCGCTTTTCTTATGTCCTCCGGGGCCAGGCCTCCGGTACCTGCTTATCGTTCTTGCTGCCCTGTTTCCCTTGTATCCAGGGCACCACTCAACGCACTGTGTCTGTCCTCTGGCCCGGATGGCTGGGGCTGGGTGTTCGGCAGTCCTGGGCTCCGTCTCCCTCCCGCTCTGCCTGCTCTTCTCCCGCCGGGAGCTGGGGGGAGGGGCGCTCGGCTCCCGCGGGGCCGGGGCTTGTATCTTACCCCCTTTACGAGGCACTGGGTTCTCTCAGGTGCGGATGTGGTCTGGATGTTGTCCTGTGTCCTCTGGTCTTTATTCTAGGAAGAGTTGTCTTTGTTATATTTTCATAGATATATGTGGTTTTGGGAGAAGATTTCCACTGCTCTACTCACACCACCATCTTGGCTCCTCTGCGAATATAACCATTTTAAAGAGAACTTCTCCTGCTCCCCTATTTGTGAAGGCCTGTGTCCTTCCCCATCACTGCACTTTCTTGATTTTCTTCCCAGAGCTCATCATAAAAACTTACCATGCTATGCTGTGTACTTACTTATTCTGTCTTTTCTGCTATGCAGTACGATTCATAAAGGCAAGTTTTCTGATGGAACTGGTAACACCCGGCTTCCAGTCCTCAGGAAGGTGCCTGATGCTGTGTAGGCACTTGATATAAGAGCTGGGACCAGAACTGTATCTTCTCTCTTTTCTTCTTTAGTGACAGACAGACAGACAGACAGACAGACAGACAGACACACACACACACACACACACACACACATACACGTTTGTATGCAAACATGTATATATATGCACACAGACCCTGATATAAACCAGCAACATTGTTTACCTGAAATTCCTGGTCATGTGACTGCCATTTAGTTTTGTAATAGTGTTACATACTCAGTCCACAGTAGGAGTTCTTACATTACTATTACATGCAAGAGACTAATTCAATTATGCAGAAATCATATAACATCTGGGAAGTGGAATAGCTACAATTTCCCTTCTCCCAAAAGGGAAGGAAGATTCTGAAAATGGAAAATGCATGTTAAGCTAAAGCACCACCTTTCAAAACAGTATGTAGGCATGTTCATGGGATAAGCTGAAGCCAGCTCTCGTGGAAGTGGTTGCAATAAGAAACTGTGCTGGCCATAATTTGCACTTGTAGTGCAAGGCAAGATCACCTGCAGAGTCCTTGAAACACACTGATGTCCTGGCTCTACCCCTGGATCCCTTGGATCAGGAACTCCAGTGGTGGGTCCTGCAAGTGCATATATTTAAAAATCGCCACTTGTCATTCTGTTATAAACCAGAATTTAGACCAAAACAGAGGATAAGCTTTGGTCCTGGATAACCAAATTTGCCTTCACTGTGTTAAGAGTACGTCCTTTGGTAAATCAGTAAGCCAATAACTACCATGGATGCAAGATTATGCACACTGTGGAAGGTTCTTAACTGAAGATATTTTGTAGATGAACATTGATAGCGTTACTTTAGGATACAGTATATATGATTGGCCACTGAATACTTCTGAAAATGATCTGATATTTTAAATGTGGTCATCTAAGTGGTAATTTTGTGGGAGTGATTACCCTTCTTGAAAATGTGCCAGTGTGCCTTCGTGTGGATCTGTCACCTCTCTCTGCCCACTCACCGTATGGATTCCTTCTCCTGTTTTAAGTTAGGGTTCAGGGCTTGTCTCCTTCAGAAAGATTTCTATAAATAGCTCCGTCTATTCTAAAGCATACTTACTGTTTGTCATATTGAGCCTGATCTGTCTTTGTAAATTGCTCTTATGCACATACGTCTATGAGCTGCATATTAGTCACAATGTCCACCTCAATAGCAGCTTTTTAATATGGATTACAAGGACCCAAAGACATATGAGTGCCCAGTAGATATTTTTTGACTAAATGAGTAGCCAGGCCTGCTCATTCCAGGCAAGCATGTTTACAAGGGCAATTTTAAAGCACAAAAAGTTGTTGGCAGTTTGTTCCTGTGAAATAAAAATGAAATAGAATTTTCTTTTTTCTTGCGGCTGATTTCCTTTCACAGGTTTCTTCACCACTTGGCTGGTGTTCAACTTTGTCAGAGCGGAAACATCAGACAGCTAGAAAAGAGGTTCTCTGTTGATAAATATTTGATTTACAAGGTATTGAGAGGTTTAAAGCAATGGAAGGGAGTTTGCCTAATGGGAGATGTGTTTAATATAGTGAGGAAGATTACCAATAACCAGGTCTGTTTTTCCTTCCAATGGCCAGTGGGTACCTAGCTTTATCAGTCTTGTTGCGTTACAGATTGTTCTGGAATTGGCTACAACTAAGCAAATCGAGGAGGACAGGGATGCTCTTGGTTCCACAAGAGAAATACAGCTGAAGGGAATATTCTCAGATTTTTCTTTTCTTCTTTTCTATAACCTGTAATAAATATTGTATGTCTCAGCAGCATAGGGGAAAAAAATGATTGATCCTTTCTCAGTAATATAGATATGTGGCTGTATATGTTATATGCAAGACGAATGATTGAGTGAGAATGGGGGAGGGTGGCAAAGGAAGCAGTGCCGGCTGGTACGCGTGGAATCGCCAACAGCAATCTATCAAAGCACTGTCAGGAGTGCCGGAATAGATGCTGAAGTTTATCTCTGATTTAATCACTTGTTTTTCTGTTGTCTAAGTTTTGCTTAAATTTGTTTTCTTTTTAAATTTTACTTCTCACTCCCCCCTCCCCCAAAATGTGAAAGAAACAGGAACAATGAGGATAGAAATCAAATTGATTGAATCAAACCCTAAATAAAATAATGTGCTGCCTTTTATGTATGTTGTGAATCTTTTGTACAAAGTTAACCCTCCAGATCTTGTGCTGCTGTTTATGAGCATTGCCCTTAAGTTTGCTTCTTGTTTTTGTTTTTTTTTCCATAGGAAGAGTGCAAACAATTCATTTTCAGTGGGGATGATATTGGTCCCAAGGGAGCAAAAATTGGTTGGGGGAGCAAAAAATGATCGTATATCATTATAGTTTATGACCCCCCAAAGGGCTATAGGACATACATAGGTAGATGATATCTGCGTTTTGTTTAATCTCACCTTAACTACTGAAATTTTTCTTTGCTGAAGGTATCGTATGGGAGGATATTTAACCAGGTAATTTTACATGGACTATGTTTTGTTGGAAACTTGGTTTCAAGATGAACAGCTGTACAAAAAAAAAAGAGTCTGTGTAGGCTTGAGGTGTAAGTTTGAATTCTTCCTGGGTTACTTAGTAAGTTAGTCTCCTCAAACTGCTGGAGAGTAGAAGTATGGGTGGAACACAGTTTTGGGAAACTGTGCTATCCTTTGATAATGAATGCTATGTAAGTAGCTCATATACTTAGGTCTGTTTATCCACGCAGTGGAGATGGGCTTATGAGTTTTCACCAGGAGGGTTGATTTCTTGCTCCCTGTCTCCCCATAGTCTGAACATAATCCAGTGCTCCATTGTAACTCACAGCTGTGTACTCTGAGCCTCCAGCAGTTGGACAACTGCAGTTCAGGTTTCCCTACCTGGCGCTGGTCCCACTTGCGAGTGTGTGTGTTCGGGCAATCCACGGCTACCTTTATTTACCTGCTATTCCAATCTTGGGGGAAGCAGTTTGTCCTGATCCTCACCCCCTCCCCACCCCCACACACACTCTGATGGATCCACGAAGAGTTGCTGAGTTTTCAGTCTACCCAGCTTTTTATTCTTCCTAAGATGCAATGGTCACTTCCAAGCCCTTTGCACATGGATCTGGAAACTAGAAGCCAGCACTTCATCATAGAGTTCACTGTTAATATATGTTTTGGTTTTGTCTCCCTCTATAAATTGTGTACTCTGAAAGAGAAGAGTTCATGTAGAATCATAAAGCATTAAGGAAAAGGAAGGGAATTACACTTAGCCAAAATTCACTTGTTCATTCATTCGTCACTCAACAAATATATTTTGTGTACTTATCACATGGCAGTTATGATGCTGGAACTTTGGGAGGTACAAATCTAAATTAGTCAACAATTAATCATGTTTTTAGAGAGCTTAAGTCCAGCAACAGGAATAACGCATTTCCTCTTGCCTTACAATCTCCTCAAAAAAAAATTTTTAACACCAGCATTTTGTATGACTATACCATGATTTATTTAATTATTCTCTTACCCTTGGACTTTTTAATTCCTTCTTATAAACAGCACTGCAAGGAACATCCTTATATATAATACACAATTTGTTAATTGCTATTTCTAGCATAAATTTCTAAGTGGGGTTACTGGGCACAAAAGTATGGATTCTTTAAAATGTCTTGACTTTAATAGTCTTTATACTGTTCTCCAGAAAATATTTTTATCAGTTTGCACACTTAGTAGTTATTGTGTGAATCTGTCTCACTATACTGTCACTAGCATTGAGTTTGTTATTGTGAAAATCTTAATTAATTTAATACAAAGCTGAAAAAAAGTTACTTCAAGACAAAAACTGATTGCAACAATTCTGCTTCTTAAAGAAGGTGAATAATTCAAAATAACAAGAAACAAATATCTGCACCATTCCAAGGGGAGTGGACAAGAGAAGGGCAAGATGGGAAATGTCAAAGTCAGTTCATTTTTTCTGTGCTGAATGTGGGACACAGACTAGAGACTCAGTATTAATGGAAAAATATCAGTGACTCCGGATGCTTTGAGCCAAGCAGGGGGTGAAAAACTGCAGGAAAACAGGAGGGAAACTGAGTTTTGATGTAGGTAGGAGATTCTGAGTTGGCGTGGAGAGGTCGGGGGTAGGGGCAGGGAAGTGGGGGGGTGTTTTGTCTGAGGATAAGGATTCTGAAAGTAGAGGGGACAAAGAAAGTCTTTGAAGGAAATATGGCTTAGAAAAGTAGTGATTCATAGGAAACCTCTCTGTCACCATAAACCTTTGGGAAATCTGTTTTTTAACTGAAAATTAAGGAAAGAGGATATGGTCCATGTCTGTGGCACATTGTGTACAAAAAGCACATTGTGAAACAACAAGACGGTCCATCCATGTGCTGCACTCATGGAGCCAAAGTAGAATAAGATTTATAAGGAATTATAAGTGATTCTGAAGAATTCCAAAGGCATTAGGAAGGATTTAGGCTTTCCCCTGTGAAGACTAAATTGGGTTATATATCATTGATGTTTAAAGTTGGATTTTTTTATTAGTTCTAGGGCTGAACATTTTTTTCAAATGGTTTTTAATTTTGGGGGGCCTGTTCAGTTTTTCTTCTGTGAATTATCCACTCAGATCCTGTGCCGCTCGCATTCATAACTTACATGAATATATTGTAACTGGGCTACATGAGAATAGAACAAAGCAAACTTTTGTCATGTCAAGAGCAGAATAAGATTTAAAAGTGATAAATAATATTCAGTCAATAATAATATTCCAGATGTTTTTCCTTGAGATGAAGGGCTAACAAAGGCCTGTCACATTGTGGGCCTTGAGCAGTTACTTGTTGAATATGTACGAAGACTGCTTGCATTCTGCGGACTGCCCCGTGCTGGGAGAAGGCTAGGCATATCCCACTACATCCCAACAGCAGCAAGAGATTCCTTCTGTACCAGCTTCCCCTCCAAACGTTCTCTCTTAATTTCAAATCAGTCATGAGTGTTCAGAAATAAAATGAACATTTTCTCAATCAGCTGAGCTGAATTATAACATGTATTTTTCTAGAGAGCAGGCAAAGATGAAGACCTTAAGACTACGCCTGTGACTCTTTCTAATGGAACACTAAAATTTGGGCAGCTTATATTATGAAGACTACCAAACTTTATGCAGGAACAACCAATTTTGGAGCTAAATGCCAGATACTTCGTTGGTTTCTCCTTGAACTGAGGTGTTTGGTTTTCAGTGAAGTATACTTCACACACACAAAAAATCCAAAGGTGACTTTGTCTTGCTTCCAATTTGAACACTATCAGCATATCCCTGAAAAAAAAAAAGTCAATCTCAAAAGGGCTTATCATCATAATAGCAATATTTTAAAAGTGATAAACTTCAAAAGCAGGATGGGCTTTTGTTTGTTTTCCTGCTGGGATAGATAGTGTCCCTCAGGGTCCTCCTTTGGGAATCCTTGTCAGAGGATGAAAGAACAAGGTTTATGTAGGCAGTGCCAGCTCCTATTCCTTTCAATAAAACAAAACAAACAAATAAGCCAAAAAAAAAAAAAGAAGACTACTTCTTCCAGTAGTTTGCCATGTGGATACAGTAAAATTTCAGTTGACCTGCTATTGATTGATCTATGTAAAAAGTTAAGAGATTTATTTAAAAGCCTATTCAATCAACACGTTTTATTAATTTTCTGTCTAGACGGGAGGTGACTGAAGGAAGCTAATATTGAGATCAAAATCCCTTTGGCTCCAGATCATTGATAAATTGATTATGACACTAATCAAACCTCCAAGCTGGAGAGCAGGAAACCTGGGGACTGGTTTATTAAGTTTACCTAAATAAACCTAGCTGCGGGAATTGCACTGGCATTGCTCATAGCTACAGCTCATTCTAAGGAGCAGAATAGAGCTGGACAACCTGATTCAAATTGTCTTGTTGTCTCTAAGGAAATTCTGATCTCATATTTCTTAGGATTGTGAGCTGGACAAATCTCACCTTTACTTCATGGGGGCAGATTTAAAAGTGTCAATCACACCTGAAAACAATACAAAGAATTCCTCCATCAACTTAACCCTAAAGAAACTGAGGACTAGATTCCGAGGTGATGGGTAGCCCCGACACAGAGCAGGCTATGGGTACGGTGCAAGGGTTTTGTCTCCCCACAGGTAGTCTGCAAGATTGTGGCCTGGAATTTTCTTCCTATGGCTCAGACTATCATCTGTGTATTAGACTCTGATTTACAAATGACAGAAAACCCAATTTGAGTTGGCTTAAGCAGAGAAAAAAAGCTTATTGACTTGGGAACTGCAAAATGTCAGGCTAGAACTAACTTCAATATGCCTTGATCCAGGAGCTAAAATGATGCAACCAGGACCAGTTCTCCCATCCCCTCTTCATTCTGCCTTCTTTACAGGCTTCATTCATAGTTTTGTTTGGAAGCAAGAAGAAAATTTGTAGCTCCAGCCGAGTATCCTCCAATGTCTATGTCTCATGGCAAATAGAACTCCAATCACTAAATAGTCTGGACATAAGTCTTGGGACTAACTCACATCAGCCCAGATAGGGTCAAAGGCTCACCCCCAAATGAATCACTGTGGCTAGGAGGACAGAATTTTCTTCTTGTGCCGTCTGAGTCACATGCTACTCCGTGAGGCTGGGAGCAGAGAAAATGGGAGATACAGTGATATCAGAGAGGACACTGGATGCTTATGGCAAAAAGGCCACAGAGTTCAGTCCACAGTTCTGGAGGCTTACTGAAGAGGTCACGAAGCCCCCTCCCTCCAAAGACCGAAGACACAGATTTAACTGGAATAGGAATTAGCCAATGAAGTTTTTCATTGAAAGACCTAATGTCCCGATCCTCATGGAAGCAACTGGAAGATAATCACCTTTTCTTGCCAGTCTTTTGGCAAACAGAAATTTCATCTCTGGGAAATGTGCTGCTGACGTTGAAAGAAATACATGTATAAAACTATCATTTCTTATAACACACTTCTCTTTTTTGTTTTGTAACCAGCATGAAAGTAAAAGGCCCGGTATCAGCTCACTGGGATGGTGTCTACTGGGGAGAGTTAAACCAAGTTCCGAGTCAGAGTCGGAGCTAAGATAAATGTGATATCACCATAAAGATATTTTCAGATACAGGGAACACCATTAAGTTGGCACCATTATCAGTAAACAGTTGGAATTTCTTGGCTTCTTTGTGAGGCACACTTTCTCTGAGGGAGATCATTACTTCCAAGACTCAAATGCAGTTGGATGAGAACAGATGCTATTTGTATCTTTCTCCAGATGAGGTTCACTTCCTACACCCAAACTATAACGCAGTTCCTCTTGGCATCTCAAACCCATTATATACAAGGACAAAGCAAGAAGGTGGCTGTCAACAAGCCAGGCAGAGAGGCCTCACCGGGCATCAGTCCTGATGCCAACCTGATCTTGAAAGTCCAGCTTCTCCAACTGGAGGAGATAAATTTCTGTGGTTTAAGCCATCCAGCGTGTGGTATTTTTTATTATGACAGCCTTCACAGATCTGATAATAGGGGAGCACCTATAACAAAGGGAAGGTGTGGTGAACTATGTCAGATGTTGCTGATTAGTTTCAGAGACATTGAAACTGACAATATCATCAAGGGAGACACCACTGGAGATCTTGACAGAGCTGCTTCAGTGGCCTGGAGTGAGTTGAAAAACGGACAAATTTTAGAGGAGTGGAATATAAAGGGGAATCGTGGCATGGAGTAGTACACTGAGCGCGACTGTGAGGCTATGAGAGGGGTCTTCTAAGATGAGAGCTTAATAAGATGAGATGTTGATAGGAATGATTCAGTAGAGGGAAAAAAAATCGTGATCTATAAGGGTGGGAAATAATTGTTGGAGTGGCCCTGGGAGATGAGATCTAGTGTTCAAGTATGGATCTTGGCCTTAAACAGGAACACAGATAGTTCATCCATTGTAACATGGGGCAGTAGGGTAAACGGATTTAGAAGCGGGTAAGTTGATTGATGTGGCAGTAGAAGTGTGTGGACATTCTCTTCTGATGCCTTCGACTGTATCAGTGACATTGGAAGCAAGGCCATCAGCTTAAAGTGAGGACCAGGAGAAACGTATTAGAAGGTTGTTGAGAGCTGAAAAGATGTGAAATAGCCTCTAGAGGTGAGGTGAGTGAATGTAATTGGTGAATGTAGAATTGTTGCTTGATATCCATGATTATGGATTTGGAGTAAGGCAGAAGAATTAAGTGTTTTTCTTCAACCTGGTTCAACTTTGAGGTTCCAGGTGCAGGGTACACTGAGTTGGTTTAACCAGCACTGGGATTTCGCCAGGTCTATCAGTCAGGGACCAGCCTGAGGACAGAAGCCACACCAGGAATTGCAGCAGGTAAAATTCAATATAAACAACAATACCTAGGTGGACGATGGCTAACTATGAAGAGGCGGTAAGTGAAAACTCTAAGGTGTGTGTATAGGTAACAACTGCAGAGAGCAGCTTCTTGGAGGAGGGCTGAGATTCAGGCCTGAGGAGGGCACGTGGCCACCGGAGGGGGTGTGTGCAGAAGAGCCATCCTGGCTGGTGCACTGCCCGTAGTGATGAGTGCAGCTGGGAGCTGCCTGCTAGTCCACTGTGTCATGGGGTGAGACAATGCCCGGATGAAGAAAAAGTGCCCTGTGCCTCTTCCAGCCTTGCCGTCTCCCTGCATCACCCTCTATGGGCGGAGCCTATTCTGGAGTGGCAGGCAAAGAAGAAATGATGTCTGCAGAATCCAGTTCCAAGATCCCAAAGCAGGGCAAAGAAGGGTGGGTTTGGAGCCGAAAGGCATTAACAGTAATTGACACCACTGTGAGCCCAGGCGAGCCCAAGGAAGCAGGAGACGGGGCAAAGAAGTGGAGGCTGTGTGCCAGAGAGCTGTTATGATAATGAATCGGAGAATCTTATCTGGACAAGGAGGGAGAGGAAAAAGAAGGTGAAGGGCGGTGAAAAGCAGTGTGATTCAAGACCACCATCTACAGTCTGGTGAAGGATGCTCTGGAGTTGAGCAGGGCAGCCATTTGCCAAAGCCTGGAAGGCACTGAAGGACCAGTGGGACCAAGGAAAGGTTGGAGGAAGGTTCTAGGTGTGAGCAAATCTGATCTAGCTATTCCACTTTCCAAAATCATCATAGAGCTCTAATAGGCTGATCCTGTTGAAGAAAATAAACAGATGCACTAACTCCCAGGAAGGCATTTCCATTTACCCCAAGGGCCCTGGGGAAGGCAAATTTCCACCTAAACTGCTATTCAACATTGCAAAAATCAGGCATCTTTCGCTTTTCTACTTTATTTTCTAGGCAAAGAAAGACTAAAAAAAGAAACAACCCAAGAGTTAGAGTTCTAATTATATAACCCAACAATGACATATTAGATGTCTCCAAACTCATGAAGATTGGCATATCCCCTTCTCCATCCTCGCCTCCATGTCTCCCTGCTCCCACTCTCTTGAGAATCATTGACCTTACACATATAAATGTCTAATAGGGGAATTTCAGGTGTCTGCTAGAGTTCATGCAGGAAGAAATTTCAGGCATGAAGCATTTTACCTGACTGAAATCATGCTAGTCATTGACAGCCGGCTCTGCCTGCCAGTAATTATGGCCTGTCAGGGTTCACAGGCACTTGCGTTTTGCAAGTGTGTATGAAGTGCACATGCCTCACATTTCTTAGTAGGAGCCCGCCCTACAGCAATGTTCTTACAAAATGACAGTTTTCAAGAAGGCAGAGGATCTTATTTAAGTGAAAAAAATAAAACATAATACTCATACTTATTCTTCACCATAGGACTATAATAAATGAGACTGTAATTAATGAATATGCTGTCAGGAGTACTGCTAAAGGCACTAGCTCAAGTTTGGTTTGGGGCAGCTTATTTACCCTTTATTTGGAGATCCCAGATCCTTTTGGGGCAGCAGGCAGTGTAGCCTTAGTTCCTTGATCTCCTTTCTGTTTTTAACCTACTCATCTAGATCTCTCAGGGGTAACTTGCCTCTTTTTAATCTACCTATGCAATATAAAATTAAGAGCCAATTACATTACCATCAAATAGAGGAGGGCTTTTAAAGGATAACTGGAGAATGATGTAGAAGGCTTCCTAATCACTGTGCCTACTTGCCAAGAGGAGTAAAGAATTTTTCATAAGTATCTGAACTATATTTAAGTACAAATACTGAACTCTGAACTTTCCATTATTTTAGCAGCAAGTTCTCAGAAGCAACCACACTCTTCCTAGGAGGAAATAGATGATGTTTGTGGTGAATCAAATGAGTATGGAAAAAAGGGTATACAACAAAGCAGGAAGAAGGGACATACGATCCAAAAAGTATCTGGAAGAATTCCTGAGTCAGGAATTGGTGGGAGAACTTTTGGAGGATGCATGGAAAGAAGTAGATAAAGGAAAACCCAAATAAGCATGAAATGGGAGGGGCAGGTGGAGAAGCAGGACAAAAAGGAAGCCGTGGAATCAGATGGCCAACCTGCTAGGGAAGTCTGCTCAGAAACAATCGATTTTCAAGCTGGACTTTACCAGAAAATTCTTCCCTCAACGGGACAAACTCAGCGTCTAATTTTTTTTTACGCACGGCAGTTGATTACCAGATGAGAAGACGCACTCAGAGCAGGGCTTCCTCACTGGGGAAGCAGTAAAGATTCTAGAAGGAAGGCTGCTCCCTGGGGATGAATGTGAAAAGTGGAGAAGTGTCCCGCCCTTCTAAGTACTGGGAATGCATTCATTTTTCTTTAATTTCACGTTCCTTTGGCATTTGCTAGGTTCAAGGTCAAAACACTTCGTCACTATTGTGGACCAGAACAACAAACCTGTTGCTGTCCTGGTCGCCATTTTTTGGCTTAAGAGAAAGATAATAAACACAAAAGTAACCAAGACCATATCAAGTAACAACCTCTGCTATGAAGAGATCACAGCAGCAGAGTCAGGGGGATGATACGTTTCCTTACATGGAATGAATTATTTCACACTTTTATCTCCCCTCCCTCCATCTCTCCTGCTGTCTTTTCCTTTCCATTCTTTGCACATTTTACTGAGCCCATATCATGTGCCGGCATTATCTGGTTCATATTTTTATACTCCCCAACCCCCACCCAGATAAAAAGTATTGTGTTTTCCTCTAACAGCCACTCAGTAAGTTGTCTGAAAGATTCAGTTGTTCACAAACTTTGAGTCTGTTAAGTGAAGAACATAATATATCAGAAGAGAGGAAAGACAAAAATTAGGCATAATTAACACAGAAACAGGTTAAAATTAGATGACAGTGAGCCTTATTGGCACAAATAATGACTATATCAATATGGCATTTGAAATAGCAGGACGGCATCATTTATCTCACTTTTGTGTCTCAGCTGTCTTATGAATTTGGAGAAAGCAAGGCATTTTGCCAAATTTAGAAGCAATTCAAATTTTACGTATTAAGAGTTTCAGCTCAAACCGTGTGTGTCTGTACTTGAGCTCTGATTGCTGGCAAGTTAAAATTTCCGAGTTAGAAAATCAATTTTTAAGACTATGACAGGGAGAATAAGGAGAGTGAGAAAGGGAAAGAAAGGGAGAGAAAGGGAATGAGACCCAACGTGCAGAGTTAATGGTAAAGAATCAGAAACAGATGGACCGACCTCTTCTTAACAGGTGGAAGTGAAAACAAAGGGCAAACAGTGATTGGCAGAATGCAATTTGGAGGTGGCCGTCTTTGATCACAGAGCCTTCGTATGTTGGGTGACTAACAGGCTTAGGCCAATTTCCCTGGTAAAGAGGCTTGGATGACATAAGCCAAATGTTTTTCCTCTTAATTCTCCTGGTAATAGCAATTTATCTTTTTCAAGCAGTGGTGGAAATGGAGGAATGCACATGAATGCAGATGCTGGACCTCTCTGCCCACCTCAGATGTGAATGTTGTAATAGGATTTACCTGCCTTAGCAGTACAGTACAGCAGAGGTGCCCAGAATTCATTTTGATTCCTTCCGCTGCTCACAAAGGCTCTATAGGTTTGTAGAAAAGATCAGCGTTAAGCAGAAAAAGTCACAGCCACACTAACACTTTTGGGAAGTGTAGGTTTACCGTAAAATACAAATACCAACCAATCTGAAATCCTACTAAGAAAGTTATGGGTGTCTTAGGGTGTCAGTGGCTGATCTACAGATGACTTAGGCAGATGTTGCCACTGGTACTATCTTGCATTTCAACATTCATGAATAAATTCCCTCAACCTAATGCCCAGAAACACACATTCATGAAACAACCCACACAGCTCTTTATTTTTAGGAGATTACATAAAATATTTACATCCCTCTGTCCTCCTAACCAATTACTTTCCCTCAGAAAAAAACAATAGTACGTATGAAATGTGATTAAAAATTTACCTTGTAACAAATAACTGGCAATTAACTCATTCAGTTCCACATTGCCTCATCCTCCATTACACTTGGGATTATACTGTAAAATAACTATCACTTTTGAACCTTTCAAACTGGAAATACACCCTATCAAATGGTGGCAGGTAAGTCAGAACACAGTGTAGATTTTGTATCAATCAGAATGTCAAATGATCTCATTAGAGTTTCAGGTCTATATGTGGGTGCATTTCAACTACTCCACTTTTCCTGCATGAAAGTTGAGTGAAGATTAAGTCATTTACTAGTGACAATCGGCTCAGGCAGCTGAGAGGAAGCTTCGATGAAATGTGTCAGTCATTTCCCAGCAACTTGGGCTTTGACAGGAGGCTATCGGAGCAACCGCTGTCCCTAGCTACTGCCCATGTGGCTGGAACTCTTTTGACAGACTATTTGTATTCTAAATTTTGTCTTTAACTTGTTTGTGAATCTTTTACTTCTGTGAGTGCGTTTGTCATTAAAATGAACTATTTGAATGTCATAGCCTGGGATTATTTATTTGAAAATAATTTTGAGGTATAATGAATCAGAAGGATGGGCTCTACATTTGTATAAAGAAATAGTACGGAGGTTGTCCGTAATGAAACAATGACTGCCACATACTGTCCTCTTTATATAATAGTTTGTTCCAAGTTGTACTTAAAATTAACTAAATCTCATTTAGCTTAATTCCGAGTGTCAAATATTGTTTCTGAACTTGTCCCTCTCCTAAGCCTGAAGCAATCCAAATGGCTGGTGGTACTGGGACCAGAATAAACTCTAAACATCTGCTTGTGGTATATTTGTGTAAAGCAGAAAAACCTTGGCCTCCCAAGGGGCTCAGTAACAGATCGCTCCAGGAACTAGTCCTACTATTTCCGATACTGAACTTCCAAAATACTGCTCCTTTCTCAGAGGAACTGGCAGTGATCAGATCCTAACAAAATTTGGAGTCTCTGAGCATGTGTATACAATATCACATAAAACAATAAGCAAATTTAACATATAAGAAAATGAACTTAAAACAATGACCATCTGTTATTAAAATAGTGATGTTAGCCAGTCTTTGAATGTTTTTCTTAAACTAAAAGAAGCTCCTTTCTATTTATCTTATATAAAAAAGTCAGTACAAGGGCCATGATTTCTGTTTAAAATGCCTCATGGAATGCTTGACCTCACAGCACTGTTTGTAACTAACACCTTGATAATAATGGAGTAGACTGACATTTTACAATGAAACATATTAGCCTGGACATCATTACCATCAACTGGAAGCAGAGAGACTTCTGGTTCAAAACTGTCCTCTCCAATTAGCCTGTGTATTTCAAAATTGAATATGCATTTTAATATTTTACATTTAATATTTTACATTTGATTGAAGACTTTAGTGAAAGGTTTGTATTAAGGAAATGTAACCAAACAGTGGAAGCATTGTTAAACATTTTCTAAATATAAAGTAACTTTATTTGGGGTTAATTTTTTTTTAAGAGAAATTTTTACTTGAAAAAATTGTGAGGTTCTGAGATTTTGAAAACTTCTAGTAGGTGAATTATCAAATGGCATTGATTTGAGGGTGAAGAAGACATGTCAACAGATAATTACAATAAAATATGATAAGTGCTTCTGTGAGAATTTGTGCCAAGTCCTTGGAGGGCTCCTCCCCTTCCATATGGGAATTTTGGCAATGACAGAATCAGGGTGTGGGTGACTTTGCTGAAGTGATTGCAATCAGGTCAGAGGATTAAAGAACTCTTGAAGTAAGGACTTAAAACCATCTTCCTACTGATGGTATGTTGAATATGAAGGAAATAATGTTAAATAGGATAAAGAAAAGACATTATTAAGATTATCTAAGAACTCACTCTGGCATTCTAATTGAAATTAAAATTCCACCTAAAATGGAATGCAGTTATGAGGCTTAAAGTGTATATAGCACTTTGAGCTTTACAAGGTAATTTCTCATTGTGTTAACATTTGCTTTAAAAAGTAATTTAATTTTTAATATATTCATTCATATTCCCATCCATGTATTCAATAAATATGCTCTGTGCCTGATACTGTATCAGGAGTTGATAATTCCAAGATGAATAAGACACTACTTCTGTGTTTACAGGACTGTATTCTTTTTGAGGCTGTGAACATCTTGGAGGGCAAAAGTATTTATAGCAGAAAAATACTCAGTAAATGTTCACTGAATTAATAAATGAATGCATGTTTTGGTCAAGTTGGCAAATAAGGGATTCTTTTACCAGGTAGAAGTCCGGACATGATAAACTCCTGCGTGCTGGAATCAGAGCTCTGGTTCTAAGTTCTAGCTTAGATATGTGGTATCACGCTGGACTAGGCACCTAACATTTTCCAGTTTCAGCTCCCTCCCTGGGGGGATAAAACAATCTCTCTCTTACAAGGTTGTTATGAGGATGGATGTGAGAGTGCTTTCTAATCTAATGTGCTGCGTAGATGTTCGTTATTATTACAAACAGGATTGCTAGATTTTGTATTATATTGCAGCACTGAAACAGAAGTAGTTCTACCAAGAGCAAAGCAAGCTAACCATTCCAGAACGGACAAATCAAGGGTGCTAGTCATGGCAGAATGACAGACACCTAGGATGAGAAGTCAGGATGCAAGTCTCTGTGAAGTGGGCAGACTAAAGGCCCCTGGAAGGGTTGCAGTTTGGGGTAGCACAGACCCCAAATGGTTGTAACTGAAGGTGCGGGACTCTGCATCTGACTAGTAATAGGTAGGCCGGCTTCAAGGTCAGTGAACGGTCGCAGCAGTCGCCCCGGCACCAGAATATTGGTCCTGGTATTTGGATGATATTTGGAACTCCACTGATGGAGCTAAGGGACTGGATGAGTTTAGGGATGAGTTATCATGGATGTTGATAAAAGTATGTGAAGACAGAAGTAATTGAACTGAGATGGGGCTTAGAGCAGGGTCACTGGATGATAGTATTATAACAACGACCACCACTACCAGCACCAATAACTAGAGCTGGCAGTCTACCAGGCATTCTCTGTCATCTCTGTTAATATTCATGAAAAACTTATAAAACACTTATGTTTCTTCCATTTTACAGATAGAAGTGTACATTCAGATGAATCAAGTGACTAGTCTAAGGCCATATGGCAGGTAAACTGACTCAGCCCCAGTGAACCCAATTCCCCTTATATAAGATGCCTGCCTCTTTATATCAGGGTGCCAGGGTGTCAGGGGATATGCAGGGCAGACTGAGGGGACAGAAATGGTAACTGCATAGTTAACAGCATTTGCTACAGGAGGCCTTGAATTGATTTTTTTTTTTTACATATGTGTGTTTCTCCCTTATGAAGACTGTGAGGGCAGCAAACACAATCTGAGTCTCTCTTTTCATTTCATACAGCTCCAAGGGCAGTATTTGTACCTGGCAACTGGATAAATAAATGTTAGCAATTGTTAATATTATAATAAACATATCAATAAAAAATTTGCATTCCATTCAAATAGCTCATTCATGAGGTGCTTGCCATTCCTCCCCTTTCTGACAGATACACACAGATTTCACTACCAAGCCCAGTTCTTTTCCATGCTGCCAGATCCCTCCAGTATATCCTACAACCAGCCCTTTATGGCAAACCCCTCCAGGCAAGGAATTCCTGAGCGTGCTCCTCGCTGACTTGTTGCCCATGACGTGATCCTCTTTTCTATAAACATACAACTCATGACCCATCCAATCTACAGCGTGATCTGACTTCTTGTTGCTTCTCCATTCTTCAAACTCAATGTTTCAAAACTAAATATTTGGCTTATTAAAGGAAGGAGAGACAGAGGGAAAACATAACAGGTTGGAGTAGAAAGAGTAAAGAAATACAAGTTAAATAAACGCTGGGCATAAAAAATAAATAAAACATTTCTTGTATCCAGAATTAATTTGCATGTCTCATTGTCAATGATCAACTCTAAGTTTATTCATAGAAAAGCTGCGGTGAGACCAAAATGTGGGAGCGACACCCATTTTAGTTGTTTATGAAGCTGCTTCTGGTCGTGTAGGCACTGTTCGGGTCCCCTTGTCATGCCAGGCTCCTTCTCTCTGGTCTCATCTTTTTAGAAACCAGGTAACAAGGGCTTCAAACAGTGGCCATTGGAAATTGACTCTGCTGGGACTGATGGCTGCACAAAAGCCTTACTTCTCAACCAGCTTTTCAGACTATCCAGGTCACCCTTCTTCCTAATGAGAAGGCAATGGGCATATAAGTTCCAAACTGGTTTGACTTCTTGTGCCTGTCTTTGCTCTGAGAATCGCTGGCCTAGTGGTAAGGAACATGGTCCCTAGATTCAGTCCCTTCTGGATTCAAAGTGACTCAGCCACTTGCTAGATCTGTGACTTTGGATGAACTGCATAACCTTTCTGATCATCTTGTTCTCTCATTTAAAGAATGTAGTTAACAATTCCCAAAATATTTAGACATAATTTGCTGACGTATGCACAAGAACTGTACTGTGAAAAACTAAAAAAAAAAAAATTGATAATAGAAATTAAAGAAAACTGAATAAGGGAAAAGATATGCCACACTCATGGAGTGGAAGATTTAATATGGTTAAGAGTAATTATTCACAAATTGATATATAGATCAATGCCAATAAGAATCTTAGTGTGAGTATGATTTTTGTAGAAAATGATATAGAAGTTGATTCTTGCCTGGATAAGATGAAGACAGTTTTGAAAAAGAGAAAGGAAAAAGGAGAACTTATACCACTTGATTTCAAGACTTACTATAAAACCATAGTAATCAATACAGTGCGATACTGACTAAGGATCGACATGTAGATCAATGAAACAGAATACCGTCCAGACATATATCGTCAATTGATTTTTGACAAAGGTGCCAAAATAATTCAATTGGTAATAGGCAGCCTTTTTTTACAAATGGTGCTGGAAAAAAAAAGCTATCTGTATGGAAAAATTATGACTTTCTGCCTCTACTTCACAACATATACTAAAATAAACTGGAGATGGATCATAGATCTAAAGACAAGTGATGCAACTATAAAACACCCAGAAGAAAACAGAAAAAAATCTTTTCACCATTGGGGTAGACAAAGATTTCTCAGGACACAGAAAGCTTATAAGAAAATTATTGATAAATTGGATTGCATCAAAATTAAAAGCTTCTGCTCTTTAAAATTCACCATTGAGTAAATGAGAAGGAAAGCAACTAACTGAGGAAGAATATTTGTGATATCTAACAAAGAACTTGGCCAGAAGAGATCAGTTACTCTAACAACTCACTAAGAGACAAACAACCTCCAAATGGGCAGAAGATTTGAATAGTCACTTTTAAAAAGCAGGTGTGTAATGGCCAGTAACACATGAAAAGAGGCTGAACATCACTATTATTTATTATTACTATTCTAATTAAAACCAGCATGAATGCTACTTAGTACCCCCTAGAATGGTTAAAATGGAAAAGATGACAATACCTAGTGTTGGTGAGGATGTGGAGCAACAAAACAACCACCAAAAGAAATTCTTTTGTTTTGCTGGTGGGATGTGAAATAATATAATCACTTTGGAAAGCAGTTTGACAGTTTCTCATAAGGTTAAGTACACTTACCACATATTCAAAAATTCTACTCCTAGGTATATGTCTGAGAGAAAAGAAAACATGTCCACAAACAGCTTTGTCCACAAATGCTTGTAGCAGCTTTTTAGTAACAGCCCCAAACCAGAAACAACTCAAATTATCTGTCCACAGGTGGATGGATAAATAGTATCATAGCTACACAATGGGGTAGTGCTCAGCTATAAAAAGGAATGAATTACTGGTACAACAACATTGATGAATCTCAAACATAACATTGAGAAAAATAAATGAGACACTAAAGAGGATATGTGGTATAATTCCCTTTAGGTGAAATTGTGGAATAGGCACAGATAGTCCATGTGACAGAAAATCAGATCAGTACTTGCCTGGATGAGGCAAGCGTGCAGGAATTGACTTAAAAAGGGACCAAGGGAATATTTTGAAATGTTCTATATTTTTATTTACATGGTGGTTACATGATATATTCATTTATCAAAACTCATCCAACACTTCTGTTGAACATCATACCTCATATATAGTTGACTTAAAAAAAATCTTGCCTCCTGTAATTGTTGTGAGGGAGAAAAACTATATACACACATATGTGATATTACATTATATATATATATATATATGTAATATATATATATATTGATATGTGTATACATAATACTTAGGAAGTGTCTTACATATAGTAACAAAATAAAAATAAATAAATAATCTACTTTCAGTACACACACTTATGTGATATTACATTATATATATAATATATATGTAATGATATTATATATATATAATACCTAGGAAGTGTCTTGCATATAGTAACAAAAATAAATAAATAAAATGTATATTCAATCTACTCTCAGTGTTACCATTAGGGGACTTTGAATGAAATGCCGAAATGTAAGCTCTGATCGTTACAGAATGCCAGCAGTTTATAGACAGAGACTTTGGTAAAGCAAACAAACAAACAAAATCCCACACAAATGAAGAAGCTGATATTTTGTCAGCATAACAATCATTCAAGCTCTTCAATGAGAGTTGGTCAATATTAGCAAGAGAAAGATTTGTTGGTCCTTCAGATGCTTCATTTGGAAGAATCTGGAAGACATCCTTCACCATGCGTTGGTCCCACATCAGTACTAAGAGCGTGGGTATATGACTTCAGGGACAGGTGCACCACCAAAGTGGAGGTGGGAACTTGGGAGGGGGCCAGCCATGAGAACTGATGCTGGACACCATTCCAGCAGACTCTGAATGAATTGGCAAGGACCCCATCCAGAAAAACAAACTAATGGATTTGTACAATCTTCTGGGTTCTGTATATTTGTGATAAGCTAACAGTGAAGTTGTTTTGAATCCGCCAATGGGTCCGACTCGTGTCCTTTCAAAAACTAACTGGACCTAACACTTAAATAAAGAACAAAAATGTATACCATGTTTATAGGATGGCTGAAAAAGCATTTATAATTTTAGTAACTCTATGTTTGATTAGTTTTTGAGTTGATGTTTATACTTGTAAATCATCTACTCAATCAACTTCACACCAACCAACTGCAACATAAAACCCTGATGCTATCTCTGGCTGCCAAGACGGCTAGTCTCTCTCTGCCCTGAAAGGGAGAGTTAAGGAGCAGGGAGGATGCAGAGATTCTGAGGAGGCTGACTCGCTTAGTGAAGAACATGAAAACTATGCTGAATGCTGAATGAAAGGAAAGGGAAGGGTGTATTTGAAAGTCTGTCATGCAGAGTTCTAAGCTGCTTTTTCTTTGCTGCTCTCAAGGCTGGAAACCAAGCCAGTGGGTAGAAATTACCATGTGGGAAATCTGGGTTTGAACCATTATGTTATGTGGGTTGTCAGATGTTTGGCCTCTGCTGGAGTATAGCTGGTGAAGGAGGAGGACTCACCTCCCCACAAGTAGCTCTGTCTTCAATGAATGAATGGCTCTAGATGTTAATGGTGAGGAAGAAGCTCATAGTTAAGAGAACAAATTCTAGACTTTGAATTCTATCTGTGCCATGGTCTAGCTACATGACTTTGGACACAGTGCTAACTTTATGAATTAATTTTTTGCAGCTTTGCAATGGTGCTTACCTTAGAACATTTTTGTGAAGAACATACATAGATGGTACTTAGAACAGGATCTAGCACTTAGTAAGTGTACATTAAATGTTAGCTAATAAATACAATTATTACCTTTCTAGGGAATTGAGGTGGAGGTTTCTTTGCAAAGTGGGAGGCTGGGCTAGATGATCTCTAAGATTTCTTCCAATTCTGTGTTTCAGTTTGTTGGGAAACATCCTTCTTATTAGAGGTTTGCAGATCATTGGAAAGTGACAGCCAGCCTTTAAATGTGGAATCATCTTCCATGAAGATTTTGAAACGGTATACCTCATCTTGCTATAATTTCACATGAGTTTCCAGGTGAATTAAAAGACTTGCAGATGAGGCTGGATGTTCTCTCCAGCAAGTCCTTTATCCATGTTCCTGGGTCACTTTTCATGTGTGATAGTCTCACTGAGAAAAAAAGTGGGATGTAAGGCCTTTTTCTGTTTTTTCCTAACTGTTCTACAAAAGGGCATAGTTATATGCTAACAGAATTTATTACAACATTTTGACTAACAGTCTAAAATAGAGATATTTCTACTCAACTACAAATCAAAAAATACTTACAGGATGCATACCATGACAAAAACATTGTGCTGAGCATTGGAAACACTCATCCTTTAAAGTCCAAATTAAATACTACTTAAAAAAATCTGATCTAGATGTATATCTTTGCCCATTTCTGTGTAACAAAACATCCCCTTAAATTAAGACGTTTTATCTGAACTCAGCCAGGCAGTTCTTCTGGTCTTATCATAGTCAGCTTCATCATGGCTAGGCAGCTCTGCTTCTGGGGGTGAGTTGGATGTTGGCAGGAGTTACGGTGTCACTGGGCCACATATCTCATTTTTCATCAGACTAGCCTGCCCTTGTTCTCATTGCAGATTGAGGGTTCAAGAGAAAGAGCGGAATGTGGAAGGCCTTCAGAGGCAGGTTTAGATGTGGCACATCATTCTTTTCTCCAACCTCTGTTGACCAATGTACATCACAGGCTCGGCCCACATTCCAAGAGGTGGGGAAATACATTCCCCCTCTTCATGGGAAGATGTGTGAATTCATACTACAAAGAGCATCAATACAAGGAAGTCAAGAATTGGGGCCATCAGTGCAATCAATCTACCGTAAGATGCAATCACCAAGTAGATAAGAATGTTAAATAACCCTGTTTTAGAGTCACACACTCTGCAAGACATTGTAAAAGATTAACCCTGGTCACTGTTCAAAGCTTCTTGGAAGTAACAGAAAAGTGAGCCACACTGGGGTTCTGTCAGTCTGCGTTTTGGTTTTACTTAGACAGTGTTCCCAACAGACCTCCACTCAGCTGACAAATATATAACGATTTTAAAGCATCAGGTATTATCAATTATAAAATTATAGTGTCCAGAGTAATTTAACCAAAGGTACCAGTGTAAATAGCCAGGAGTGTGAGTGTTCTAGAGGTATGAAGATTAATTATGTAGTGAGAGAACCAGGGACTTCTGTTTACAGATAAGGAATTAAACTCTCACAGCAGCCTCAGACAAGACTTTTGAATTAATGGCTAATTTCAAACAAAGCATTTAATGTCACCACTTGAAATGTTTCAGTAATAATTCAGATGGTTTAATTCTAAGCTACTTATGACTAAATTTCAAATATGCTAAGGTATTGTTAGACATTTATGTGAAAAATCGTTTTTCCCTTGCAAATTAAATGTTCTCCATTGACAACCATTCAAGTTTATGATGGGGGTTCTTGTTTCCTTTTAATTATAGCCCAAACACTTTCATGGATAAAGCGGTGATAGGATGCCTATTTCATTTTGGAGCCATTATTACTGAAATGCAAAATATCTCAATCTCTAGCCCTCTTCCCCACCCCCTAGGTTTTCTTTTTAATCCCATAAAAGCATCTGTCTTTGATTTCAAGTGGAGTACCTGCTGTGCAGGATGCAATGCAAATCCAATTTGTGTGTAACAAAACCAAATGGGCTGAAATGAACTCTGCATTTTAAAGATGTTTTTGTTTAATCATCGCCATCACTCGTCTTTAATGAATGCATAATCAAGTTAAACTTCAGGCAAGAAATGGAAGGGCTCTTCTTAAGACAGAAAGTAAATTCCTGTGATATCCCTCACTGCTGATCTGCCGCCTATTCCTGTGTCGGCAGGAAAGAAAGAAAAATGTTCAAATGCATATTACGGCAAACTGTTGAGAACCAGGGTGTGAGCAGAAGCACTGCTCAGTTTTTTCTGCTTCCTTCGGAAATCCTTGTCATTGTTACTTAGAGCAGACAGTGAGGGTGCAGAATTCCTAGGTTCTCATTTCGTCCTCCCTTTTTCTGCGTTTCGAAGGAGTTAGGAGGTATAATACATACTTTGGGAGTTGAGAGGATGATACAGCATGAGGCGTTTCTGTGCCACCCAGAATCTCGCCTGAAGGTTGAATTTAGATTTCTAAAGTATAGAGGTTTTTCCGATAGTGAAACATCTGTGCTTCTTTCTTTTAAAGGGGGAGAATCTTCCACAGAGACCTCAAAGTGTCTGATGACTTTTGTACAGTCGTCATTCTGGACAAATAGATCAATTACCAACAAGGAAATGGGATGAGAGGGTGTTTTCGAAGAGATCCTGTAATTTGCTCATTTTACAGGTGAGGAAGCTGAGCTCAAAATGTGCGCTCAGGTGGGGTCAGAGGGTTAGTGAGTGGGAGAGTCAGGCCTCTATCACTGGTGCCTTGATAATCAGTTTTTCCCAAGCAATCCTAAAATGTAATACTGTGTTACTACAGAACAGAGATGGCAGATCTTGAAAGGGAAATTTATTTTCAAAGAATCGTTTGGCGATGAACTGACTACATGAGCTTTGTATACAAGGTGAATGTGGATGGCAGTAGGGTTAGGTACAATGTACGCAATGTATATTTTTCGGTTGTAAAGCAAAAATCTAGAGATTTATGAGGATGGCAGAATGCAGGACTTCTTCTGATTACTTGTAATGGATAAGAATTAGGATTGGTTTCATTTATAGCTGAGAGTCTACATGGTAGGATTTATAAAACTGAGATGGACAACTTGTGCATCTGCCATTATGCCTAAAATCCTACTTTGCAACTTATTTTTATGTGATAAGGCATTTACTCCTAATAGGAAAAAATTCTTCTGGAGCAGTAACACTGTGAACCTTTACCCTTAAATTTCTAAAGATTTATCAATTTCCTTTCTGATTAGAAACATCTCACCGGGAGCAGGGTCCTGCGTTGTATACCACAGGTAAGTGTTGATGGTTGATGGGAATGTTAAGGAAGGTTGGAGAATGGCTTACAGGGCAAGGCTGTTAAGAACTCTAGTGACTCTTGTGGAAAGCAAGGGGATGGATCACTACAGAAAAAGCCTCAAAGCTAGATGCATCTATTCACAGCTTGTTTGAGGGTGGCTGCCCCTGACTTGAGCAAGGAGAACAGATAAAACAATGCACGTTCTAAAGAGACCATCCTAGTATCTCCCTTGACCTTGTCCTTGTTTAAGCTCACCTGTCCTCTACCTTTACCTGTTCTTTCCGGGTAAGGATATAAATGTTGACTTTTCAGTGGTTTTGAAATTTGCCATGTGATAGGGAGAAATATTTCAAGCTTAATAATTACTGCATTCTCAGAGAAAATATTTAATAGTGTTTTTTTATTGGCCAAATGATTTCAGCTCATGTCAGAATAACACAAACCAATTTTCAATAATATTTTTCTAGGGAGGCTAAAAGACACATGTATTCTTTCCTTACAAAAAGATTTCAATTCCCAAACTTGACTAGCTGATCAATGAGACTTCATGACCCCTCGGGCTTTTTCATTTTTTCTTCATACTGCCAAAAGGAAGACTTCTTTCAATATTGGTGTATCATGTGCATCCTGAGGCCAGAGGTCATCCATGTAAATGGACCAAGGCAAACAGTCTTATGTTCAGATTTTTTTAAAGAAGAAGTTAATGTAATCATGCTCTTTGGTTTAATGTGGTAGATAATTTTGAGCAGTCGACTATGTTCCAGGTATCCAAAAATAAGTTTATTAGGGGAAGATACACTTGCCAATTGAACCCTAAGTACAACTATGCTTCTACTAAAGGATCCCCCTTAACAATAATTTGGAAACTGTTAAAACCAAAAGTCTTTTAAAACCCTTTGTAGTACAAGAGTTTCCATCAAACCAACATATCGTTGCAGGGATAATTCAGTTGTTATCAACCAAGGTGGCCACTGGATGTCCCCATTCTTCCTCAAATGCAGCCGAGGCATCACTTGACTGGCAGTTATAAAAACAATGCATTTTGCAAGGAACCTTTAGAAAGATCCTGCAAGAGTTCTGGTGCCTTCTGCTGCACTGCTTGCTCCTGGCAACAGCAGGAGGGACTAAATATGGGTGACTCGGAGACTGAGTTCAGCGGAAGGAATTCTTGGGGTCATGTCACTTTGTATCGTTGCATACTTAGTTCCATGTCTTCTCCAATGGTTTTTCTAAACAGCTCTAAAAAGGAAGTAAGGCTGAGGATCCTGCTATTATAATTCATGCAGGTGAAACATATATCACTTGGGAAGGGTGAGAACATGGGAGCATGCCAACCTTGCAAATACAGGAAGTACTGCCTCCTGGGAGTGAGGGATTTGAAATATAATGGGATTCTTTAGCATGGTGGTTGGAAGCTCTGGAGATTGATCACTCATTTAGTCTCAGCGATTGTACCTAACCCAGTTAATAGCTATAAGACAATTGGCTGAGCACTGTTCTTAGAGTTAGGAGACCAGAATTTGAATCTTATTTCTATTACTTGCTTACTTGCTCAGTGACATTGGATAAGTATGCTTTGTTTTTCTGAACCTCAGGGCCTTGTTTGTAAAGTGAGGTAATAGTACTGTCCTCAGATTTGTTGAGAAGCTTAAGTGATAGTTTATAAACATGAAAGAGCCTGGGGACATAGTAGTTACAGAATCAAGTCAAATATGTTAGGAATTTGCGAGGCAATTGAAAGTTGAAAAAGGATTTTACATCTTTAAAAGATCCTTGGTTTAGTTAAAATGGAAAATAAAAGGATTTAGTTCTACTTACAATGTACTTTAGTATCTACTGAGAATTAATGAACATTTATTTAGCCACATCAGCTTTCCCTTTGCAATTGTCAGAGAGGGAGAATTACACAGCCACTGAATGCTTCACCTTAAAAAAAAAAGCTTGGAAAGTAAAACTCTTAAAAGAAAAGTACTGCAGATACTTCATTAATTCTTAGGCCTTTATAGAAAGGGGAGGAGAATGCAAATGAAAGGCGTTTATGGCTGTGGAGAGAAGCAGGGAACCCTGGTATGTGGAGGGTAGAGACTTCTCACCATCAGCCCCTTGGCCCTGTGGAAGTCCTTGATGGGACAGAATTTATGTGATTTCTTTTGGAACCACGGTCTGAAACATTCACAGAATATGGGAAACTGAGAATTTTCCTCTCTCCGTAGGTTCAGTGAGGCTCCCAAGTCAAGTCTCATTTCTCTAATTCCATTCTACCATCAGACTATTTTATTTTCATTTAGGGAAAACAGTAAAAGTTGCTTGTAACTAAAGAGCAGTCCTCAGCACACAGTTCCTGCTGGGAAAACGGTATTGGAGCTCATCTACTGGGAGGGCGTGCAGGCTCACTTCCCGCCCTGACTACCAGGCTGCTAATTAGTAGTTCTCAAGGGAGGAAGCTCACTCCTTCTTGTGGTTATTCAGAGTTACCAGTGTTTCTATACAGCTTAGTAAAAAAAATTTTTAAATCGGATAGTACTTCTGGCATTGTCAGATTAAATAAATAAAAGTTAATTCAGAGATACTGTCTGCTTTGATTGACTGAGACTAAGATGCAAGGCTTTAATTAGCTTTCCCTTGGTTGAGAGTGATACTAAACTGCTGAGAGGTTTGGTTGTTAAAGAGTTGGGCAGATGAGGAAATCATGAATCAGGGTCCATGGCCAAGACACAGCTCTTGTAAATTGACTTTGGCCAGCCCACTGAGAGTCGTATTGACCATATTTTGTAAAAAGAATCCACCCGCAATGTAGCCATGTGTAGTTCCTATGGTGAGGATGCTCACCTGACCCTGGTCGGCTTGCTCACTACACACGTGAGGGCGTTATTACTGATTCCATATAAAGAGCTCCGCCCAGGGCTCTAGGCTACACGCCTGCAGGAGAGCAGAGGCTGGAGTGGTGGTGGTGCCCAGGGCAGAGACTGAGAGGCCTGGAGGCAGGGAGCAGCTTGCAGCATGTAGACTTGCTCTGAGAAGGACGGGCTTCTAGCGTTTCGCCTGTCACCATGGGAATAAAGTTGGATATAAACCCTTTCACCCCAAGAATGTTCCATTGCTGTTTTTTGGTTTCACTGAATCAAGAGTGAACTTGCCTGGGGCTGAAACCCACTGCCAAGACCCCGTGCAATACTGTGTGAAGCAAATTGCTGGCTCTGCTGCTTTTTAAGATCTTTGGACGGAAGATAAGACATGAGTTAACCAAGAATTGGGGTAAGTCTCACTGATGTTTTTCTGTTTTGGAAACTAATACTGTGGCTTGATTATAAGTTAGTTATTATTTACTCATTCAAGAAATGTCAGTGGAAAAAAATACTTCCCATTGTGGGTAAAGATGATGCCCTTGAAATTAATTTTCCAGTTTTGGTAATATACTTGACTTTTTCTCTCCAGACTCTTGCCCTGTGTTCCCATGTTGTCTAACTGTTCGTAGTTTGAAAGAATGCTGAGTAAATTCGGAAAGGGTAGGGATAGAACTGCCAAGCTAAGCTGGATTTTCTGCTTTAGGATTGAGCTACAATCTAATTAGTCCTAACTAGCTGAGTGAACCAATCACAGAAGTCTATATTGAGTTTAAATATAAGTATCAGGATCATCTAAGGAGCTTGTTTAGAACACAGTGGGCATCACTTTCCAAAAATCTTAATTCGGTGAATCGATGGTAGGATCTTTTTAAGAAGTACTACTGGTGATTCAGACTGTTTTTGGGACAAATTCTGAGATCAAAATCTATGCCTGAATCATTTGAATTCACTGGAGACTAGTCAGGATGCGATGCAGAAACAAAGCTTTACCTTCCTCTTAAGGAAGGAGAGGCAATAAGGGATAGAGAAACTGAGAGAGAAAAGGAAGAAATGTATTTGGCTGGGTGTCTGTAGCATTGACTGCTGTAGCCACAGCCCCTGGGAAATGTATGAAAACATTTTCTCACCGTTTGCCAGCTACCCATTGTCCATGTAGGACTGTGGACCCACTCATGTGAGGGTGACATGAGTGAATGTGAGTAAAGTGTTCAGGACTGTGCCTGGCCCTTAGTAAGTGCTTGATAAAACGATTACTACTCTTCTAATTCAGTGCTTTTCTGGGAAGGAAAGGGGAGCAAGTGGAGCTGGAAAAATGAGGTCACTCATATTAGAAGAAAAAAACGTAAGCTGTGAACCCTGAAATCATGCCATTTTGTGACTTGACTTCAGTTATTTTTAAGATACCACGATCTTATAAACTTGCATGTATTTGAACTTCTATATTTTCAGTTCTGTTTTGCTTTTTGGTTTTGCTTTGCATTTTGGGAGAGTCCTGTATGAAATATTCTAATGTTGATTGAAAGGATTAATGCCATAGAGCATTAATTCTTGGGCTTGAGGGGGGTCTCTGATGTAAAAAGTTGCCTGTATGTGCTTAAGTGCATTTGGAGATACAAGGTAAGAAAATTTTCCCCACCGAATTTTGTGAGAGTACTAAGACACAGGAAATTAACATTCTCCACTGAGAGCCAGCTTACCCCGGCCCTCTTCCTGACCCCACTTTCCACAACCCTAGAGGAGTGGTTCTCATCCAAGGGCAGTTGTGCTCCCTCCTGCCCTGGGGGCATTTGGCAATGCCTTGAAAATTTTGGTTCTATAACTAGTGGGTGCTACTGGCACCCAGTGGAGGCCAGGTAAACAAAATATACTGAAATGCATGGGGCATCTACTCACAACAAATTACCCAGTTTAAAACAACAGAAGTTTTGAAGTTGAGAAACCCTGACCAGAGGTAAGGTCAGCAGAAGCACAGCTGGAGACATGAGGCAGTTCCGGTGAAGCTGGGCACTTGGTGAGAAGGGGCAGAGCTGGGGACAAGGGCGATTACCACTCCTTTCCTTCTGGGCTATTCCTTCAGCAGTAGCATGGGCTTCCTGTTAGATGCCAATGGCATCTATGCTGTGTCTGTACAGAGATACTCCTGCCAACACTCTTTGGGTCTTTGTGACTTGGACCTGGAATACAAACCCACCGCATGCAGTCCTACCACTTACCCCACTCATAGATCAGGTACAAGGATCACTTACAATTTGGATATTTGATTCAGAAACAGGCAAATTCCAATTTCTTTTTCTATAGCATAGACTTTATCAGGGGAGACCTTTCCTCACTTGGGTAATGGAGTCCCTATAATAACCAGCCCTAATTGAGACCCAGGTAGGCAGCTTTCATTGAATGATGAACAACTAAATCGTCCCTGGTGAGCATCTAGGGGACTAGTCTTGTAGGTCCTTGACTAGTTACATGAGTGAAGAAGAGGAAGGCAGAACTGGGTGAGATTATGAAGTTTGTTCATAACAAATGTAGTGCTTCCTGAAAACTATCAGCAAACTATTTGGGCTAACTGCCATGAACCAGATGCACACACACACACACACACTCAAACACTTCTTTCAAGGAGACTGATTCTCCCTAGTTATAGACAGAGATCAGAGGGTCAGCAAGATTATTCTTTGAATAATATATAAGTTCTGCCTAATAGCCTGGAGACAAGATCGCATATGTCCCAATCATGTCCCTAGAAGTATCTTTGCATGACTTTTACTTAACTTTTCTTCTGTTTCTCTGTTATTAAAATGACCTAAACCTTTATTGTTTTCTGTTCTGTGAAAACTCTTCCATACCTCTGGAGACCTGCATTCGGAGATGAGGCCAACATCACAGAGAGCTGTGAAGTTTAGAGAGATGTGAGTTCATTAGCTTTCTAGAGCTATACCCTGGTTTTCTGGGGAAATAGAGTAAGTATGTGAGAGAAAGTCATTTGGATGAGAACATTCCTTTTCGATGGATCACCGATGAGAAGAAAATCAATGAAAAAATGAGAAGAGCTGGGAAACCTGCTATGGAAAATGAGATGAAAGATGGAACATAAGATGTTACACTCAGGCTGTGTCATATAGACTGAGGGAATAGATGCCGATCAGTGTTCTCAGGATTTTGACAGTTTCTTTCTGACCTTTCTCATGAGAATATGTAGTAAGAAGTGGTCTGCATTGTATGAGGGCAAGTTTCCATAATCCAGGACAAATGTGGCCAATGCCAAAGCTAGAAAAGTGCCAGTAATCTTTGCTCTCTTGTTCTTAAGATTTTTTTTTTCCTTGATGAGAGAAAAGAAATCATTATCTGGGTTCTAGTTCCAGTTTTGGCACTCACTGCCTGAAAAGAAGTTTGTATTCTTCCCATGCCAAGAGGAGATTGTACTAGATGGCATCCAAGCTCCCATTCAGGCCTCAGTTTCTTTAAAACATTGACTCTGTGATGTTTCAAAAGCACTAAATTCAATCCCATACAACTTTCTAAGACAGAAGTCTCTATGAGAGTATTGTTTCTATAATCTAAATGCCTGGAACTCCTCAATTCTGAGCAAGATCTCAAGCTCAGACCTTTTCCTGGTCAAATTCATCATCACAATTGACTGCTAGTGAATTCCAAGCTTGAGTCTAAGCTGCTGTCACACTGGGAAGTTGGACATAATCTGCATCTTTTGGTTAAACCAAGCCAGTGGGGTCACCATCCATCAGGAGCCTATTCTTACAAGAGATCTGTCAACTCTATGAGTTCTCTGTCTAGGGAAGAAATTCTTGGAGAAGAGAGTTCTAGGCACCCAAGCTTGCTCTACTAGCTTTGGTACTTGAAATGGTTTTGAATGCATAATGGTGTCCATTATTTCTATGTTTCCACCTACACTAACACCTCCATAAGACCTTGAGTGCCTGGCTACTCTGCTTTGTTGTTTGTGTGGCACAATGGAGCACAAAATGGCTAGACCCTTGGGCAGGAAACAGAAGCGTGGCTTCAGCCAGCTGAGTGCTTTAGAGTATAGAATCTCAAAGGCTCTAGCAGATTTACCCTCAGGAGCTGTCGTGCTATGCGGAGGCTCTGCCAACCCCTCTGGCAGCAGTGGTACTTGGGAGGTCACACAGAGAAGCAGGACCCTCATGGGTGGGGGCCTCGCTGTGGGGTCATGATGCAGCTGTGCTGGTGAGACCCTCTCAAGTGGGTTTCTTGGGGAGTATGTGTGTGCAGAGGAAGTATGACACAATAATGTACAGTCTACACAGAGTGAAGAGAACTCTTCCATGGGAACTTAGGATGCCCCCCGCGTGAGACTTTGAGTTGGGCAGAGGCTCCGACAGTCGCAGGTCCTCGGGGAATTGGACAAACATGGTGTGTATCTATAAATGTGAGCCCCTCCTTCCCCTCTCTCTGGTCTACCTCCAACAGCAATCATCCTCTACCCACAACCTCCTCCCTCTACCACCTACTGTCCTCCCACTGAAAACCGCCCAGTCAGAAGAGAAATCTCACAGGAAGTCTGAGCAGAATGGGGCTAAAACAGTTATGCACTGGGTACGTGGTTCTCATATAATAGTTAGAAATGATTGCAGGGTGGGTGAGGTCTAGGATAATCAAATGGTAAATTTGGGAGAAAAGGGCAGAATGCAGAGAAAATGCCAGAAGAAGCATCCAAATGGGATACCCCAGCATAGAAGTTGTGCACGTAACAGAACTTCTTGGAAAAGAGCCACAGCCTGAGGTGTACCACATGACCTTACCTGGTGGCCCTTGCTTGGAATAGAAACGTCATCAACTTGAGTTCCATGACTTTGCCAGCTCCCAAATCAAGTGCAGTTGCTTGATCACACTGAGCATCCTACCCCAACATCCTAGATGGGACCGCTATAATTGTTTCTAACCTGATTTATTTTGCTTCCTGGCATCCATTTACCCTACTTCTGGTGATTGTACCCCAACTTTCCACTGACAGACTGCTCTATTCCCAACTTTCTCCCCGTGTACTTCATTCCTATGGAGTAGTCTCTATTTCTGGCTTCAGAGATGGGTAGTGGGGTAGAGCCCTGGGTAATTAGAGAATTATATTTTTCTGGTCACAGTGATTGGTTCAGAAATGGGTGCATGATCCTTTGGAATCAGTGAATTGTAATGACACAATTGTTGGAAGTTTTGAGAAAGAAACTCTAGCTTGTTTTCTGCAGCCATCTAGTAACCATGCAATAAGAACCTGGCTGAGACTAAAGCCAACATGGGAGCAAGCAGAGACAGATAATGGAAGAGATTGAGTTCTGATGCTACCATGAGTTTTCCATAACATTATATCAAGGAACTAGGACTAGTTTTATAGTTGTATGTCCTGTGCAGTTGCACAGGACCCCATGCTCAAAAGGAGTCTGTGCTTGGTTTAATGCTCAGCTATCCTGATGCTTGCAAATCCTAATATATTTTATTTTTGAACTTGTATATTGTAAGTGAAGTCCCATGGGACGATGGAGCATGCATGTGGACAGAGGAGCACATGTAATATGCCATTCCTTGCTTCCCCCTTGCATTTGGCATTCACAAAATCCCAGTGAACCCCACGATGTGGAGAGGTTCAGGGAGACTCAAAACAAGTATAAGGTAAACCTGCTATATGTGTGACTAAGCAGAGGTGCCGACGGTCCCAAGGGGCCATGCTTTCGCTTTGAATGAGAACTTGCCTTGAGTGCAGAAGGAAGGCAGTGGCCCTCGAAGAAACACAGCCCACCAAAGAACCTTGGTCAGATCCTTTCCAGCTGTGTGTTACTTCCCTGTGTCAGTCAACCATTGACACTGAAAATGATGATAGGGAAGAAAAGGGAAAGAACAACCTTGAGTTCCTTTTCCTTCCAGTCCTTCTGTGCACATCAGCAAATGTAGGATAAATGTGTGTGTGTCAAGAAGTAGAATAAAAACGTTTGAGTTGGTTTCTGTTGAGTTTCACTGCTCTGGTAAGAATGCTGCACGGGTGCACGGAGGGGCTGTGAAATACAGACTGTACACTCGTGGTGATCCTGGATGTAAGAATTAAGTGCTCTTATGTCTGCCTTTAAAACTGGCATTGCATGAGATAGAGATGAGTGGTCAAAATTCAACATTTTAATTTTCTTTTGCTTAGACTCACTAAAGCAGCAAAAGAAAAAAAAAACAACCAAGAAACAAAAACAAAAGTGCCCCCAAACCCAAACAACGAAACCATGGAGACAAGTCAGAGGGAGACTAGAGAAGAAAGGTAAAAAATATCATGTTGTAGTGTGGATAAAATGAGAGTTTCTGTGGCCAGGATTCTCACCTGGCCCTGGTTGACTAAGTTCACTGCACACCTGTGGGCAATACATGGCTGTTGACTTTATAAAAAGAGCTCCGCCCAGTGCTCTGGGCATGACACAGTGGCAGGGCTGCAAGGCTGCAGGAGAGCAGAGCAGAGGCTGGAGTGGTGGCAGTGCAGAGGACAGAGGCCCAGAGGATGGCTGTGTGG
Organism: Manis pentadactyla; assembly: GCF_030020395.1. Lineage (NCBI taxonomy): Eukaryota > Metazoa > Chordata > Mammalia > Pholidota > Manidae > Manis > Manis pentadactyla. Next base: position 73,264,525 of record NC_080032.1, read on the forward strand.
GATGGCTGTGTAGGCAGAGAGGCCCAGAGGTAGAGCCTGGCTTGCCGCATGCTGACTCGCTCTAAGTGAATGGGATTCTAGTGACTGACCTGCCACCTGGAAATGAAGTTGGGTATAACCCTTTCACCCCAAGAACGTTTTGCTGACGTTTTCTTTGGTCATACTGAATCCATAGCGAACTTGCCTGGGGCTGAAACCCATTGGCAAGACATGTAGTATTTTTTGGTGGTATTTTGCTACTGCTTTTTTGAGCCAGGAGCACCGCATTTTCATTTTTCACTGGGCTTTGTAAACGGAATAGCCAGCCCTACAAGAGGCTCAGTTTGCTAGGGCTGCTATAACAACACCAGCCTGGGTGGCGTGAACAGCAGACATTAATTTTCCCACGGACACGGAGGCTAAGCGTCTCTCCATGGGGGGCCGCCAGGGCTGGTCCCTCCGAGGCCTCGCCCCCTGGCCTGCAGATGGCTGCCTTCCTGCTGTCTCCTTATCTGGTTGTTCCTCGGTAATGTGCACCCCTTGACATCACTGTGTGTCCACCTTTCCTCTTTTTAGAAGGACCCCAGTCAGATTGGGTGAGGATCCACCTGTATGACTTCATTTAATCTTAATTACCCTTTTAGTTGTCCCAGCTCCCAAACAGTCCCATTCAGAGACCCTGGGGGCTAGGGCTACAACATCTGAATCCTGAGGGCATACATTTCAGTCCGTATCTAGACTTGTCAATGGCTGAGTCAAGAAGTTCCCTTTTTCTTTATATCAGGTGTGTCGGGGGGCCTGTGGCTGGTGTTTTAAATTAAGAATATGCAGATTAAGACCTGCTGAATGAGGAGGAACAACACCCCCTCCATGGGGTTGACAGGTAGTTCTCTCAGCATCCGTTCTCCCACTTTGGGGAGGTTAAAACTCATGGGTCATTCTGATGAAGACAGTGCTTCAACATACTCACACCAGGGCAGTAGAGTTGCAAGACTTATTACCTACAGATTCCAGAAATGGGGATGTGTGCAGTAAGTGGGGGAAAGGGCAGTCCTCTGTCCCAGGTCGCAGGTAAGCAGAAAGTAGAGAGCAGGGTAGCAAGCTCCTACTACTAAAAGTGGTTGGGGAGGACGCCACCAATGTTTCATGGACTTAACTATAAGTGGTGATTTTTAAAGGTGCCCTAAGAAAACCCAGAGTGGGAAAGAGTGACAAGATCCTCAGCTCAGGTCCTTATGGAAATGTCCAGACTAGGTGTGAGCAGGGTTGTCATACTGTAAAATGCCTAACAGCAACTCCAAATAGCCATTTTCCATTACAGCAAATTAGGGTTTTTTCTCACTTAGAATTTAAGAGATTCTAGGTGGAGCCAAGATGGCGGCGTGAGTAGAGCAGCGGAAATCTCCTCCCAAAACCACATATATCTATGAAAATATAACAAAGACAACTCTTCCTAGAATAAAGACCAGAGGACACAGGACAACATCCAGACCACATCCACACCTGCAAGAACCCAGTGCCTCATAAAGGGGGAGAGGAGGGCCACAAACCAACAAGAAGGGAAGTTCTTCCAGCCCTCACTCGTCCCAGCTCTGCAAACTATTCCTATCACCATGAAAAGGCAAAGCTACAGGCAGACAAAGATCACAGAGACAACACCAGAGAAGGAGACAGACCTAACCAGTCTTCCTGACAAAGAATTCAAAATAAAAATCATAAACGTGCTGACAGAGATGCAGAGAAATATGCAAGAGATATGGGATGAAGTCCAGAGGGAGATCACAGATGCCAGAAAGGAGATTACAGAAATGAAACAAACTCTGGAAGGGTTTATAAGCAGAATGGATAAGATGCAAGAGGCCATTGATGGAATTGAAACCAGAGAACAGGAACGCATAGAAGCTGACATAGAGAGAGGTAAAAGATCTACAGGAACGAAACAATATTAAGAGAACTGTGTGACCAATTCAAAAGGAACAATATCCGTATTATAGGGGTACCAGAAGAAGAAGAGAGAGGAAAAGGGATGGAAAGTATCTTGGAAGAAATAATTGCTGGAAACTTCCCCAAACTGGGGGAGGAAATAATCAAACAGACCATGGAAATACACAGAACCCCCAACAGAAAGGATCCAAGGAGGACAACACCAAGACACATAATAATTAAAATGGCAAAGATCAAGGACAAGGAAAGAGTTTTAAAGGCAGCTAGAGAGAAAAAGGTCACCTATAAAGGAAAACCCATCAGGCTAACGTCAGACTTCTCGACAGAAACCCTACAGGCCAGAAGAGAATGACATGATATATTTAATACAATGAAACAGAAGGGACTTGAACCAAGGATACTGTATCCAGCACGACTATCATTCAAATATGATGGTGGGATTAAACAATTCCCAGACAAGCAAAAGCTGAGGGAATTTGCTTCCCACAAACCACCTCTACAGGACATCTTACAGGGACTGCTCTAGATGGGAGCACTCCTAGAAAGAGCACAGAACAAAACACCCAGCATAGGAAGAATGGAGGAGGAGGAATAAGAAGGGAGAGAAGAAAAGAATCTCCACACAGTGTATATAACAGCTCAATAAGCGAGCTAAGTTAGGCAGTAAGATACTAAAGAGGCTAACCTTGAACCTTTGGTAACCACGAATTTAAAGCGTGCAATGGCAATAAGTACATATCTTTCAATAGTCACCCTAAATGTTAATGGACTGAATGCACCAATCAAAAGACACAGAGTAATAGAATGGATAAAAAAGCAAGACCCATCTATATGCTGCTTACAACAAACTCACCTCAAACCCAAAGACAAGTACAGACTAAAAGTCAAGGGATGGAAAAACATATTTAAGGCAAACAACAGTGAGAAGAAAGCAGGGGTTGCAGTACTAATATCAGACAAAATAGACTTCAAAACAAAGAAAGTAACAAGAGATAAAGAAGGACACTACATAATGATAAAGGGCTCAGTCAAACAAGAGGATATAACCATTCTAAATATATATGCACCCAACACAGGAGCACCAGCATATGTGAAACAAATACTAACAGAACTAAAGGGGGAAATAGACTGCAGTGCATTCATTCTAGGAGACTTCAACACACCACTCACCCCAAAGGATAGATCCAACGGGCAGAAAATAAGTAAGGACACGGAAGCACTGAACAACACAGTAGAGCAGATGGACCTAATAGACATCTACAGAACTCTACATTCAAAAGCAACAGGATACACATTCTTCTCAAGTGCACATGGAACATTCTCCAGAATAGACCACATACTAGACCACAAAAAGAGCCTCAGTAAATTCCAAAAGATTGAAATCCTACCAACCAACTTTTCAGACCACAAAGGCATAAAACTAGAAATAAACTGTACAAAGAAAGCAAAGAGGCTCACAAACACATGGAGGCTTAACAACACGCTCCTAAATAATCAATGGATCAATGACCAAATCAAAATGGAGATCCAGCAATATATGGAAATAAATGACAACAACAACACTAAGCCCCAACTTCTGTGGGACACAGCAAAAGCAGTCTTAAGAGAAAAGTATATAGCAATCCAAGCATATTTAAAAAAGGAAGAACAATCCCAAATGAATGGTCTAATGTCACAGTTATCAAAATTGGAAAAAGAAGAACAGATGAGGCCTAAGGTCAGCAGAAGGAGGGACATAATAAAGATCAGAGAAGAAATAAATAAAATTGAGAAGAATAAAACAATAGCAAAAATCAATGAAACCAAGAGCTGGTTCTTCGAGAAAATAAACAAAATAGATAAGCCTCTAGCCAGACTTACTAAGAGGAAAAGAGAGTCAACACAAATCAACAGTATCAGAAACGAGAAAGGAAAAATCATGACGGACCCCACAGAAATACAAAGAATTATTAAAGACTACTATGAAAACCTATATGCTAACAAGCTGGGAAACCTAGGAGAAATGGACAACTTCCTAGAAAAATACAACCTTCCAAGACTGACCCAGAAAGAAACAGAAAATCTCAACAGACCTATTACCAGCAACGAAATTGAAGTGGTAATAAAAAAACTACCCAAGAACAAAATCCCCGGGCCAGATGGATTTACCTCGGAATTTTATCAGACACACAGGGAAGACATAATACCCATTCTCCTTAAAGTTTTCCAAAAATTAGACGAGGAGGGGATACTCCCAAACTCATTCTATGAAGCTAACATCACCCTAATACCAAAACCAGGCAAAGACCCCACCATAAAAGAAAACTACAGACCAATATCCCTGATGAACGTAGATGCAAAAATACTCAACAAAATATTAGCAAACCAAATTCAAAAATACATCAAAAGGACCATACACCATGACCAAGTGGGATTCATCCCAGGGATGCAAGGATGGTACAACATTCGAAAGTCCATCAACATCATCCACCACATCAACAAAAAGAAAGACAAAAACCACTTGATCATCTCCATAGATGCTGAAAAAGCATTTGACAAAGTTCAACATCCATTCATGTTAAAAACTCTCAGCAAAATGGGAATAGAGGGCAAGTACCTCAACATAATAAAGGCCATCTATGATAAACCCACAGCCAACATTATACTGAACAACAAGAAGCTGAAAGCATTCCCTCTGAGATCGGGAACTAGACAGGGATGCCCACTCTCCCCACTGTTATTTAACATAGTAATGGAGGTCCTAGCCACGGCAATCAGACAAAATAAAGAAATACAAGGAATCCAGATTGGTAAGGAAGAAGTTAAACTGTCACTATTTGCAGATGACATGATACTGTACATAAAAAACCCTAAAGACTCCACCCCAAAACTACTAGAACTGATATCGGAATACAGCAAAATTGTAGTATACAACATCAACACACAGAAATCTGTGGCTTTCCTATACACTCACAATGAACCAACAGAAAGAGAAATCAGGAAAACAACTCCATTCACAATTGCATCAAAAAAAATAAAATACCTAGGAATAAACCTAACCAAAGAAGTGAAAGACTTATCCTCTGAAAACTACAAGTCACTCTTAAGAGAAACTAAAGGGGACACTAACAGATGGAAACTCATCCCATGCTCGTGGCTAGGAAGAATTAATATCGTCAAAATGGCCATCCTGCCCAAAGCAATATACAGATTTGATGCAATCCCTATGAAACTACCAGCAACATTCTTCAACGAACTGGAACAAATAATTCAAAAATTCATATGGAAACTCCAAAGACCTCGAATAGCCAAAGCAATCCTGAGGAAGAAGAATAAAGTAGGGGGGCTCTCACTCCCCAACTTCAAGCTCTACTATAAAGCCATAGTAATGAAGACAATTTGGTACTGGCACAAGAACAGAGCCACAGACCAATGGAACGGACTAGAGAATCCAGACATTAACCCAGACATATATGGTCAATTAATATTTGATAAAGGAGCCATGGACATACAATGGCAAAATGACAGTCTCTTCAACAGATGGTGCTGGCAAAACTGGATAGCTACATGTAGGAGAATGAAACTGGACCATTGTCTAACCCCATATACAAAAGTAAACTCAAAATGGATCAAAGACCTGAATGTAAGTCAAGAAACCATTAAACTCTTGGAAGAAAACATAGGCGAGAACCTCTTAGACATAAACATGAGTGACCTCTTCTTGAACATATCTCCCCAGGCAAGGAAAACAACAGCAAACATGAACAAGTGGGACTATATTAAGCTGAAAAGCTTCTGTACAGCAAAAGACACCATCAATAGAACAAAAAGGATCCCTACAGTATGGGAGAATATATTTGAAAATGACATATCCGATAAAGGCTTGACGTCCAGAATATATAAAGAGCTCACACGCCTTAACAAACAAAAAACAAATAACCCAATTAAAAAATGGGCAGAGAACCAGAACAGACAGTTCTCCAAAAAAGAAATACAGATGGCCAACAGACACATGAAAAGATGCTCCACATCGCTAATTATCAGAGAAATGCAAATTAAAACTACAATGAGGTATCATCTCACACCAGTAAGGATGGCTGCCATCCAAAAGACAAACAACAACAAATGTTGGCGAGGCTGTGGAGAAAGGGGAACCCTCCTACACTGCTGGTGGGAATGTAAGTTAGTTCAACCATTGTGGAAAGCAGTATGGAGGTACATCAAAATGCTCAAAACAGACTTACCATTTGACCCAGGAATTCCACTCCTAGGAATTTACCCTAAGAACGCAGCAATCAAGTTTGAGAAAGACAGATGCACCCCTATGTTTATCGCAGCACTATTTACAATAGCCAAGAATTGTAAGCAACCTAAATGTCCATCGATAGATGAATGGATAAAGAAGAGGTGGTACATATACACAATGGAATACTACTCAGCCATAAGAAAAGGGCAAATCCAATCATTTGCAGCAACATGGATGGAGCTGGAGAGTATTATGCTCAGTGAAACAAGCCAAGCGGAGAAAGAGAAATACCAAATGATTTCACTCATCTGTGGAGTATAAGAAGAAAGGAAAAACTGAAGGAACAAAACAGCAGCAGAATCACAGAACTCAAGAATGCACTAATAGGTACCAAAGGGAAAGGGACTGGGGAGGATGGGTGGGTAGGGAGGGATAAGGGGGGGAATAAGAAGGGGGGTATTAAGATTAGCATGCATGGGGGGGTGGGAGAATGGGGAGGGCTGTACAACACAGAGAAGACAAGTAGTGATTCTACAACATTTTGCTATGCTGATGGACAGTGACAGTAAAGGGGTTTATAGGGGGGACCGGGTATAGGGGAGAGCCTAGTAAACATAATATTCGTCATGTAAGTATAGATTAATGATAACAAAAACAAAAACAAAAAGGCAGTTTCTGTGTGGTGACCTCCAATGAGTTCTACACAAGGGTATAAAGGTCATATAAAAGTGTAGGCACAGGGTCTGTTTGTGTTTATACAGAGAATCAAAGCCTAATTTGGCTACCCCGAAAATGAACTGAGATACGATATGAAAAAGAACTTCCAACATCAGCACTCTCTGGAAGACTCATGCCAGAAGATGATCATCAAAAAACCCCAACAAAGATCCACGCACTGCTACAGGTGTGGATGCACTCATCCCACCAGTTCCTGGACTTGCCATGGGAATGAAGAAGGAGATATCTAAGCTGGCCTGTGCATACATTAAAACAACAAATTTGACTGGATCTATACTGTTGGAACTAAACCAAGAATTAGGAGAAGTGCAAATTGTAGCGCTCCAAAATCTTACAACTACAGACTATTTACTTTAAAAGAACATATGGGATGTGAACAGTCCCCAGGAATGAGTTGTTTTAATTTATCTGATTTCTCTCAGACTGTTTAAGTTCAGTGGGACAATATCCACCATATCATAGATAAGTTTTCACAAATGCCTGAGGTGCCTAACTGGTTTTCTTGGTTTCACTGGAGATGGCTGGTAATTACAGGTATGCTTTGGTTACGTAACTGTACTCCTATTATGTTAATGTGTGTGCGCAATTTAATTAGTAGTTTAAACCTATATATGCTGAAGTTACTCTACAAGAAGATATGTCAAAGAAATAATCAATCTTCCCATGTTTTCTTCTGCTTGCTACTTCTATAGCTTTCCTTCCTTCCTAATTACAACACTTAAATAGAATTCGTGCCTCATATCAAATTTACCGAGTATCATAATTCTTCCAAGTGGTAAAGATACATCAAGACAAATGCTGGGCATAGAAGCCACAGGGCATAAATATGCAAAGAAGTAAAAAGCTAACCTTTTCAAACAATAAGGCTTCTCTCCCACTTACCAACTTTACATTTCCCTGTATGGCCCCGGAAGATGACTGGTTAGCCAGAGACGGGTAAGATTCCTCAAGGGAGGAACAACCTAAGACAGGCACAGTCGCAGGGGTGCCATCAGGTGAGAAATTGGGGATCAACAGAGGTGAGGCTTAGAACCTCACCCCCCCTGTTCAGAGAGAAATCTTCTGCATCCGTGGATGTTTTATTGCCCTTGTCTAGCTTGGATTAACACATAGTCTACAGGCACACACCTGATCATCTACATTTGCTCTCTTACAACACTAAACTCTGTTTTCTACCTTTATCTCGTATCTACCTACCACTTCAGCACTTTATTAAAAATAATAATAATATAGAGAGAAATGTGGTATCCACATACAAACCAAGTATAAAAATCAAATGAGTATTCATATTTGAACTGACTGTTTATAGTTCATAATGCATGAGCAAAACCGAAAGTTTCTGTGATGACTGCCCTTGTACTGTTCACTATGTAACTTATTCACTATGTAAGAATTTGTTCTCCATGTAAGAACTTGTTCGTTATGCTTCAGAAGATAGGAGACTGACGAAAATTAGGCTTGGGGTGGATTAATGATTGTGCATTGAGCATTAACTCCCCTATACAGAATTTTATTGTTGTTAACAACCATTTGATCAATAAATATGATAGATGCCCTCACAGAAAAAAAAAAAAAGTGCACACTTCCAATTGTAAAATAAATAAGTAATCGGGATGTAATGTATAGCATAGGGAATATAGTCTAAATATTGTAACAGCTTGGTATGGTGATAGCTGGTACCTAGAATTATCATGTATATAAATGTTGAATCACTGTGTTGTACACCTGAAAGTAATGTAATACTGTGTGTCAACTACCCTTCAATAAAAAATAATTACAAAAAAAAAAAAAAAAAAAAGGAATTTTAGAGATTCTAATTGAGACCACTTCCAAATGTAACCTCTCTGCCACCTCTCCTGAGTATTCTTTTATCCATGGACAACATTTTTTAAATTCTCTTAAGAGACTTGGAAATGAGGGAAGAGTGATAGATAAAGTTGCCATAAAGTGCAACCAGATGCTTATGAAACTATACCTTCACACTTTGTGCACAAAACTCAGGAAATACTAGTGGTAGTGGAGATCAGGTATCAGCTCCTTAATTTTCACACATGGTAGAATGAGAGCCTGGGGAAGTCAGATTAAATCCAGAAAGCTTGAAAAGCAAATATTAGAATCTGCATCTCCTCATGCACAGGTCAGGATTCTTGCTGTCCCACCCAGTGATACTTATTTCAGTTGTCCATAGGACAGAGATTAAGGACATAATTGTGACCCCTGAATTGGCTCACAGTTGTTTGATAAAAAACTCACCTCTCAGGTGGTGTTTGGTTACAAATTTTTTGAAACAAAGGTTTTAAAAATTATTTTGAATGATTTTTTAATCATTTGAATGAAATAATGCCTCGATACACCAAGATCCTGGCTAAATTCAAACTAGTAAAATATGTGTTGTAGAAGCATGTTTTCTCACTTTAAAGAAACTTCTCATAAAGAAATAATGCAGATAAATGCATTTCTCATTCAGGAAAAATCACAAATGCTACAATCTAAACTGAGATCTTTGTAGATGTGACTTCAATTACAGTATATGCAAGGTAATCAATAATTATAGAAGGCAATTCCTCTAAGGCAATATTGGGCTTCAGAACCAGGATTGAGATTTGAAATTTAGAACACTCTCTACCCATCCCCTGGAGTTAATTCCCCATGCAGAGCATAGACTTTGGTCTCGAGAACAAGCAGGTAGCAGAAAAACACTATTTTACTTGCACAATTTTGTAAAGACGAATCACGTACAGGGTGAATGGATATTTTTTATTTATTGAATGTTCTCAGTATTTCTCATTGGTGTCTCTAAGCAGCAGAGCTAAGATCAATAGGAAGGCATAAAGTTGCAAGATGGGAATGAAAAATGAGATTAAGAGTAATGTTTGTAAAAATGCGAAGATACCTGCTTGAGAGACAGTGGAAGCTGTGTGACCCAGCCTGTCCCCAGTTCTCTCTTCTTGAATGACCTCACTGGTGCTTTGGCCTCGTTGGAAAAGCTTCTAACATGTAGAAAAACAGGAGGCATTGTGGAAACTGAGACAGTGACAGAGATGCGATTTCAAGGGACATGACTGTTCGAAGTTGCCGGCCTAAATACCCATGACTGGAAAGGGATGTGGCTGTTTTTTGGGTTGGTTCTTGTTTTACACAAATACGCCAGTACATGCAAATAAATATTTCCAATCAAAATAATCACCTTGACAATATATGTATGACAACATTCTAGCCATTGCTTAAAACATTTTGGGGATTGCCTTTATTCTTTCAATATATTCAGATCTAATAAAAATCTGTTGATTTTTGGAAACTGCCAGAAACTTGCAAGTGCCAAGTTTGGTGCATAAGGCCATGATTTAACGTGGGTCATTTCTTTTCTTTTCTTTCACTTTCTTTCTTTTACAACTGGTAATCAAACATGGAGAGTCAATATAAATGAATGGAATCGATTTTCCTGAATGGTTTATGAAATGATCCTGAAGACTTAAAAAAGTGAACAATGACACCATAAACAGAACCTCCCAAGATGGCTATTCTGAAGGGTCTAATATTCAAGTACACTTGGTTATGTTCATAAACACACACGCGCGCACACACACACACACACACACACAATGTGTGTGCAGGTTGCAGTATTTCAAGTGTCTTGGTTATATAAAAAACTATATAATCCAACTAAATATACATGCAAAGAAGCCATTACTCCCTGGTTATAAACAACATGATCTAAGTCATTTCTGAGTTTTCTCTATTTCCGGTTTAAACTCCATCAAGTCATGCTTTTTTCTTTTTCCTGGGGCTAATCTAAGCCGTGAGGTTTTCATAGTCTCACGGCCTTAGTGAGGAGATGGTATCTCCTCCTGTCTTGCGGTGGCCTCTGCTGACACCCAGGTCTGCCATTTGCCTCCCTGCTGCTTTGTGCTCTGGCCCCCATCATGGCTGCAGGACCCACTTGGGGGCACCTGTCTCCCCCGACCTCCTTGTTGGCATCTCTCTTTCAGAGCTAACTTTGGTCTTGAAAAAGTGAAGCAGAGGGAAGGGTCAGGGCATCCCCCACACCTTTTGGAGTGCTAGGGTCTTGGAGGAATCCTGGACCTTGTGCCCCAGACGTCCCATGAAACTGTCTAGCTCTACTGCTGCGCAGTAGTGTGGGGGAAAAGCCCCTGGAAAGACATGCCTGGCACACAACAAGGATCCCTCTGTATATTTGTTGATTGGCGGAATGAATAAATGCTGATGCTGTTGCCAGAGTTCCAGAAGGGTAGCAGGAAGCATGTTTTCTCTTCTTTTGGATTCCGCAAGTTATTTAAGGACTCTATTTTTTTTTTCTCCTCTCTCCTTGAAACTAATCCTAGAATGGAAGTGGAGACAAGAGGATGAGGTCTCTTCTGAGATAACTCACCAGAGTAATTCTAGATCTCCAAGGACTTCCTATGGCAATACACTCACTTGAGGAGGCTGCTTTGTGTCTCACCTTGTTTGGTTAACTTTTGGTTAAGTTATACTCATATTTTAGGGTTTAGATAAGACCCACACCTTGATTTTTCTCTAGAATTGTGGGCCCCATGAGGAGTCTTTTCTGTTTGCATCACTTTTGTATTACTAGGTACTGTACTGAGTGTATCTGGAGTCTATACATATCTTTGAAATAATTAATGTGAACACGAATAGTTGAACTATTTGAAGCAGGCTATTTTTATATTATAGATGGTTACTGGTGTTTTCCAGATTTTTCTAGTTTAGTTATTTCAGAAGACTTGAAGCATCATCTTAGTCTTGGCTACATCTTTCCAAAACTAGAGATAAGGGGTTAAAAGGGAAAGGTTACTATTCCCACATAAACATCCCTTTCACAGGCCAAAACTTAGGGAGATGATCTGGTTTTAAGATGTGATTTATATAACTTTCCAGATAGTTAGTTAAAAAAAAAAAATTTCTTTGCACACACATAAGATCTCACTATAGTGTTGTAGAACAACTTGAAATCTGACAGTCAGTAATTATATGTAAATTTTTAGTTATATAACCAATAATCCATTTCTTACAGTTCAGATTCCTCAGTGACCATAAATGACTTTGAAAGGAAAAACAATCCTCACCAACTAGTACAGGGAAATCTCCAATGGATACTTTGCACAGTGAAGATTAGGAATGGCTGGTAAATCTTTAATGGACAATTGGCTCCACTCTTTATGGGTTTATGTGAACAGCTGCACCAAACTTACTAAATTGAAATGCTTTGCATTCTGCTGAGAAGGATCAACTTTTTTTCTTCCTTCCCTCCCTCCCTCCCTCCCTCCCTCCCTCCCTCCCTTCCTTCCTTCCTTCCTTCCTTCCTTCCCTCCTTCCTTCCTTCCTACCTTCCTTCCTTTTTTCCCTATTACTTTTTCTAGCCACCATGTCTTTAACCCAGTTAACAACATTTGCACAGAAGAAATTCTACTTAATGATGGGCATATGTAGTGGGGAGGAGAGGGCTTATTCCCACGGGTTTAAACCTCATCCACATCCAATTCAGCTGCACATAAGAGCTGAATTTTTTTTAGAGTTGAAGGATAAAATTCAAGGAAGATACCAGTAGTCTGGGATTTCCTGAGAACATATGCCTTCCTTTTTATCAAATATCAAAGACAGAGAATTATTATAAGTCCTCAGAGTCAAGGCAAACATGATTTGCCTGCAATATTTGATCTTTATTAAGTTGGGTTCATCACGACAAGACAGCACAGCCAATAGGACGAGTTGGAGTTAGAAGATGTTAATCCTTCATCTTAAATTTGGGGCAAATTATTTAACTATAATTTTGAAATCTGGAACTTCTTTCTCTGGGGCAAACATACATACTCAACTTTTTTTTCTTATTTCCTTCTTTTAATTTTGATAGTGAATCTTCCAGGCAGATGAAAAAGCTGGTTTATGAAGGAGCATTGTTAAGCACCTAATCGAAAAGTGTTTATACCACAGTTTAAACAAAAGTTTTCACTATGGAACATTTCAAACATACACAAAAATAATGAGGTTGGTGTAATGAACTCCTGTGCACTCAGTCCAGCTTTAACATTTATCAACTCATAGCCAAAATTGGTTGATCTAAATTCTTACCACTTCACCTTATGCTAAGTAATTTTGAAGCAAATACTAATTTCATCCATCAGTATTTCTACATGGGTATCCAAAAAGATAAGAATTCTTTTAAAAAACATAACTGCCATTTATGTCATCATTATACTTAAACAATAATTCCTTAATATTATCAAATATTTTCACCATCAAAATTATTGCATAATTTTTACATTTTTACATTGACTCAGGAACTTAAAAAGTCCAAATATTGGAATTGGTTGATATGATTTTTAACTTTCTTTAAAAAAAATAATTTTGTTTTGATAAGAACACTTCACATGAGATCTACCCTCTTAACAATTTTTTAAGTATACAATGAATTATTGTTGACTACAGGTATAATTTTTTCAGCATATCTCTACAGCATATTCATCTTGTTTAAGTGAAACTTTAAGCTGATTAAATTACTCATTTACCCTCCCTTCCACCCTTGATAATCACCATTCCATTCTTTGATTCTATGAAGTTCTTTGATTCTGTTTTAGATACTACATGTAACTGGTATCATTTAGTATTTGTCTTTCTGTTACCGCTTAATGCACTTAGCATAATGTCATCAGGATTTATCCATGTTGTAGCATATTGTCGAATTTGTTTTTTGAGGTCAAATAGTTTTCCATTTTATGTATAGACCACAATTTATTGATTTATCTGTTGATGTACATTTAAGTTGTTTCTACATCTTGGCTGTTGTGAATAATGCTGCAATAAACATAGAAGTGCTAATATCTCTTTTAAGATCAGGATTTTAATTCTTTTGAATAAATACCCAGAATTGGATGTGGATCATATAGTAGTACTGTTTTGAATTTTTTGAGGACCTCTATACTATTGTGCATTCTTAGCAATAGTGTACAAGGCTTTAAATTTCTCCATAACCTCACCAATACTTGTTATCTTTGGCTCTTTGATAATAGTCTCCCTGACAGGTGTGATATCTCATTGTGGTTTTGATTTCCATTTCCCTGATAATTAGTGGTGGTGAATATTTTTTCATATACCTGTTGGTCATTTGTATGTTTCCTTTAGAGAAATTTCTATGCAGTTCCTTTGTCCATTTTTTAATTGGAATATTAGTTTTTTTCATGTTGAGTTGTAAGAGTTCCTTATATACTTTGGAGTTTAACCTCTTATCAGAAATATGGTTTTCAAATATTTTCTTCTATTCCATAGTTGACTTTTAATTTTATTGAAAATGCTATGCAGAAGCCTTTGAGTTTGATGTAGTCCTATTGCTATGAATTTGTTTTTAGTATTGCTTTTACTATATCTCTTAAATTTGGTATGTTGCATTTTTAGTTTCATTTATCTTGAGGTTTTTTTTTGTAATAAAAAAATTTTTTTTCTTTTAACCAATGGTTATTCAAGAGTGTGTTGTTTACTTTTTGCATATTTGTAAATTTTTAAGCTTTACTTCAGCTATTGATATCTACTTTAAATCCACTACAGTCAGAAAATATCATTTCCTTTTAAATTTTAATCCTCTTAAATTTGTTAAGACTTGTTCTGTGACCTAACATGTGATCTATCTTGGAAAAAAATCCATGTGTGCTTGAGAAAAATGTGTGTCTTTCTGCTGTTGTGTGGAATGTTCTGTATAGGACCATTTGGCCTCTAGTGTTGTTCAAGTCCTTTGTTTCCTTGCTATTTTTCTGTCTTGATGTTCAATCCATTATTGGAAGTAGGTATTGAAGTCTCCTGCTATTATCATATTGCTGTCTATTTCTCCCTTCAGTTCATCAATGTTTGCTTTATATATTTAGGTGATCTGTTTACATTTTATCATTATGTAATGTCCTTCTTTGTCTTTTGTAACAGTTTTTCACTTGAAGTCTTTTTTGTCTGATATGAGTATAACCACTCCCACTCTGTTTTGATTACAATTTACATGGAATATCTTTTCCCATTCCTTCACTTTCAGCCTATATATGTCCTTAAACCTAAAGTGAGTTTCTTATAGACAACATATAGTTGGAGTTTGTTTTCTTAAATCCATTCAGTCACTCTGTTTTTTAATTTGTGAATTTAATCCATTTATATTTAAAGTAATTGCTGATTGGGAAGGATTTACCATTGTCATTTTGTTATTTGTTTTCTGTTAGTCTTGTAGTTCTTTGGTCCCTCTTTTCTTCTGTGCTTTGTTGATTTCTTTTGTATTGACAGCTGTCTTCTGCACAGGCCAAATAGGAGAGATGAAAGAAGTTGTGGTGAGAATCACCACAGCTGCATCTTTCAAGTCCTTGTTGGTGGCCCCAATTTCTGCAGTCCCTCCAGAAATGTAGTATTTCCTTTGGTTTACTATTTTTCCACACAGAGTCAGTTCTAAGAATTCTACCCATCCTTTCCTACCATAATAACCCTCACTCTATAGTCAAGGAGCTAAGATTTTGCCTGCTACTAAGTGTGTCTATTCCTATGCATTCTGGAACTGGGAAAATAACCACAGGATGGGTTTGGAGACCCAGTGGGTGAGTCAGGCTACTCTGCTGCTCTGACTCTGCTGCCCATATGGTAACCATGCCCACCCTGCCTTTCGTGGCTTAGTGCTGCCTCTTGGCCCCAGCCTCCCTGGGATCTAATCACTCCCATTGCATTAATGTTTCCCAGTTCAATGACTATAGTTCCTGCTTTAAGCTCTGTTTTTTTTTATTAAGGTATTATTGATATACACTCTTATGATATACACACATGAAAAAACAATGTGGTTACTACATTCACCCATATTATCAAGTCCCCACCCATACTCCAATGCAGTCACTGTCCATCAGTGTAGTAAGATGCCAGATTCGCTATTTGCTTTCTCTGTGCTACACTGTTTTCCCCGTGATACCCCACACCATATGTACTAAACATAATACCCCTCAATCCCCTTCTCCCTCCCTCCCCACCCGCCCTCCCACACCCTTCGCCTTTGGTAACCACGAGTCCCTTCTTGGAGTCTCTGAGTCTGCTATTTTGTTCCTTCAGTTTTGCTTCATTGTTATACTCCACAAATGAGGGAAATCATTTAGCACTTGTCTTTCTCCGCCTGGCTTATTTCCCTGAGCATAATACCCTCTAGCTCCATCCATGTTGTTGCAAATATAGGATTTAGTTTCTTTTTGTGGCTGAATAATATTCCATTGTGTATATGTACCACATCTTCTTTATCCATTCATCTACTGATGGACACTTAAGTTGCTTCCATATCTTGGCTATTGTAAAAAGTGCTACAATAAACATAGGGGTGTATATGTCTTTCTGAATCTGAGAAGTTGTATTCTTTGGGTTTTAAGCTCTGTCTTACAGGAAAGAGTGATCATGGAGGATCACTTTAAGGATTCTGGGGCTCTCCTCACAAACTTATTTCTCATAGTATTGATGAAAGGTATGTCTTCTGGAACCTTTCAGAAGTGTGGGTGAATAAGTCTTAAATGACAAATCCACATTAAAATTCCAATCTCCCCAAGCCTTTAAATCCCTTCTTATATATTAAACCAAGCTGTTTGGGCTTTTTTAGTTTACTGTCCATCGGTCCATGTTTCAGCCAACCAACTGGACAAATTGTTAGCCCCTTTTAACTCTGAGCTTCAACACTAAATGCAGAATCTTGGCTTAATGCACCCATATCAATAAATTCTGCCTGATCTAACTTTATATTCCTTCTATCATTATCTTTTATTCTTAGTATCCACCCCCATACAAATACTCTGATTTTCTGACTTTATAATTAGAAAACTCATGTCATTCTTCTGGAGTGTCATGCATCTCCTCATGGGTCACACATTATACTTCACCTTTTGGGTCTCCTGGGATTTTAGTACAGTTATAGGTCTAGAGGCAGAGAGGGGTGGTGAGGTGGGTCCTGAGGATACTTGGCATTTTGTTGCATGGCAGCTGCCTCAGGGGAGGCCATCATGGTTTCTTCAGACAGTGCAGAATGAGGTGGAAAGGTCAATACTATTGTGAGTGGAAAGGCTGATTCCACTGGGGGTGAAGATACCTTTTCCTCTGGCAAAGACTCATCAGAATTTAGAAGCTCAATGCCCTCAGCTTCATCTGTATCTTCCCACTTGTACCCATCCCAACATATAGGGCTGCACTGTTACCCAAACAAAGCACTCACTTGAATAGTAGATACCCTAGGAAGCTAAGAGTTCAACTTGCATTGTGATTCAGCCATTTACAAGATGGTTCTGAGTTTGGTTTTAGCAATTTCATTCCTACAGCTACAGAAGATAAGGGTCTCTCAGGGAGGGTACCTAGAAACTCTTAGTGAACTGGGAATTCAAACCCCTGAGCTCATCCTTTCCTTGCAATACTTTGCCTGGCAACATTAGGAACAATCAGTCATTATAGTCATCAGATTTTCAAAAAAATTAAAAATCGTCATATACAGACGTCATATACATTTCTTGATCCTCTAAAGTAGTTGATTTGGAGTATCCAATGCAGATGTTTGGCGTGAATCCATGGCCAGGTCATGCCACGGACTATCAGAGCTTTCCTTACTACTGGCAACAGAGTGATTATCTTTCAGCCAGCCAATTCCAGAAACTTGGAAACCAATTCAGGAAACTCATCATTAACATTTTGTTCCTCTAGACCCGCTCTCAGTAACAAAATCTGTATTTGGTTTCTCCAGAGAAACAGAACCACTAGGATATACATATGGAGATTTAACATGAAAAAGTGACTCACACAATTACAGAAGTTCTGGGACTGCAACGTGGAGACCCAGGAAAGCCAGTCGTGTAGTTCTCATTCAAGTCCAAAGGCCAGAGAACTGGGGAGCAATGGTGTAAATCTGTCTGAGCACAGGAGTTCAAAGCCCCCAGCTCAGTAGGTAGGAATGAAACTTCTCTTCCTCTTCTGTTTGTGTTATTCAGGACCACAGTGGATTGTATGATGTTCATCTACATCAGGGAAGACAATCTACTTCACTGAGTTCACTAACGTAAATGCCCATCTTATCTGGAAACATCCTCATAGACACACCTAGAAATAATGTTTACTTTGGCACCCCATGGCCCAGTCAAGTTGAACATCAAATTAAAAATCACAGTTTCTTTCCATGTCATATAGTGATTATCTGTATGAAGCTGTAACTCTATTTTGAATTAAATTATGAGTACCAAGGAAGAGGAGACTTTTTAATTGTGTATCTAGAGAAATTCCAAATTCCATGACATCAAGACCTATTATGATAAACTGACAGGTACTTTTTGTTCTGACAAATAAGATTTCTGCTTCTCCATCTCTTCTACCCCTGAAGTTGGAAAAATTTTATGGTCTAGTATCAAGGTGATTGGTATGAATAAACATTTTATGTGGAGTAAAATAAATAGGGAAGACTGAATATTTTTAGATTTTCTGAAATAATAGTGGGGAATATATCAATTAATATACATCTGTAAATGTTTTTTAAAATATAGAAGATATCTAATAAATGTTTGTTGATTGAAGAGGAGACAAAAATAGCAGTTCACTAATTTGTGCTAACCATCTCTGTGTCTGAGGGTCTTTGCAAAATGCATTGTATATGTTGGTATACAAAGTACTGTGAAAACTCTGTTCTTACACTATTTTGCAGATGTAGAAACTAAGGCTCACGGGATTAAATAACACGTCAAAGGCTGCCCAGCTACTTACCCACTGGAGACTTAGTTCCAATTCCGTCCTGTGATTTCCGAGCCCTATGCATTTTCCACCCTACCGGCATTTCCAGTGTATACAAAGATCAGTGCTAAGAAGTGTTCTCCGAGTAAAGGATGGTGTGGCCACATGCATTTAGGAGACTCCAAATAGCAAAATCATTTCTTAGGAATTCCCAGTGTATATTAAAAAATCTTCTTAGAAGTCCTGAAGAAATCAAACTAAATTTCTTAGCTCCAGCATTTGACTATGGATGCTTTTCCTCTTCCCTAATAATTCTTTGGAGAATGCATACTCTACTGAGCTAGACTGAGAGTCAAAAGTCCTGGAAGTTTTAGCAGCTAAAGAGGTATTTATCTATGGGTAAGGTAAGGTGCATTCACCTCTCTGGGTCTAGATTTCTACATTCATAAAATAAAATTTTGGCTAGATGATCCTTAAGGTCCTGTTTAAGTGTAAATGATTGATGAATCCAACTCATATTTATGTAAACCAATCCCATTGGGCCTTATATAGATGACCAGGGTATTCAAAATCTCTGCTCAAATTCACACAAAACACCTCAACATGTTTGTATCCTTTCCACTGTCCTGTTCCTCCATCTGCCTTTATTCCTTTATCTAGTTAAATGGCATTAACAATCACTTAGTTGCTTAAGTTAAAAACCTGGTAATGATCCCTGACTCCTTTTCCTTTGTGATCACCACATCCATTCAGCAGAGCTTAGTAATTAAATGTGTGGGCTTCCATGTTACACTCCATGAATCCTAGCTCCAGTTGTGAGAAAATGGGTAAGGAGCTTGACTTTTCCGTGTCTCAGGTTCCTTATGGAAAATGTGAAGACCACAGTAATTCTAAGGGCATAGCATTACTGTGAAAATTACACGAGACAATAAATACAGAGTGGAAATGCAATAAATGTTTTCTTTCTTTATTCTGTCTCTGAGTTTCTTCTGTTCCACCCCTCTTCCATATCCCCCAGTACTGCCACCCCAACCTCAGGCTCATTTCCTCTTACCAGTCATCACCAACCTGGGCTAACTCTTTAGTCCCTACCAGTTTATTCTCTACATTTTGACTCTGTTCTTTTTGAAACACAAATATCTCCTACTATCCTGCCCTTGAGTCTTGTGCTCTGGTCAAAAGTCCGAAAGACTTGAAGTTTTCCGAGTAAGTGGTGCTATTTCACATGTGGGTGTTTTGCTCATGCAGCCTCCTAATGTTCCCTAAAGTGCTCCTGCCACTGCCCTTTGCCTAACAGGTAGTCTGTTCATCTCTGAACTTAAAATGTCCATAACAGTATTTCTGTTTCCAGATGCATTTTGAGAATCTCGCTGCTTCTCAGGAAGAGATGGAACCTATTTGTCTCTTGAAGTCTAGACAGGACTTTCTGACAGCCTCAACAAATAGGATCAGTGGAAGTGAGCCCGGCTAGCCACTGAGGCTAGATCACAAGAGCAATTGGGTTTCTGCCTAGCTTCCTTTTCTTTTGGGGATACTTGCTCTTGGATACCAGCCACCAACCTCCAAACGACCCCAAAATAACCCATGTAGAGAGGCAACATGAGGAAGCCCACTTGGAGAGGAACAGAGACCTCTAGCTGATGGCTGGCATCAACTGCTGGCTGGATATCTCTTCCTCTATGTACATGTGTGTGTATGTGTCTGTATATGTTTATATATGTATATTTGTAAATGTTATGTATAAGTATGTTGTATGTGTGTATAGGTACATATATATGTTTGTGTGTGTGTGTATATATATATATATATATGTATGTATATGCATATACATATGTGAAGATAATGTAGCTCCACAAAAATCCCTGCTCATGGGCCACACATTCTCTATAACCTTGTAGCATGTGTAGGAAATAAGAATACTGTAGTAAAAGAGATATCCTCAATGAGACAGGAAGAGAGGAAAGTATCCTTGTAGACAGACTTACTCATTAATGTGAAAAAAGTCATTTACAATTTAGCATGAATTAGAGAGAGGCTGGAAGTCTGAAGCCTTTGGATTTCTTCCACCTGCTCCTCTAGCCAATGAACTTCATGGACAGTTATGCAGTCAAGCTTCTTTGTGATTGAAGCCTTCTCTTGTCTGCTGCATATGGTGATCTGGGCTGGCCGTCTGGGATGTGACTTCCGCTTCAAGAGTAATGATAAAGTTTCTAGCACTCACTGTCGTTGTGGGAAGCAGACTGTTGTGGAAGTGCTATTATTAATGAGAATTACTGCTGGACAGCTTGAACTAGAGGATAATTTATTCTCCGTGAACTTCTAATTGCAGTAAAACGGTTCATTCACTGCCACACTTGTCCATCTTGTTCCTTCCTGTCTTTTAGGCATGGTTGACTGCAATGAAATAAGGCAGAGCAGTACAAGCTGTACAGGAAACAAAAGCCTGCATTCTGGAGACACCGTGGAAACTGGTCAGAAAGGTCTAACTCATGTATCGAGGGAGAGGGGCTTGAGAAAACGGTAAGAAGCATTCTGGCATTCTGGCATGCTTAAGGGGTCATAAGCAACTCATACAAATCAAGGCTCCTACTATGTGCAGTGCATAAAGCCAAATCGGAAATTAGTGTTTCCAGATGGCCTCTCGCAGCTCTCACATTTGAGGCACATGCTGCCTCTCTGGCAATTCTGAGAGAACGCTCGTCTCTTATTTTAATGTGTGGCATATCCTCTCCACTCTTTCTCTCATTTTGCTTCAAGAGATTGCTTTTGGAAAATGAAAACTGTCCATGATGTTGACAACTACGCTTTCTTGGTAGTATCTTTGATGTGATGGTGTCTTCCCTGATTTTGGCCAAATTTCTGCCTCCCATGGATTCTGTTTTTCTCCTCCTTTTACCCCTCGTAGAACTGTTGCCTTGCTCTTTGCATAAATGTCGTTAAATGTGCACCTGACTTGCTTCCACCATGATGTAAGACGCTTGTTGTAGGCTACTGACTCATTACTGTATTTATGCGTGATTTGGTCACTTGTGGTTCAGTAGGCTTAAGAAACCTGATTCCCAGCCAGTCAATGGATTCCAGCCTGTCTAAGATGGATGATAGATGAGTGTTTGGGTGCTATTATTAGTTAATAGTTAGTAAGGTCTCAGAGTAGACTAGTGACAGTGTGTCACCTGGGGATATGATCTTGGCTATCAAATAGCATCCATTTGTACTACTGTAGACAACCTTAGTGGGACACACAGCCAGAGAGAGAGAGAGGAGAGAAAGAGACAGAAAGAGAAAAAGACAGAGACAGAGAGAGAGGCAGAAAGAGGAAGAAAATGAATCTTACTATTACCATTTTTTATTATCTTTGACAATTTTTTACTCACTGGGAAGCAGGCCTGGAGGAAATCCATGGAATGTCTGTGTAGATGCTAAGGAAGTCCTCGGGTTGTCCTCTGGTTCCCATCCTGATCTAATGACTGTTTTCCTTGAGGAACACATGGCTTACATTGTGATTTAAGGAACATTGGAAAGTACCCACACAATAGTTCTTAGATATTCCCACTCATTGCCACAGAGGTAAAATTATGCCCTTAGATCATGCCTTTGGGTTTAAGCAGAAGACAGTGATTATTCACAAAAAGAGAGGGAAGGAGAGGGTACAACCTGGAATGTTAAGAATCACTGTTGTTACAGTCCAGTAATTGCTGATGGAAGAGGTCATATTCTTGGTGTTGGGACAGAAAAAGACTGAAATCCATTGGGCTAAGTCACTGTCTTCCTTGGGATTCTACTGGGAATATATAAAAATGTACTGTAGACAACAGCTTTACAGAGAGGCAGTTGTGTAGAGAGAGGCTAGTCCCTGGATTCTGTAGCCTGACTCTCTGGGTTCAAATTTTTACTCTGTCTGTAGTACTTGTACAACCTTTGGAAAGCTATTAACTCCTCTATAGTACATGTTTCTTATCTAAGAAATAGGGTTAGGTGTTGTACTTAGCTCATAGGGTTATGCTGATGATTAAATGAGCTAATATACAAAAAACACTTAGAAAAGTGTCTTGTACTTACCTAGTACCACAGGAATGTTCACAATTATTAATAATACTTTGGGGGGGTGTCTTGCCAATGGGTTTCAGCCCAAGACAAGTTCACTATGGTTTCAGTGAGATTGAAAAAATGACAGTGGGATGTTCTTGGGGTGAAAGAGTTTATACCCAACTTTATTCCCAAGCTGGCAGGTCAATCACAAGAATCCCATCCACTCAGAGCAAGTCTGTATGCAGCAAGTCAATCTCTGCTTCTGGGCCTCTCTGCACCTCTCAGCCATCTCAGTCTCTGTTCTTGGTGCTGCCACCACCCAATCTCTGCTCTCCTGCAGCCTTGCAGTGCTGCAGCCATGCGGCTGTGTCACCCAGAGCAGAGCTCTTTGTATAGAGTCAGTGACAACGTATTGCCCACATGTGTGTAGTGAGCAAGCCGACCAGGGCCGGGTGAGAATCCTGGTCATAGTAACCTTCACTTTCTCCATACTGCACCCTTCCAGGATTCTCGCCTCTCGATCTATGCACCCTCAATCTTCTGCAATGGTCCCTGTGTGAGAAAGCTGGACCATTGTAACCAAATTCTATAATAACAAAAGGAACAACAATATACAAATAACAGAAATTATAATAACCCTCAAGCTTGAGGAGATCTATTGTCACCAAGTGGTCATCGCAGCTGTATTCAAACTAGTTCTACTCAAATGAGTTGACCGAGAGGACCATGGGTGGGCCTCACAACACCCACCTTCTCCAGCCTCTCCAGCAGAAACTCTCGCAGAAACACAGGCCGATCCTGTTGCTTTGTCTCTGGCTTCTGCTTCTTCGTCCTCAGCGGCTGGAACTGCTGCTCCAGTTTCAATTGTTGCCACAGCTCCAGTAATTTTCTGCCTGACTTTCCATCCAATTCCATTCTGTCTGCTTCTGCTTTTTTCAAATCAACCCACATCTGGGTCCTTGTGATCTTCATGGGGCCCTTTAAATTCTTCCTTCAAGTAGCAGACTGTATTTCCTTTTGTGCTTTCATTGCTTGAGCCTGAGGATAGGAGCAGAGCATAGAGTGCTCCCCGACCTGGGGAGGGGGCCACACATTTCCTGGAGGAACCCGTGGTTGCCAGGCCTTTATTTTCCTTTATTGCCAGGCCTTTATTTTCCTTTGGGCTCTCCACCAGCTTTCAAGCAGGTGGGGTTTGACCAAGGAGGGGCTGATGCCTCAGGCACTGGCAGGGCCTCCACCCCCATCTGTTCATCTAACCTCAGCTCCTCCATTTGTGGGACTGGTGGCCCCACTACGTCCTTCACCTGCCCCATGACACCTCACAGCCTGCATTCTCATGCTGCTGCTTCTCATGCTGTCATTACATCTCTTACCAATTCCACAGCACTTTGTAGCGATAACATTTCAGTCATCAACACATTTTTTTACCTCCTCTATGGCACCTCGCAGCTCATGTTCTCGTGTGGCCTCTTCTGGTGCTTCCTGCAGGAGGATGTCTTTCCCTTATGGCCTTTCTCAACACCAAGAAAAAATACCCACAATTCCCACAGGCTCATGGGCACTCTGTTTCTTTAAGGAATTCTCTGTTTTGCTGAGGGCCAACTTTACTGCCTCAGGTGTTTCCTCCCAGTCTTGGTGTGGGACCCAATCCTCTAGGAGGCAAGTCATCTCAGACCACATGTCCACTGAGGGGACAGTAGAATGTCTTCCCATCCATAAGTGCAGCCTATTGAAGCACTCCTCCATGAGGACAGCCTATTCTGTTCTTCTGTATACAATGAATCCTGCCAACTATGCCAATTGTCTTGCCAATGGGTTTCAGCCCCAGACAAGTTCACTGTGGACTGAGAAAATGGCAATGGAAACATTCTTGGGGTGAAAGGATTTATACCAAACTTTATTCCCACAGTGGCAGGTCAGTCACTAGAATCCCGTCCACTCAGAACAAGTCTGTGTGCAGTAAGCTGGTCTCTGCCTCTAGGTGCCTCTGCCCCCTGCACCCATCTCAGTCTCTGTCCTTGGTGCCGCCACCACTCCAGGCTCTGCTCTCCTGCATCCCTGCCACTGTTCTGCCATTGCACTGTGTTGCCCAGAGCTGAACTCTTTATATAGAGTTAATAACAACATATTGGCCACACATGTGTAGTGAGCAAGCCAACCAGGGCCAGGTGAGAATCCTGGCCACAGGAACTCTCATTTTATCTGCAGGGGTAAATTTGTTTCTCTCAAATTGTTCTTTTCAAAGGCAGTTTGGAATTGACTGCAGCCCATCCAGAAGGTTTTGATGAAAGGAGAAGGAAAGGCTGTTTCCAGCCTAGGACCCCTTCCCTCCCCCAGCCCAATGTGGTCAGTCTGGGTGGGTCTTTCCCTGCAGGAGCCTGAGTCCGTGTGTGGACAGCACATGGCTCCACAGAGAAAGCTGAGTGAGGGGGAAGACATGTTAGAAAGACACTTGCTTTGTTAAGTATTTTGTCAGGGTCTCTGCTCCTCACATGGTCTGTGCTCTCGTTCTTGTTCCCTTTTGGATGATGGGGAAAGTGTTTCGCCTAAGTGCTTTTGGGGATGATTCAGTGTTGGTGACATCGTGAGTACTGTTTGCAGAAGGAGCTGGCACTCTAGAGATGGGAAGACTGAGGTTCTGGTCCTCGCTGTAACATCTACTATCTCTGTGACTTCTGACAAATCTCTTAGTGTCTCATAGCTGCAATTTCTCATTTACAAAATGGGCATGCCAAAATGTGCCTACCTCCCAGAGGGGTGGCACTAATCAAATGTGATGATATGCATGACAGAAACTTGTACACTTAAAGGGTGACAAGGATATGAGTTGTTATTATTAGTGCTTCCTTTAATTGCCCTGTTCTCTACAAGCAGACCTCAATTTTAGCAGCACCTGTGTGCTGTCATCACCTGGCTGTTGATTTTACTTGCGGGCGTTACTCATAAGCCTGTGACTGGTAATTGTACATCGGCTTCTCTTGTGGTGGAGATGACATATGCCCAGTGCCAGACTGGTTTCAGGGTTCTGGTAATGCTGAAACTCCGGACTCATAAAAACAGGGAATCCTAATGGTGTTCAGAAGTGATGTTTCTCCCTATATCAATTTGTAAATCACAATAATTATAGGAAGATTTTTGGAGTGATGAGCTGTTTTTTGGTGAGACAGTTCCTCTGATAGTTGATAAAACACTTCTAGAAACCAAGAGAATTAGAGGTTGGCCGTGTGGAATGAATGCTATAAATTAAGATTACCTGAAGGGGATATGAAAGATAAGGGATTAAGCTGAGTAAGGAGATAACAAGGGAAAATATCCAAGGAGCCTGGAAAAGTTAACCGACTTCCAGGAGCAGATTTCTGAGTGCTGTTAGAAAAATCCCTCTGATGGAAGCAAAATTCCACTAGTAAATTCATATAAAGAATATGGTTTTCCTACTTTTGTATATAGGCTCAATGTAATGATGTTTGACTGGACTGGACTGAAATATTACAAGAAAAGAAGAGGAAAGACATGTCGTGGTCAGTTGTGGACAGATTCAGATGGGCTCAAACCTACTCTGTGGGTCACAGAAAACATTTTCAAAACATCTTGCCTTTCAGGTCTTGATCATAGACAGAAATAGAAAGAGTGGTGCTTCTTAGAGAAAACTTCATTTTCCCAATCTTTCACAACTGAGATATGGAGAAAATGAGTGGCTGGGTCCAGACCCTTGGCACCAAGTGACTGGGAGTAAATGCAACACTGCAGGGACCCAGAACTTTGCCTGCCACTGAGCATATTACCGGAGAAATACAGAACAGACCCAGCAGGCTTCTGCAAACAACACATCCCTTTAAGTTAATTGGTGTTATATAGAAGCTGAAATGCTCCGCTTATTTACAAAGCTACAGATTTATGTAAAGCAAAACCAATTACACTTAATGCCTAAACTATTCCAGGTGCTCAATGATAATGTTGCTAGGCAGTAGAGATGAAACTGCTGTGTGAATGCGTCCTGTTCCGAATGGAAGCGTGTGTAGTTACTGCAATTTAGCTAATCACGAGTGTCAACCCCAGTGTGAGAATTCTGAGCTCTTTAGGTGTTTGCTTTGGGTCAGCCTTATAATTCTGTGGATCTCTTTTCATCTCTAAGAACAAGTGAAAGCATAATGAGCACTTTTTTCTATTATGATGTGGAAATTAAGGTGATGAAGGCAAATTTGGGAGGAAAAAAAACAACAAAATAAGGCGGCTTCTCTTTCTAATGGTGAGAGAGAGACTGTTAGAGTGAGGTATTTAAAGGCTTCTTGATCTTTGGGGTGTTCATTAAACCTAAACTGCAAACTTGGCATTTAACCTTTTGTGGCAAAGAAAGCTTCTAAGGCATATCAGAGGTCAGCCTTGCTGTTTTGTCTAAGAATACTAAAAAATGAAGGACTCAAAAAAGTCACAGGGCAAAAATTTATGTCTGTAAGATCTAGTTTTTTACTTATCCTCAGAACAAACACAAAAACAATTGAAAATCTGTATCTCTTCATTCCTTTCACCTATTCCTCCCAGTCATGGGGATGAAAGTACAGCATTGGGAACATAGTCAATAATATTTAATATCTTCCTATGGTGACAGATGGTATCTACACTTATCATGGTGAGCATTTAGTAATGTATATAATTGTTGAATCACTATGTTGTACACCTGAAACCAATATAATATTGTATATCAACTCTACTTCAATAAAAAAAAGGAAGGGGGGAAAGAAATCCAAGCAAACAAAAAATAGTTTGAGGAAGAGAAACACCTGGTGCTTGACAGCTGCTCTTTTGCAATTAAAAATGCATATCATATCTAATCAAGATGAATAAATCTTTTATTGTACTGATATAAAATATTTTACGTATACACAAGGGAGGTGCTTAATTGCAGAATCATTTGCAGTCAGCTGGTAAACCCATCTATCTTATCCAACATGAACTGTCCTGGAAAGCAGTGGTACTCAAACTTCAGGAAGTATTTCTTGCCTGAGGGTTTTGGCCCCAGGCAAGTTCACTATGGATTCAGTGAGACTGAGAAATGACAACAGAATGTTATTGGGATAAAAAGGTTTATGCCCAGCTTTATTCTCTTGGCGGTAGGTCAAGCACTAGAATCACGTCTCCAGCCAGCAGTCTGCAGGTCCATAATCTGCCTCTGTCTCTGCCCAGAGCAGTAGGCCAATTACAATATCAAGTAGTTTAGGGTCAGGTGAGGATCCTGGCCATAGGAGCTTCTATTTTCCCCACAGAGCATAAGAATGATTTGTATGGGTTTATAAAAACCACTGATTGCTGGAAAAGTATTTGGGGTAAGGCTGGCTCTGGTAGGGGCCAGAAGGATTCTTTAGAAGCCAGTAGTCCTCAACCAGATTTTGACAAACACTGCTACAAAGGTAAGGGATGTTTTTGACACTGGTTTATTTGTTTTTCATTAAATGAGTTTCCATATTTCTGAATTGGTAATACTGGAGACCAAAAGATGTCATTTGGGTTAGGGAATCCCTGTAAGCATCTCTACTTGATCACTTATCCTCCTCTCAACACTCATTTGACCTTTCTTAATTTTCTTTCTTTCCTTTAATCTCAGTAATTCCACTATTTACATTTTTTATAACTTCTTCAGTATATGAATATTCTTTCTTTGTTTGGAACCTCTATTTTAGTTAATGTTGCTTTTCAATTGAGAGAAAACTTCCTTAATCAATTCATATCTTGATAGTGTAATATCAAGGTCAAATGTAGTAAAATCATATAGGAACTTATAATTTACTCAAACAGGAGACAGCTTATGATCACAAGGCCTAGCATGTAATAAGTGGTCAATAAATGTATGGAAAGGAAGAGTATTAACATATTATTATTTTGATTCTAATGGCACACTGACACTAAAATATATCTTTTATGTTACTTTTAATGGCTGAAACATTGTACGAAGTGTAAAATGTGATGTCTAGGAAATTGTCATTCTGTGTCAGAGTAATCATAGACCCTGCAATTAATTCTAATGCATAATATTAGATGCAAAAGCATAATAGTTTAGGAGTCATAATTAGTCTTTGTAAATAAAATATACAGATAATATTCATAAAGGCATTCTCATACATATTAGCTCTTAAACTAAAATGCATAAAGTGTTCAGCTGAAGAAAACAATGAGTACTTTGCTCATAAGACAGGTAGAGTCAAATATAGTTTCATAGGGCTGTCTCCCAAAGATCAATACTTGAAGAAAATTCCTGTGTACTGCCATAAAATTTCAGAGACTTTTCATGGAGGAGAAGTGTTTCTTCAAGATTACTTCCACTGATGTTCTGGGCATTAAAATGATTTAGATTACAATATCTAAAAAAAAAAGAATGAAAGCTTTTTTTTAGGACCAGATGTAGATGACTTGATAAATCATTTGCTTTCCTCCTGTGCTTGTCTACCTTTTATTATGGACCCATAGATACTGACACAACATGTGATGATTATTTAGAGCACTGCTCACCAGAACAGTCTTTATAAAATGACAAAAGGAGTTTTGGTACTGATTAAGGGGTCTCATCAGGACCTTTAGATGGTGATCTTTTACAACCTGCAGTGAGTGATGGTGCGAGAGACTGGCAAGTCTGAAACCCCGTCAACCTCATAGATTTCATGGAGGCCAGGAAAGGTCTGTCAGGCACACTGGGGGTTTGTAAATTTGTAGTCGAGGCTGTGTGGAAACAGTGTTGTCAAAGAAGAAGATCATGAATATATTTTTAGAATGTATACCTTCTACCCCTGTCCCAAGAAAAACCTGTTTTCTGGGGTGTCTTCTAAGTGCCAAGCATTTTACAAGGGTGCTGTCCTCACCCTAACTTACTGAATTCTCACTACAGTCCTGGAAGGATGGATTCATGCCCCTGACAGATAGGGAAACTGAGGTTCTAAAAGGTTAAATAACTTGCTGAGTGTTCATAGGAATAGGAGCTGGCAGAGCTTGGGTTTGGAATCAGAACTCTCTTATTCTGAATCTTGGTTTTCTCTATGGCCTGCTGTCCCTGAAGACCAATTGTTTTCTTAAACACTTTGGAGTGAGCTCCAGGCGGATGGAAATTTCAGACTGCTTTATTCACTGCTGTATTCCAAGTGCCCTGACCAGTGCCTGGTACATAGTAGATGTTTAATAAATATTTATTGAATGAACAAATGAACATGGGCTATAAGTTCTGTTTTATCAAATACACACAATTCTCTGGGTCAAATATCTAATTTTGATTTGTGAAGGTTTCCAAAATTAATTTTACCTTCTTCTCCCTCCCAATATATTGCTAAAAAATAACTAAGAGAAGAATATGCTTGTATAACTGGTATTTTGTCTCTGATTTATGTCACCTTCAAAAAATATTATAGGTCATGCACAAAAGATTACTGATATAATTGACAAAATGCATTTGGTGGTATCGGCTGTATATCCACTGTTGTGTGTTACAACACTGGGGGGATGGTGGTCTTGTTATAAAAACAAACACTCTCTTCCTCCCTCCCTCCCAGGAACATCTGTAATACCTTTTTATTTTAGCAACCAATGGGCAATACATATTTATATTCA
Source organism: Manis pentadactyla (assembly GCF_030020395.1). Lineage (NCBI taxonomy): Eukaryota > Metazoa > Chordata > Mammalia > Pholidota > Manidae > Manis > Manis pentadactyla. The sequence goes on from NC_080032.1 coordinate 73,294,736, forward strand.
GCATTATAGACATGTTTATAGAATCCTTTTCAGCAAGGCAGGGACATTTCATCTGCCTACTTCCTTCGCCCCCAACCTGGGCAGCCTCAGGTATGACATGTCACCACTGTCCTACTTCAGACTTGATTGAAGAGGACTCTGACAGAGACCGAGGCCAGGGGCTTGGGTTTGTCTTGTTTTTTGGTATAAATGAAAGGTAAGTCTGCACTCACATGCACGAATAATTCTTAACTGTACTCAGGTAGTAGCCCAGTGACCCTGACAGGTTAGTTAGATTCTAGGACTTAACATCAGATGGCACCACACTAATATGAACTGGTGGCGGGTTGCCCTTGGGTGCTAACACGGACCGAATGTCCCCTGTCTATTGGTGAGAATGTTGTTTCATAATTAATCCACTGTCCTCAAAATCTTGCGGACAAGAGTAACATGAGACTGTCCTGTTCTTTGTTAGATTGATTTGCCACTGTTATCTGGCTCCAAATGATTATGAGTTTGTTAAAAAGTGGATTGCGATTGGATGTGTGTTGTGATCAAACATTAACTCATAAATAATATGTTTCAATAATACTGTCCCTGGGACAGCTGTATTTTCTCTTGTTCCTTTGCATACTTAGCGTTTGTTAATGTTTGACAATAACAATTAGTCTAGATATGAATCTGAATCATGTGCTCCTCCCTGCGGACACTGATTATCCTGCCTTAAAGTCCATACATTTTCTTGCCCTGCTCTTCTGGTTTGGCCGGTCCCATCCCTGACAGACAACAAATATGCAAGGCAGCTCATGCCTTTGGGCTCATGTAGGTGGTTTGGGATACTTCAGCTCTGCAGGCAAATTTTCCAGACTCTTTCTTCTTCTAATGTGACACCTATTTTCCTGTGAAGTGGCTGATCAACTGATGATTGTGGGTACAGTTACTTTAACTGAAGGGACTGGTTTCCTACCTACCCACCAGAGTTAAGGGACTGTTAGAATGTGGGTAGAGGGCTCCTCAATGGCACTTAGAAGAGCACAGTAAAGGAGAAAGTGTGTGGGCTTTACAGAGAAACAAACTTGGATTTGAATCCTAGGTTTGTGAACATAGTCAATTCATTTACCTAGGTAATTGCTTGAGTTTTCTTATTTGTAAAGTGGAGTGATAAGCTCTATGTAACAGGGAAGTGGTACAGATTAAATGAGATTATTTGTGTCTAAGACACAGGGTGCTCAACACATGGTAAATTAACTTCTTCCCTTCATCTTCACTCTTTATTTTTTTTCCTTTCTTCAAAGAGTAAGGAGGAAAAGAGAAGAAAATATACTGGAAATGAGGGAATTTGGTAATAATCAGATTTATCACTAAATAAACCCTAAATGATCATTTAGCTCCTTCTCGTCTTTGGCTTCTCCAGTCTCTGGTGCTTTCTGTATTTTTATTCTTGCCTCCTTCTCTGCACTCCACTCTACCATGTCTCACTTCCTTATAGTCACTCACTTGCTCCCAAGGAAGACTCTCACTTAAATATTTTAATATGAGCAACTAGATGCTAGCTCTATATAGACTAGTACTCTGTTTTCTTCAATTCTGTTTCTCCAGTGCCTGGAACCATGCTTAGTATGTTGGTTGAATGAATGGATGGATGAATAAATGAGCAAACAAATCCCTGAGCTAATAATAGATTGTGGTTCCAGTGCTACCTGGAGTCAGTCCATAATCGTGGTCATCTTGGCCACACCTCAGCGAGTCTAGAAGAATAAAAAGGAGGAAGAAGGGAGCATATGGCAAAGTATGAGGCCATTATTATTACTATGGCTAACATTTTTGAGCATTTACTCATCCTCTCGACAACTTTATGGTACACTTACCATTTTTACTGTTTCCATTTTACAAATGAACTGAGGCTTAGCAAGATTAAACAGCTCACTGAAGTTGGATAGCGAAGGTGGAGAACTGGATACACCTGGGCTGACTCTGGAGCTCACCTTTTAAACTACTTCATGAAAGACAAGGACAGATCTTACAGGGGGAGAAAAAGTCAGCTCTGAGAAACAGCACAGGGTGATGAGAATTGCACCTTCTATATGTTTGGAGGCGAGGGATGGACGGGAAAGAGGCCTCGCCGTCAGCTTCGGTTTTGTTGCTGACTCTATTTTGCTACAAATATGAGGGCTTCCGTGTCGGCTCCTCTGCAAGACTCTTTGACACTCTCATTTAATTTTCAATCTAAGAATAAAATAGGCATTTCAGGGAAATTATGCATTGTGGAGGGTCAATTTGATAGCTTCTATACCTTGGAAGGTAAGAAATTAAAAAATTCAGGGAGCCATAAAGACTTGATTTTGTCCTTGGTTCTGCCTTAAGTGGGATTTAAGTGTCTCATACTGGACATAAACTCTACAAGAGCAAGGACGTAGGTGGCGCTAAATAGTCATTAACTTACTGACTTTGTGTCCTTCTCATTTACTATGGTACCTATCACAGAGTAAGGTTCCAAAGAGATTTATTAAATGAATAAAGGAATGATTTAGGCAAAGGAGAAGTGACAATGGATGGGATAAAATATGACTACATAGGTAAGTGGATGGAGGGAAGTGAAAAAAAGGAAGAACTGTGTAGTTTCCACTGTGTGGCAGACATTGTGCTTATCCCTTTATCAAAATTCATCTCCCTGAAGCCCACAAGAGGTTGGTATTATTGTCTTTATTTCACGTGTGTGGAAACAGGCTCAGAGAGGTTAGACAACTTGCTCAAAAGCACACAGCTATCCAAGACTATATCAGTGAGAGAGTAAGGTGGGCTGGTGATGGATGGATGGTGGAGGATACAAATTAAGCCACTGAATGGTCTCAGATGACTGACTAAATGATTTTGCACAGTTTGTTATTGACCTTGAAATGGTCATTGCTGATTTAAAGGCCTGAATGGGATCCAAATCTTAAGCGTCATTAGATTTCTAGCTATTTGTTTAATGATATTTGCTTTTAATGATAATGACTCATCCATTCTTATTATCAATATGGTTATTTCTAATTCTAAAGTGGCATTTTACAGTGGAGAAAAAAATATCTTGCTTTAGAACATGTTTCAGAATCGAGGCAAGCACTGTTTTATTAAAAGGATCAATGGAAAAAGTGGAGTCTAAATTGAAATTTCTTGCTCTGAATCATCTGTTAAATTTCTGTAATATGCTAATTTGTCCAGTCATGGCATACAAGATTCCCGTTGGCTCAGGGGTGGTTCCCAGATCAATATTTCATGGGCTCAGAAATCATTCATCTTACCACACACTTACATACCTTTGTGAAATACTCCAGAATCCCAGGACGTTCAAAAACGTTAACGATGCCAAGAAGAAGAAGAAGCTCTCTAAACTGCCTTTGTTTAATGTGTTTGGAAACCAATTGCCTATTTGGAACAAATGTAATTGTTATTCAACTGCAGAATTGTAAGTTTCTGTGAATATTTTATCATTCCACAATTCCTAGAGCTTTATTTGCTTCAGTAATATCTACAGAGCGAAAAAGCTCATCTGAAAATCTCATTGTCAAAATTTAATTCTGCAATTAAGAGTAAAATGACGAGCAAAGTACCCCAAATATTTTGAAGGTCAAAGAAACCTTAATATGTATAACACAATATAGATGTCAGAAGAACTGGGCTGTAAAATAACCCTGTTATGCCATCAGTCTGCAGGAATCTTGTTATCTGGTTTATCCTAATGTTTGTAGTATCTTGAAGAATACCTGGCATGGGAGGATTGTTCAGTAAATATGCACTGAATGAAAAGTATTTGCCAAATCTGTTGCATATGCTAATTGTAAGGTCAGTGGGATAATATATGTAGATGACAGATGTCACATTATTTTGCCAACTTACATAAAGCCAGTGCTACCTTATTATATATCACAGACCCTGTTGGAGAAATTACTTGAAACCTGGTTGACATGAAGATATTCTTTTGACTTGATAAGTAAATCCTTCAATTTATTACTTCAAAATAGGATATACCCACTCCTTTATGATGCTACACTGATATATTCAAAATTATTACATGCATATATATGAAACTATTTATGATTCAAGGTGATTGCTTTTACTTTGCTTCTAGGTTTTGACTTTTGCTTTGGATGTTTGCTATAATGCTCACTCTCTTTCTATACCAAAATCTGTGTATCTTTATCTGTACCTATCATCTCTATCTATCTACATATATCACCTGCATCTCTACACACATACCCAATTTTTCTTCAGTGGGTTTTGAGATGTTATTATTTAATATATTATCAAAATATAATGTATTATATATGCAACACTTTTTTATGCAACATTTTAAAATGGCAATAGGATCTTAGTATTAAATATATCACAGATATATAGTATTAAAGAATGTTTAAAAGATTGTCGAAAGGGCAAAATTTATCTTCGCAGATAAGTTAAATTCAGTTGCAGTTCTAAATGGGCAGAATATTTCCAGAAAATGTTATGCATTATAAGAATGGGAAGTGATTATATTTGAACAGTCAGATGCTAAAGTTTTGGCATTTTGTTGGCTTTTTATAGGAGCAGCAACTACAGTGGGTTGTGGAGACGGGTGTGGGGCCAGAGCAGTCAGTCACATGCCAGTGCACTTGATCTTCAGGCCATCTTTGGAACAGGGGCTGTGGGTTGCTTCCTGAACTAAACAATTGTTCTTGGTCTCCCCCTTGACAGTGCACACTTTTAAATGGGATTTGAATTAAATGCTCTGTTCAGGGTTGATAGTCAGCAAGTGCGTAAGTGTGATAGCAGTGATTAATAGAGCCACTTCCCATTTAAAGCTGTTTCTCTTCTGTCATTTAACAATGACTATTGTTATGGACAAGCCATGAAAATTAGCTTGTGTCCCGTATAGTCTTGGACTGATAAATGAAATCTTGTATTGAGTTTAAAGCTATTTTGCAAGTTCTAGTTCCCCATGTTATTTATTTGTGTTCCATTATAATAGATATTTATGATTTATTGCTATATTGACACAATGCCTTTATCTGATATGTAGGAATAGTTTCACTGAATGTTTCCTGCTATGTTTGTCTATTGGATATTGTGTAACTCTCTTAATGTGTGTATGTGTGTTTCTAAAAACTAAACATTTGATTGTACTTGGATGAGGGGGTTTGGGGTAGAAGTCCAGGTAAGATGAGATAGCAGCACACTTATTTTTTGGGAAGAACTAAGCCATTCTGATAAACCTATTCAAACAGTCCTATTTTCTTATTTCTCTTGAATTAATATCCCAAGCATATTTCTGTCCTTTTCATTTCACATCAGTATTTTGCATGTCATGCAGTTATACCATTTTATCACTGTGTTTCTCTGGCTAGAGTGAGAGGGTTTGCACAGATTAGGCAAGTCTCAGAATTAACATGACATTAATTCTTCTTGGAGCATGCATTTTGCTTCAAAATCAGTAATTGAAAAGACTATATATTATAACAAAGTCAGGTGAGGGAGAAGAATATAAGTTTTGTAAGACCTTTAAAGGTAAAACATAATATTTCTACGAAGTCATGCAATTACAGCAAATACCAGCCCAGTGGGAGCAGCAGCAGGTCCCCGGCATGCCGGTGTGCTTGGGTCTGTCCCTGGGGATACTGTGGTGGGCATGAATGAGAAGCCCTGTGACTTGGTATTATGGGCTTGTGGGGTGACAGAAGGATACCCTGCTAGAAAGGCTGGAGAGGCAGTGGAAATTTATGAGGAACACAGAACATTTTGTAAGTGGTGTTATTTAAAAAATACCATGAAAGATTGCCGTAGCACCCATTCCAACTTCTGATAATGCTCCTATATTCCTTCTGAAACATCATTTTTAGCGTTCAGCTTTCTTCCTAGAGCTGATCTTCATTCTAACCCCATGATTTTGCCTTACTAGGTATAATGTAACATTCTTTGTAGCTCATTTACATGGTGTGCTTCGTGGTAAAGAGAGCCGTTAGCTGAACCAATAGTGTGGGGTGGACACCAGCAGCAAGCTGGGCAGAGAAGCTTCTTGAAACCTACGCTTTGCTTTATTCCTAGAGAGATTTTCTGTCTATGTAAAGAGATGGCATTAGATATAAAAAGATAGAGAAAGGGGTGGGCCCTGGAGGCAGCCTTTTGGAGTCAAGCATCTCTCTATTCCTTAATAGTTTTGTTTAGGGGCATTAGTCCAGCTGGACCACTTCAGCCTCAGTTTCTCCTTTCTAAAATGACAACAATACCTCTCTCGCTGAGCCGTTAATGCGAAGTAAAAGAGAAAATAGGTGTCAAGGGTTGGACACAGGAGGCACCCCCACAAACTTTAGATTATTACCTCCCCTCCCCACTTTAGGAGTCGCTCATACAAAATCCTGTAGGCCAATAGCCTGAGCTTCATCTTGGGGCCCATTTCCTGTCAGATAGTTCTTCACATTCTGTGTGCCTTTTTTTTTTTTTTATCATTATCCCAGGACTGGTTGTAAAATGTTCCATTTAACATTGTCAGTTGACTCAGCTCTTAGGTACTATAACTTTATTTTAGTAGCTTATAAACTTTTATTGTCGTAATTCACATTTGTGCCATTTTTTATCTGACATTTCTAGTAGCTGATTGAAATCGGAAGCATCCTTGCAGAAGGAGACGAAGAGAAGACTTCGGGCTTAGAACGGGGCTAACTAAACTTCTCCAGATCTTAGCGTGGGCAGAAAGAAAGGTTAACATGACGAAAAAATGTGCCCCATAGAGAGTCCGGGGGATTAGTAAGTGCCATTTTTTAATGCTCACAAGAACCTTAGTTAAATACCTTAATAGTATAACAAATAGTTAGTAATGAGTTAACATCACTTAAATATTACCATTACCTAAATGTAACATCTTCTTAAGACCCCTCAGCTAATAGAATACTCATAGAGTATTCGGCATCATTTGGAAGTCCCCAGATATTTTGTATCTAGCTAGATTCATTTGTTTGCTTGAAAATCACTTGTTAAGAATTTTCATGCACCAGGAAATGGGAATTAAAAGTTGCTTAAGAAAAGGAGCTCACAGATTAGCAGGGGAACCATGCAAACAGTTAGTTGCTCTAGAGTACTCAATCTTATGTATACTAAATAAAATGTTCCTATGTATCTTAAATTCTCATGGTCATTTTAGAGACGAAATGGCTATGAAATTATCTGGATTAGCTCTTCTATTTACAGATTAAAGAGTGAAAGACAGAGGCAAAGTGAAGCATTGCTCAGGGACAGCTTCATCTTCTTGCTCTTAAAACAATTACAGAGAGATAGCCCCCAATGGATGAGAATAGAACTACCACTTTTATAACAATCCTTAACATCTTAACAGTTTGAAAATGTCTGGACAGCCATCTTTGAAATGCTTATCCCAAATATACCTTCTTAAATACCAAAGACATTTCCACCTAAATCCTGGGATTGACCTTCAAGCTATTGTGAGACTCTTGGAATCATTTCCACTAAGTTTAAGTCTTTTGAAACTGGACTGAGAAACCTATTGGGTGACCCACATACACTGTGATGCTAAAGCAGTTGAAAGTTAGTAACGTGAGAGAGGAACATACCTCATTACTGTCCCAGATTGTCCCTTGTATCGTTCAAACCCCACATTTCATGTCCTGCCCTTGTGTCTTGAGTCTCACAGGGCCCAAAAGGCCTGACCATGTGTCCCCTTGCTATGGTCAGATGCTACCCATTGGGAAAGTATCCCCATCTGGCTAGTTCCCCTATTAGCTGGACCAGCTGCACCCTGCCAGGTCCTCAATCCAACAGCTTCACTTCCCTACAATCATCAGCATTATTCAAGCAAGCAGTCACATCCTCCTGCAGGAGCCAGGGGTCACCTCGCCTCTTGTATACTACAAAAATGACCTTCACAGACACTGCTTGTTCTCTGCATTCCCGGGCACGGCCCCATATGGCCCTGCATGCCATGTCCTCCTCCCCGGGCTGTGAGTACATGTGAATAATAAACTTCCGTCAGTACCACCTGTCATGTTTTCAGCCATCTTCCACTATTGAGTTCCTACTCCCCACCTCACCTTCGGGGTGAAGAGGAGGTGATCAGAACATGCCCCCACCACAGAAGTCAAGGTTGGTTCTAAATAGAATACTAGTAGCTGCTATTGCTCTGATGCATAATTACTGTTTTGGGGAAGAGAAGGAGCCTTTCCATACACCCTTCTAAACAGTACCTGCCACCAAGTACCAGTGCTTCTAAACTGCATCAGGGAGTGCAATTCCCATAAACCACAAGACATGAGTAACAGGAGCAACAACAGTCCATGTGCACCACATCCAGGAAGTGCAATTCCTGGACGTAAAGCATTAGAAATGAATGGGAGCTCTGGGGAGCCCACGGTAGTCTTGTATCCTTGACACTGAAGTTTATAATCACCCCATCTGATCAGGGTGTTGGAGCACTGGAAAAATGGTACAAAGAAAGTTCTCTCTGCAGCCCAGCCATTGGTTTATCTCAGTAACTTGGGTATTAATGGGGAACTTTGACAGAAGACTTTAGCAAAAATAAGGAAAGTAACCAGGACTAAGGGAATCCACACATTCTCAGTGGGTAAATGCTACCTCTCAGTAAATCTCTTTTTTTAAGGATGACTAAGTAGAAAAAAAAGCCATTATAGGGGAAAGGTGACTATAATACAGATTATAACTGTGATACAGAAAACACCCCTAATGACAAAACACAAAATGACAAAGTTTGAAGTAGTAGTAATAATAATAATAATGATAATAATAATAATAATAATAAGATTGAAGAATTCATAGGTAAAGATAAAATGAAGTAGTGGAAAATAATGTTAGGCAAAGTTGAATTCAAAAGAAAAACCATGTCAAAAGACACTGAAGGTCTTTTTACATTGATAAAAAATCACAATCCAAATTGAAGATATGTCAATAAATATCCCTTAAGCAATGATAACATAACAAAATCCTGAGATAAAAACAGATAAGCATAGTGAGTATACCACTATCACTCAAGACCTTGGAAGTCCTAGGTCCTGATATATCACTTTGATCAGTTTTCAATAGAACAGGCAAAAAAGGAAATGATGCAGAAAACTGGTGTGATTGATGAGAGTTTAATAAAGATTACAACATTCTTTAGTACAAAGAAATAATATGCTCTCTTATAGGAGTTTAAATAATATCAAGAACAAACCAAATCCCTAAGAAATTGATGTTACTCCTCCCAAATACCTAGTTGGTCAAAGAGGAAATAAAACTACAATCAAAAGTATTAAAGAAATAAAGAAAACGATGACATTATAATGACAAATTTAGGGGGACAGATAGAAATTTTGCTCACACAAAGTATTTAAGAAATAAAACGATGACATTATATTGAAAAATTTAGGGATACAGATAGAAATTTTGTTCAGGGGCACATTTAAAGGCACATGTTTTCACTTTTAAAGAATGGAAATAAATGAACTATTCAACACAAAAAATACTAGAAAACAAAGCAAATCTAAGGAAAGTAAAAGAAGGAAAGAAAGATGAAAGCAGAAAATCAATATATTAAAGCATGTTAGATTTAATAGTTCTAAGTACTGACACACGATAAGAAAATGTAGCAACACTTCTGACAAATCTGATCATATAGCAAAAGAATCAGAAGAGATAACAATACTTATTTGTGAGTATGCTATGTTAGTACAAGAATCTTGGGGAAATGGTAGATTATCTAGGAAAACATTCATGACCAAATTTGAATGAAGAAGAAATGAAAAATCTTAAGGGCAAGAAACAGTAGGGAAAAGTTACAAAGAATTATCCTCAAAAGAGACATTAAGTCCTGAATGCACCTTTTAATTTCCATGGAGGAAGTGAATCTTCCCCGTCCGTGGATCTTCCCAGAGCATAGTAGAAAGATCAAGTTTTGATGCTACCAACTATTGTTTGTCCCATGTAAGCAAAGATGATTTAATATTCAAAAAGTCTATTAATTAAATATACTTTATATAATGTCAGTAACAGTAACAAACTAAAAAAAATGATCTCAGAGCTGCTTAAACATTCAGTGAAATTTAATTCTTAAAGAACAAGAAATAGAAATTTTCTTAGGATAAAGAATATCCTTTAAGAATGTCTTTATAAACCTACAAATATGCATATCAGAAAAATACGAGACTTTCATGCTAAGATCATGAACAGGATAAAATGCTACTGTCTTGTGGTATTAACATTGCCTTGGAAGTCCTAGGTCCTGATAAAGATGCAAAGCATAGAAGTTAATATTGGAAATAAGGATAAAATAATTGTATTTAAGATTAGATGATTTTGCTGTGCCCTTAAAAAGATTACCTAAAGTACTCTCATAAATTTACTAAGAAAGTTTAAGAAACTGATGCAAGATGAAGACATAAATTCTAAAAGATTATTATAAAAGATTAATAATCTCCCTATATAATTGTGATTACCTCAGGGAGACATAATAAGGGGAAAGGATTCAGTTCATAATATCAACAAGAAAGCATAAAAAGCCTACAATAACTCCAATAAGAAATGTTAGGGATGTCCATGAAGAAAGGAAAATCTGACTGAACTGAACTTTTAGACCTTGAATAAATGAGGAAGTCATGTTACATACTTGGAGCACTAAGTACTTTAAAAGCTTTATTTCTTTTCTAAAATTAACAAGTTTTACTTATTAAGATAAAAATAGGATTTAGGGAAAACTGATAAAACGAGTCTAAAATTCATCTGGATAGATAAGTGAGAGGAAGTAAGATTTTTATAAATAAAAAATAATCATAAGTATGATAAGTAAGATGTACCATAAATTATAATAATTAAAAATACAGTGATACTAGGGGATGGCAGTGTAGCATGGAGAAGACACATAGTGACTCTATAGCATCTTACTATGCTGATGGACAGTGCCTGCAATGGGGTGTAGCCGGGACTTGATAATATGGGTGAATGTTGTAACCACAATGTTGCTCATGTGAAACCTTCATAAGACTGTATATCAATGATACCTTAATAAAAAAATACAGTGATACTAAGTTAAAATCAAGAGGCAGCTGAAAGGAGTAAGACAGAAAGAGAGCCCTGACATAGTCCCATGCTCACTTAAGGGCTGAGAATACATTAAAGTATGTATCACTAACTGATTAGTTTAATTCCACTTATCCTACAGTTGTGGAATATTTATGGTTTAACCAACTTTTCACAACATATATCATGTTATGGTGTGAGACTTGGTTATTTGGAGCGAATGTTTTCTTGACATAAAAATAATGTTCCCATGCATGAGAAAACTGTATTCAAAATACTAAAAATACTACTGAAATGTCCACAACTATGAATGCAATGAGATGAATCACAATGAACAAGTTTGAAAGATTTGATTCTGTATATTAATAAAGTCTGTAAAATAGACATCTATAAAATTAAGTGTTGAGTTAAAACTGGGAAAATATCAGCAATAAATTTGGCTAAGTGATATTACCCTTAAAGTTCAAAAGAACATAAATCAATAAGAAAAAAACACAAAGACACCAAAAGAAAAATGAGCAAAGAATATGATTAAACATTTCATGAATGAGAAAAGATAAAAATGTTTACATTAAAAAGTGCAGTTTCCCATTCTAAAAAATACAATTTAAAGTAACAGTAGAACATAGTTTTTACTGATCAGATTGACAAAGATCAAAATATCATTATGCTCAGGGTTGAAATTAATACATGGAGACAAATATTGTACTATAACAGTGGTGGCATAACGGATGCAGCATTTTAGAAGATAATTTGGCTGTACTTCTCAACAGTCTTTAAAATATGTATACTCATTGAAAGAGTAATCCTATTTCCAGGATTCTAGAAGGAGACAATAAATGGTACACCTAAAGATTATACAAAACAGTGCTCACCTTAGTAATAATTTTAGCATTGAAAAACTGGAAGCAACCTAAATATTCCTTAAGAAGGGAAAGACAAATCAGGTATATATCCATGCAATGAAATATACCAAATAATTCTTGAAGGTGAGCTTCCTTTTTTTTGGAGAAGCATTTTAAATGACATGGAAATAAGTTCACAGTATTTTTAAAGGAAAAAAGGAAGTGGATACCTGATACAAATTTGTTCATAGAACACTCAGAAGGGTTTATTTAGACCCTAATTTTGTTTAGAATCTGTAACATATAAAATTAATACCTACACACACATGCACACAAATAGAAAAAATTGGAAGAAAAATTACCCAAATAATAATTGCCATCATTTTTCCAGCTATTTTACCCCTCCATTTTAGTTTGGATTTATTTCATCATATATTACCTTTACAGCAAAAAAAATGATATTTTAAAACCACTTTAGCAAACATACTTCTGGAAAACTTTGACTTCTAAAAATCATTTTTGATGTATTATGAAACAACAGAAAGGGGTGGTTTTCTATTGCTATCAACTCTTCAGCAATTGAAATACTGGATAACAGCCTCCATACTGTAACTTGGAAATTACATGCTATTAATAAAACTGTCCTAAGATATTATTTTAGAAATCATAATATCCAAGTAACCATAGCCAGTCGATTCTGAACCATAAGATTCACTCATGTCAGTGGTATGTCACTGTCGGCCCAACTGAAATCCTAGATTTACCAAATACCTAAAGTACACATGGCATTAAGTGCTGTGGCATATTGCTTTTGATTACAGGCAAATTTCTGCAATGTCTTTTTGGAGGAAGATGAAGTATTTCCCCTTTTTATTAGCTATTATTTCATTTTAAATGCAATGAAACTTTGAAAATCTTAAAATGTGCCTTTTGGGATCTCTTCAAATGATAGTTGGGCACAGTGAGCAATTATTTCCTTCAGACTTTGTTAGATTTTTTTTTAAGTTATTTTTTGTGATGCTGGTGATATAGCAAATATCCAAAATTCTTGAGACAAAACAGAAATGGGTTTTATACCTTTATATTAGGCACATGTATTGCTTCACTATGTGCTTTTTACTTGAGAGCAAAGAAGTATGCAGTGAAAAAGATTCAACAGTCGTCCTCCAGGGTGGGTGTTCTTCTGAGTCAGGAGAAATAAAGCCTGTGCAGTGATAAGAGATTTGGAATCCGGAATCCACCACTGCTATTTGATTTGGCGATTTATATAACTTTCTCAGCTCATTTTCCTCTTATATGTAATGGGCTACAAATATCTACCCCCAAAGAATTGTTGTGAAGATTTAATGAAATAATATCTTTGTGAAATGCATATAGCAAAGTCTGCATATAACTGACACTTAATAAATGTTCATTTCTTCCCTTCCTCCTTTCAGTAACCTCATTTAAATGCTTCATTTGAGATTCATAGCTCTCCTACCTGAGTTAATTTTTAAGACACATTAATTTTCATGATACCTGAAGGAAATAATATCCAACAACTATATTCTAACTTCGGCTTCTCTGCCACTTTTTCATATTTATTTTATAAGTACTCAAATTATTATTACCCTCAATTTACAGATGAGGAAACAGAGGCACAGGGAGGCTGATCTGTTCACCCAAAGTCATGTAAAGGAGACAATAAATATTTGTTGATTGAATGGGTGAACTGAGATGGGGCCCTGGATCTGCACATGCTCAGTGCTTTGCTTTCATAACAAGGTCTGCATCGAGACTTTAATTTGCATTTCCATTTCTTGGGAATTGTGGCTAAAAGTGCAGTCAGCTCACTGTTTCCAAAAAGGGACGCTGTGTCTTTCAAAACTGTAGAGAAATTGCTCTGTACTGTTCACCCGAACTGCAGAGAGAATGGGCATGGGTGATGTTTGGGATAGCAAGCTGTCTTAGAAGGGTGAGCTCATTCTCTTGAAGAGCACTGGGAGGTAAAAACCCATCATAAAAAATCCAGATAGTGTGTTCTCATGATGATTTCAATGAATTATCATGGAAATGAGTTTTAGAGGAGAGGTAATGCTTCGTGATAATAGCCCGATAATGCCATTAGCCATGAACTCTAATTGTAATAGCATTAGTTAAATGAATATATCTGATATTAATTTGAGTGTCAAATATTTCTATAAAGTTCTTCCTTAATTAAACATCAGCCTTGCCATTGTAAATTTAGTATCGAGTGCCAGCGCTTGCACATAGTAGGAACCCAACATGCATTTATGAACCATATTTATAAATCAATCTCTTAAGTGGAGCTATTTAAAACAGTTGAACATTGAATATAAATAATATGATGACTAAAGCAGGAACTGATTTTGCCCAATATCTGCATTCCCTCATGTGCAACTCCAATTAGCTAATTGTGTAGACGTGTTCATTTCAGAATTTGAGAAGAAATCCTTTATCATTTGTTTTTGGCCTATGTGGAGGAAAATAGCCTCTCAGATTTACCTTCAATTACTTTAATTCAAGAGCAGAATTTATGGCTTACTTCTGTGTCTTATGGTCTTTAGACCATTTTAAAGTCATCCTGCCTGCACTGAGCACCTGAGGGTCACCAGGTAACAATAATGTCCTGTGTGGCTGTGTCCCTCTTCACTATCACCAACATCAACTGGACCTTCAACACTGCCAGCAAACCACACTTCTCTTCCAAGTCATCTTTTCTTCCTCTCCCATTATCGAGTTCCTCTCTCCTGCCTCTTCCTACTCCTCATTTTCACCTTCCTCCCATTTGCTCTCATGAATGGTTTGCTGCATACTTCATAAAGAAATCGGGAGCCTTGAAAGGGAGGCTTCAGCACCTTTCCAATACTAGACGCATTTGCTTGCACCTGCCCCCATCCTCTCTTATTGTGGCAGAACTTAGAGGGACACAGGCAACCTTGGAATTTGTGGCTCCAGAAAGGGGAAGTCAGGAGGGGACTAGCGTCAAGGCTTCACAGTAAACAAGGAACCACAGTCCTAGACATCTAGAAAATTCAGCATGAGAAACAAGGGGCTACATCCTGGATGTCTGGAGAATTCAGCTCAAAAAACCAAGGTGTCTTCCTAGCAACAACCCTCTGCCAATCCTGTAAACTTTCTTCTTTTTGACATATAAACCGTAGACACTGCAGCTCTGAGGGCCTCCACTCTTCGAGCCCCTCCTGTTTAGAGGGAGTCTTTTTCTTTCCTTTTCACTTCTCATCAAAAACTTCACTGGTTGCTTCAGGCTCTTATCCACGGGCTTCACTCTTTGTCACCTCCAAGACACAATCTTGCGAAAAACAGCATACCAGCCAGTAACACTTTTCCTGTTCTGTTTCACTGAAAGAAATATCCGCTCCCCAAGAAGAAGTCGATCTCTGGTCTTCCTCTAGCATTTTTAACTTCTCTGTCTATACTAGATATTAGTGCCAGTTACATGTGCTCAAGTATCTTTGAAAAGAAAAAGGTATCTTGAACCCACATCTAAGATTCTCAGATAAAACAAAGGATTCACAGTTAAATCTGATGAATTATTTTTTAGGATAAGCCTGTCCTCAAATACAGCACAATTTTTTTTTTTTTGGTGTAATGTGTGCCCATAATATTGCATGGGGCATACTTATTACTAATAAACTTATTTGTTGTTTACCTGAAATTCTGATGTAACCATGTATATTTTTATTTGCTAAATCTGGCAAACCACATCCCCATCCAGCCACTGCTTTATCTTGTAGATCTTCAGTGCCAAGTTCTTCAAAAGAGTTGCTTAAATGTGATACCTTTATTTCCACACTTACTAGATATTCTTTATCCTACTCCAATCTGGTTTTCATTCACTTCTCACCACTTATGTAACACTTGCTAAAGTTATCAGTGATCATAATGTTGCTAAATCTGTGCATACTTTGCATTCTTCATTCTACTTGATCTCACAGCAGTATTTTATACCATTAACCATTCTATTTCCTACTTGAAAAAGATCCTCTCTTATCTTTATATGTATATATATATGCACACGTGTATGCACACATATATGCATGTGTATACTTTTCTCCCATGTCTCTGGCTGCTACTTTTCTTCTTTGGCAGGCCATTTCTCCTTCATCTAACCTGTAATGCTGAAGCTTTTTAGATGTAGGCCTTGACTCCTTTTTCTCCTTATTCTTACTATTCACACTAGGTAATTTCATTCACTTCTTTGTATTCAAAAGCAATTTTTGTACCAAAGATTCATGTATTTATATATCTAACCCAGATCTTTTTTCTGAGTTCCAGATATTTCTATTCAGATGTCTCACAGGTACGTCAAACCGAATGTATAAAAAAATGAATGGAAAATTTTCAACCTATTCGTCTTCTAGTGTTCTCCATTTAGTAAAGGGAATCATCGCCCAACTTGTTCTTGGCAGAATCTGGGATGCTTTCTTGATGCCATTCCTCTCTCCTGTCTCCTGTCACCTCCTGACTCTGTCGAAACCATCATGAAGCACTATTGATTCTGTCTAAAATCACCCTTATATCCATTCATTTCTCTGTATCTGCCTACTTTCTAATTCATCACTATTCTAGACCACCTGGGTTACTTCAATTGTACCTTTCCTACTTTTCCTGAACATTCTTTTTCTCTTCCAAATTATGCTGCATCCATAGTGATCTTACAACACAGAGATTGTGCCACTTGCCTGATGCCTTCTTATTGCATTCAAGTTCAAAAAAAAAATCCCTGCAAGTCAAAGGTCCTACATGATTTTGCTTTCCTCTAACTCCTCATCCTGACTCCATGTGATTCTCCCCATTCCAGAATATTTTCAGGTTACTGATCTTCTCTGAGTTCTCTGAGGCACCTGCTAATTCCGTACTTGTAGGTTTTGGTATATATGCTCTCTACCAGAAATATTTCACTCCTAAGCTCACCAAGGCAAATACTGCTCATCCTCCTAGTGTCAATTTCAATACCACTTGGAGGCACTCTTAGTGTGAACATGGATGGATGTGTATCTAACTGTAGACTTGTAAACTGGCCATGCAAAGAAAGTCCCACCGATAACATGGTCCATAAGGCCCAGAAGAATCTTGGAACACTTCATTTCATCCCATCTGGACTAGAATTGAAGCTGAATAGGACAACTGAACTCAGCATTTATGGAACACATTCTTTTCTGAAACATTACGGAAGTGCCATGCCGGAACATCACACCCATGGTAATCTTAGTCCACTTGACCAACAGTGTGATCCCATTTAAATTACAATCGCAACACCACCGTAAATTATTTTTGTGCACCTTTATTTATCTGGTGCTTTATAACTATTTCCTCAGTTCTCATAGAAATCTTGGAAGTTATTATAGACACTATTTTAGAGAAGGAGAAATTTAGACTTGGAAAAAAAGTTCAGTAATATGCTCAAGATCTTACTGCTTATTAAGGGCTGAGTTGAGTTTGAACTCAGGTTCGTCTGACTCAAACAAAAGTTCACCCTTTTTTTTTTTTTTGAGTCCAAAAGTCCACCCTTTCTACCTCTTGTATGCCAATGGCAATGGATAATTGCTTTCTATGGTCTAAAGGATATGTTGGGATCTGCCCTGATTCTGTTAGGAATGAAAGCCAGGGCTTCTGAGCAGCTCCAATGGTTTCGGATGTAATAAGGATGTAATAAGTTGTTTGGGATATGGAGCCCCACTGTCTGAGTAGGACTTTACCTCACATTCTTACTGATGTCCAGGAGAAGGGTCTGCCTGTGGGAGCTACTCAGGATCTGAAAAGTCAGCCACAGGAACACTGGCACCAATCCAGGTGACAGACAAGTAGAGTGTGATGCGGCTAAAGGTGAATAATGGCGTAGCGGGCCATTTCTTTGGCCTCTTGGTCTAAAAATATGTTCTCTCAAAGACCCATATAAGTTGGATCCGAGGCATTGATCCGAATTTGAAGAAACACATGTCTAAGAAAATAGGTATGGGCCCATGAAATGCAGTTGAATGGATTTCCAGATGCATACACATTTCCTTCTTCCAAATTTACTGTAGTTGTTTAAAGAGTGACTCTGTGATTCACAGCGGCCTGGCTGTCAGTGGTCCCAATGATCACTGATATTTAAATGAGAATTTTAAAAGATCACATTTTAATTTAAAGTGATCTTCATGGGAATTAAACGGTGAAATTCTCTGCTCCTTTCTTGAATACTGAAGAGGAAGGACTAACAGAGACAACAAGATGTATACCTTGACTTCTTGATTCTGCCCAATTATCATTTTCCTCAGACATTTTGCTTTGGATCTTTCACTCACAGCACATCCATAACTAAGATGTCACATTTTCACTGAATTCTATTTTGTTATTTTTGTCAGAGGGTAAACTGGAACTCTTGAGTGTGAGAAAATTGATCTGGTTGCTAATGGGACATAGTTGAAATAAGCAGTTTGACTGACTTCTTCACTTCCTTATATTAGCATTGCTACTTTTAGATAAACTATTCCTGAAATGATTAGTGTAGGAGGATGGGGTTTAGTCTTGTATCTTCTCTTTTAAAGCACTCACAGTTAGAGATCCCAGAAGGATCAGTTTTCTCACTTGTACTGAAAATGTCACTCTAACAGTTATCTGTCTGCACAGTCAAGTTTTGAGAAATCTTTTGAATTTACTGCATTCACACCATTCTTCATCATGGTGCTAAAAATGACTAATGCAGCTTGAAGACTGGGAGACTGTGATAGCTAATCATTCCTTTCCAATCACACACTAACACTCAGACACACACTCATATGCACACATTCTCAGCTGATGTGAATCCTTAAAGGTTTAAAATATCCTATATGCTAAATAGAATGTGGAGGCACATAGGATAGTATGCATATAGTTAGAGTGTTGGTTTCACTTATGGTCAGCTCTGTCCGAAACATTGGTCTGGTTTTTTGACTCAATAGACTGATCATACATGAGTCACAATAATATATGACTTAAACTTTGTATTTAAAATGATCTCTAGTGTTCAGTGTTTCGAATGCACGATTTAACTTTATTCTCTCATCATCTCTGAGAAAAGTGAAGTGCAAGCATTCCCTTTTTTCAACAAGAGGAGACAGTGATAGAGAGATGATAGTCTACCCAAACTCACGCACATGGAGGAAGCAACCATTCTGTTTCACAGGCCCTAATTAATCACTATAAACCAGTGTAGGGTCACTAGAACCAAATCATCTTGATGAACTTCATTTCCTTTCTCGATGAATGCTATTTTGACGGCTAAAGGAACTATCACAGCCACAGATACTCCCAGAAAAGCATATAAGTCTCCTGTGATGTCATTCAGAGAATGATGGAGAAGTGTGTGGGTTGAATGATTGTAATTAGGGGAAGTGGGAGCTGATTACATCCAAAAGGGAGAATTAGTTGATTGTCATTAACTTGCAGTGAGATAGGAATTTTCTACAAGGTTCTATTTTTGGTCCTGTCTAATTCAACACTTTTATCAGTCACCTGGAAGAGATCTAGGAAGTTGCTTACTAGTTGCAGATCACACAGAGCTAGTAAAGAATTAAGGATTAGTAATTCACTGGAATGAGAGACTCAAAATTTTAAAATATTCATTATTTATTTAGGATGGGCTGACATTTAGAAAGGATAAAGATAAAGTCCTGCATTTAGTTAGGAAAAAAAAACTGTGATAAGATGTGTGGAACCAAATGGAGATAACTGCTATAAAGAAAACAACAACAAAAAAAAACAGAAAGAACTTCAGGTTTTAATTGACCATAAGCATAATGCAACTTTGCCAACACTCTCTGTTGGCATTCAGAGAGAGAGAAAGAGAGAGACAGCAGGTTGATAATAGTAACATATCCTGGTTGCACCCTTCTTGAGGATTTTGCTGGATTGTGAAAACCATATAAGGAATACACTGACGAACTGTTCATTTAATGGATGGAAGGGCTTTGATAGTGAAAAAATCAGGGAGTCATGCGAAATGCAAAAAACTGGAGTCTTTGTATTGAAAAGAATCATGATGGCTGTCTTTATCATACATTTACAGGATTAATTCCTAATCCTCACAACATGATGAATTATTTATTGTTGTTATTGGCATAGAAACAGAGGACATATTGCTAGAGTACCCAGGTAGTCTGATTATAGAGTCTACTCTCTTAACATTGTACCACATTATTTCTCTGAATATTTATCAAATGTGTGAAGAGTTGCTATGTGGGTAGAAAATTAGACTTATTCTGTGGAATGTAGTTATCAACAGTTGGGCCAACTCAGGTAGAGAGTCTGCTATCTCAAAGTAGAGAATTTTTCTGGGTACTAGAAGATGCTGGTACATCGTATAGTTTTTGGTACACTTACGAAAAAGAGTAGATGAACTCTAGGTAACACCCAATTGTAAAATTCTAACTTGTCAGGATATAATTTGATATAGCACAATATTTTATAAACAGAAAACAAAAACGCTTAAGAGAAGTAAATTAATTAGTGATAATTTAAATGGTGTTCTCTTGAATAAAAGTTTAAAGAGCACCCCACCCCACCAATCATGTTGGTAAGATGTCCTCACCCTTTGTCCTCGGTAAACCTCCTTCATGGGCGCCAAACTGCCAAAATTATATAAACTTTTGTTTATCCATCTTTTACTCTATCTAGAATATTATCAATAACATCTTATATGCAGACCCCAGCCAAGGAGGGTGTATTACTTTGGGTCACTCCTAAGAGCTGTTTGAGTATTAAATCAATGTTGGCATTAGTTTCAGAATGCTGAGAGGGATAGATTTGTCAGATACTACCTTTGATGACTGGAATACTTCTCTTTCTTTTTCCTGTCTTAATCATTACACTTAAAAAAAATAAGGATGATCATACACCTTTATAAGATTGTCATAATAAATGCAATAATGTATGTAACAACTCCTACTATACTATGCAGATTCTTAATAAAAATACAGTTTTTTTTCTGTGAAATGTATTTATTTGCATGGATAGTTGTGTGTAATAGAGAATTTGCCTGCTCTTTGTCCCTGGTTCCTGGGAAGTGAACTCTCAGCCTTTTGATTTTCCCGGTGATTGGAGTATCTTTGTTATTCATGGTGGCCCTTCACATCCTACTTGATGGTTTATGCTGATGAAATGACTCAGAATGGAGCCTGGCCAGCAAGAAGACCAGCCATGTGATCAGAGGGTTAGAGCTTTGAGCCATATGATAATCAGTCCAACTCTGGGGAAGAGAGAGAGAGGATGGAGATGGTGTTCAACCACGTGGCCAATGGTTCAGTCAATCTTGCCTCAATAAAAACTCTGCATACTGATGCTCACGTAAACTCCCTAAGTGGCAGTAATCTGCATGTTGACCCACACTGACACGTCAGTTTAGTACTGCATCCCTGAGGCTGAAGGGAGTTTCACTTTTGGAACTCTCCCAGACATTACGTGCCTCTGCCTTTGCCTCATTCTGATTTGTATTCTTTCGCTATAATAAAGCTGAATCATAAATACTGTGCTTCCCCGAGTTCTGTGAGTCATTCCAGAAAATTATCAAGGCTGAGGAGGTCTGTGGGGTCACTCCACCTGTATGGCCAGCTTATCAGAAATGACGGCAGCTCTGGGGACCTCCAAACTTGTGGCTAAAGTGAGGACAATCTTGTGAAGAATTTTATCTGTAAAGTTTGACTGAACTCTGGGTAACTTGCTTAAGCGTGCATATGAAGGATTTGGATTTATATAAGAGATAAACTGATACTAACATTTGATTTTGAAGTTCTAGAGTATATCAAATATGGTTTGATCACAGATTTGTTTAGAATAAATTTGCAGAAACATCTTCATTGAGTAATGCTGAAGAAAATAAACATACATTCATTACCTAAGATGTTTAGGTAGAGATAGAAGCAAAACTTTTCCAGGTTATCTTATAAAATCCTAATTCCAGTGTAAAATTCTTTTACACATAAGGAATCTAATGAGAAGTCAACAACTTGCTGTAGTTCACTCAATTAATTATGAGGGCTTAGATTTGAAGTCTTTGAGAAATGAAACCATATCTCACATAATTCTTTGTAGCACAGGGCCTGGCACATAGTAGGTATTCAATATGCTGGTTTGCTTAACCTTCCCAGTTAACTAAGAAAACGACTTTTTAGCAATCAATCAAGGATTATAGATTTGTTCTCTAGAATTCTACTATACCTATTGAATTTATCACTCTTAATTTTATTTAATTAAATATAATCCTTTTCTCTAACCTCTGGAAATTTTCTGAAGGTTTGGGAGAGTTTATTTTGCTAGCTATAGTTCCCCCAGTAACCAGTATGGTGCCTGGAACACAATAGGTCCTCCATAAATAGTTTTTGAATGAAGACCTATTGTTAATAAGAGTTTCTTATTCATAGAAGTTAATTTTTCCATAATTTAAAAATGGTAATTTTAATCTGTTATGAGAGAATACAACCAACACTTTCTTTACATTAAGTACAAAGCAGTACATTTGAAAGTAGAGAAGAATAAGCTTCTAATATATTCCAAAAATAAGCAAAACTAAGTTTTAAAAAATTTAAGCCACATTAAACATCTTAGAACAAATAAAGGGAAATGTCTGTGGATTTAAAATATAGCCAAAAACATTTCAGTGTGACAGCTAATCATTGTTACATCAAGTCTGATTTTTCTGCCAGTACATGTATGAGTAGTACTTTTATGTTGCCTGTGAATTTCTCAGACTGGTTTTTCCTTCCGACCAAAATATCATGGGAAAAACTTCCCAAAATCTTTTGTTATTCAACTCACAATTTCTCTTTGCATAGACAAGATTGCAGGAAAATGACAAAAAAGATCATCCAGATATCCTATCCTCCTCTATTTACACAAGACTTACCTTTTCTGAGGATTATCTATGCCAGCTATGAGGCGTTATTGAATATGGCCTCATTGAAAGACCTAATAAGAATACAATAATGACCAATTTGTTTTAAAATACACTAAAAAAGACAGCGGACAGGGTCTCATGAGAAGTGACATTCTGTAATTACCTCCTGCTATCAAAAGAAAAACAATTCCCAGAAATTAATGAATACAGCAAGAGTCTATGTCCTATCTTAATTCTATCTTAATTGCAAAAGTGGATCAATTAAAAAAAAGACTACACTGCCAAAGCCCCTCTCTTAAGTTTTGTCTCCCAATTCTCTAGTCATCGAATCAATATATGTAAGCATACCATGAACCTGTTTTTACCTTCTGAGATGAGATACACCAACTCCACGAGCAGTGCTCCCGCGAAGCAACCAAGTCCATTGAATAGTGTCAAAAAACTCAGAGAGGTTCCTCTGATGGTACTTGGAACAAATCTGTATGATATTACAGAGACTGAGGGTAAAAGAGAAGGTCAGAATTTAGAACATTATCTCTAACGTACTTTCATAGATACTGCTCAAATGAGTGTTAATCATACCTCAAAGTTTACTGACACAGGAAAAATTGGGGTTGGACCTTGTTGAAGTTACTATAGTAAGATATATTATGATGTTACAATTTACAGATGTCTACAAGGAATAAAATATGGCAAAACATACTCTTGTTCAGCTACAAGGAAAATCCGATTGCTCGATGTTTGAGTGTCTTAGTATATTCACTCAAATTTCACCCCAATTTGAGTATTTCTTGTGAATTGTGGATTGAGGGGAGGCATGTACATGATAGATAATATCACGACAATCTATTGATAAGGTGTATGATTCTGTGATTCTATATAAATCATTAGGTTCCCTCTGGAAAACTTAAATTTATTGAATTTATATTAAACTAGCCTGGAGGCTAAGACCCTGGACCCTGGAGTTAGACAAGATTATGCTAAAATCCCAGGTCAACCATTTACCACCTCTGTGATTTTAGTAAGTTACTTAAACTTTCCAATCCTCAGTGTCGTTCTCTATAAAATGGGAATAATATCATTACTCACTTGCAGAAGGGCTATGGCTCTTGCTATAAAATATGTAAAGTGGTTATTACAATGCTGACTTGTAGGAACTGAATAAGGTTAGCTATTTTTAACAATATTAATCTTACCAAGTCCCTGCTTGTGCAAGGCACTGTGTAAAGCCTTGCACTTTTAAATACACAAATTTAAATTTAAATAAGCATTAAAAGTATCCCATTTAAGAAAAGATTGTCTGAAGAGAGACAATATCTTAAGTATTGGGTCTCCTAATGGTTATTTTTTTGCCCAAGTTGTGGGGGCAATAGTAAATGGTGGCAAGAGACAGAAAAAAATCATGGAGGAAAATTTTTCAAAAATTTCAATCAAAAATAATTTTTTGGTATCAGAAATAGATGAAACTAAGTATATATGATTTTTACATGCCATGTTTACATAACTATATTAAAATATGCATGGCAATCTTAGGGATACATGCTAAAATATTTACAATATTTATGAAAGTATGATATCTGGGATTTGCTTCAAAATTATGTAGGAAAGAGGAGGAGTGTGTGCAAATGAGGGCAGAGATGAGACAAGTTGGGCCGTGAGTTGAAAATGATTGAAGCTGGAATATGGAAAGAAAGGAGTTTTCTTGTGTATTCATGGCAAAACATTGTCAGGAAACATTAAATAACATGGACAGTTTTAGCTTTGAGTGGTTGAATTAATGGATTTTTAATTTTCTTTTTTCCTACTCTTTTGGTACTTTGCAAGTTTTTCTACAATAAGATATCATAAACATTACAGTTCATTTAAAAGAGAAAAGCGATGGTAGAAAACCTATGTGAAAATACTAACCCTTTAGTTTCCTTCTCTATAAGAAGAAAGAGATGTTATTAATCCCCCTCCTTTCCTTCTCAGGAAAATTTCACCCCTGGTTTATTTGTACTTTACCTCAGTAAAACTCTGCATGTATTTAGCACAGTTAAACGAACTTACAAATACCCCATGTAAATGGATTGACATTCCTTCCGGCATTCATTGAATAATTCTGTTGTGCTTTCTACCTGTCCTCCACA
Organism: Manis pentadactyla; assembly: GCF_030020395.1. Taxonomy (NCBI): domain Eukaryota; kingdom Metazoa; phylum Chordata; class Mammalia; order Pholidota; family Manidae; genus Manis; species Manis pentadactyla. Next base: position 73,319,599 of record NC_080032.1, read on the forward strand.
TGTTTTTGTTTGTCATCCAATAAACATTTAAAGCAGCCCCTGTCTGTGCTCCGGGGTGAGTGCTGAGTGCCAAGGCTGAGGGTGGGAGAAGGCATTGGAGCATCTATCCGGGATTTCAACTCTGAGAAGGCAGAGAGCAGAGATACATGCACAATGCAAAGGGCAGTGCTAAACGGGACTCAGTACTACAAATACTTATTGGAGGAGAAGATAATGATAGTGATACATAAAATACCATGGAGGTGGGCTTCCAATACTAACGGCAAGGGGCTGTGGATACCACAGCTCTCCTGGGGGGCTGCAAATCGCCAGCAGAAGTCCGAGGCCATGCTTACAAGGGTTTTCAGGAAGATTCAAAGGAGAGCATGAGGGAAATGCCGAAGAGGCTTTGGGAAGAAACGACTCACAGTTATAAAAAAGATTTGCCTTATGAACTTCTCTCTTTATAAACATGAAGAGACAAACACTGGGCAGAAATACAAAGTAGGCGGATTTCTTTCACCGAGAAAAAGCAGACCGTACAAGCCCATTATTACTCTGCTAGTTAATTATTAATTCCGTGCTTTTCTCTTGCTAGAACTTCTGGTGTGGTATATAATTCATGAACGCACTTTGCCAGGCTCTCTGCCTGCTGGTTAATCTCTCTTTGGTGTCATTTTAGTCGTGTTGAAAGTCTCCACTTGCCTTTAATAGGACTTAGCTTTTCAGGTCCTCGATTCTCCATTTTCAGGCACCTCCTTGCATGTTCTGATCTTTTTTGACTTTACTGATCATCAACTTGAGTTTTTAGGCTCCACGATACTTCTTTTAGCACATTGTAGCATAGATATTATCAGCCAGCCTGCCACTATTCTAAAATTCTCATTGTACTATGAAGACACAGTAAAAAATGTTCAAGGTCGTATGTGAAAGCTAGTCTTGCCAGTGAGAGCTGAAATGTGCCTCAGGTGGGGGCTGGTTAGCGTTTGCTAAGATGCCCTATCACACCATATGCAAAATCTGCAAATTGTAGGGCCATAACCATCTTCTTGAGGCACCTGGTATTGGGGACTTGTTGCTGGAAAAATTTCTTTACTCTAATTGTTCTTAAATAGTTTAAAATGTGTTTATTGTGTTTGGTAAGAAGTTATTTTGAACATGTGGAGAAGCAGCCCAGTCCTAGAAAATGGAGTGTTATTCTATTACCACTTTCAGATCCTGATTCTTTCCTCATCCCTAAAAAGCTTCAGCTCTGAGTCTCATGTCATCTGATTGTATCAGCTGGTGCGTCCCTTTCCTGCTGTCGTCTGCCAGAATCTCTAGGACATCTTCTTCTGTTGGGTCATCAGCTCCTCTCTCCTTGTCTCACTCTCCAGCTCTCTTCCTGCCTTAGTCCTTGGCAGTTTTAACACACATGTAAATCAGCCTTCCAACCTTCCATCCCATCAAATCTTGGTTTCTCCATCCCTTGAGCTCCTCTCTGATGTCCTGTGCTCCACTCTACCTTAGTCACTCACATCCATGGTCACACTCTGAACCCTGTACCCCAGACCAGGGGTTGGTGAAGTATGGTTAGGTGACGTCCAGCCTGCCACCTATTTATAAATAAAGTTTTACTGGAAGTCAGCCTCATCCATTCATTACATGTTGTCTATGCTTATACACCACAATGACAGAGTTGAGGAACAGAGGCTGGCTGTGTGCAAAGCCTATTTACTGTCTGACACTTTTTAGAAAGTTTGCCAACCCGTGCCCGAGACCAATAAATGTAACCACCCCTTAATCTCAGCTTTGTGCGCCCCACTCTGATGGCTGCCCTCTATCGTCCCAGCTTACTCTCTACTGCTTGACCACAGAAATGCTCTACTCCTCCAGGACCTCCACTCCTTTGCTCCTTTCAGCACTTGCACCACTTTCATGCCCTTCATATTCTCACTACTCATTCTACCCAAGTTACCATCCGTGGCCAACTGTTATGATCACACACCCCCATTCCTTTGTGTATCTCATGCCTTCTAGAACTTGACTGGTGAAGCAATTCACTCTCTGCCGTCCCTGCTCCTATATCCATGCAACCTAATGTGGCTGCAGAAAAACATATAACCATGGTAACCAACTCATTCTAAATTCCTGCCCACAAACCTCAAATGGCCTCCTAATGCCCCCTGGCAACTTCCCTATCTTACTAGTTCATTCATTCTCCCATTGTCCCAGACAACAATTTCATTCCTCTCCCCTCTCCTCAAACCCCCAAAATGTCCTCCCCCATCTTCACAGCTCATGGTCTGGCATCCTATTCATTGAACAAATGGAATCAGCCAGGGAAAACTTCCAAAGGATCTCCACACCGTATTTATGTGCCCATAGTTTCTGCACCTGCATACTCAGCCTTCCAAAGTATTACTGGTAATGAGCTATCCTTGCTACTATCTAAAGTCAGAGTCCCAACTTGTAAATTAGATCTCAACCTCTCTCCCTCCAGTGTCTCCCTCCTCCCTGGCACCATCAGTTTTCCCTCTCTGTTGGATCATTCCCACCAGCATACTGTATGATGCCATTGCTTTTTCTTCCTTAAAATCAAAGACAAATAAAATACCCCTTCTTAACCCTGTTCTTTTGTGAGCTACTCTCCCATAGCTTTGTTCCCCTTTGCAGCAAAATTCTTCAAATGAATTATCTTCCCGTTATCCCTTAAACTTATTCTAATAAACTTTTGTGCATCCCCATACTCCACATGAAAAAGCTCCTACCAAATCCCCAATAATCCCCAAATTAATCCAATGGTCAGTTCTCAGTCCTCAATTTGTTTGCTCAATCAGCAACATTTGACACAACTCTTAACTCCCTCATCCTTGATGCATTTCTTCCTTTGACTTCTAACGTATTGCTCTCTTGGTGCTCTTCTTTTTTCACTAGTTACTTCTTTTCTACATCCTTTGCAAATTTCTAGTGTATAGCATGTCTTTATGGTGGAGTGCCCTAGGGCTCAGTTCTTAGTCCTCCTTTCTATCTACACTGACCCCTTAGTGATCTCAAATAATCCCGCTGCTTTATATACCACTTAAATGCTTATGACTCTCAAATTTGCATCTATCCCTACCTCAATACCAAATGACAGTCTTGGATGTCCAATGTCCTATTTGATATTTCTATTAGACACCTCATTCTCAACATGCCCGAAACTAAGCTCATGATCTTCTCCCCAGGGCTTGCTCCACCTGCAGCCCTCTCTTTCTCTGTAGATGGCGACTCCATCTTTCCAGGGGCGTGGGCCATAATTTACGTGTCATCCTTAACTCCTTTCTTTCTCTCATACCCTATTGGTTCTGTCTTCAAAACTTTAAACTAAACTTTGACCATTTCTTGTTACCTATACTGCTGCTTCCCTGGTTGGAGACACTCTTTGGTCGTCCCTGGATTATGGTCCCAATTCTTCTATCCTTTTCCTCACTATAGTATATTCTCCACAGCAGAGAGAGGGGTTCTTTAGAACTCTCAGTAATATCATGCCACTCCTTTTCCCATTTCCCTCAGAGCCCAAGGCAGGGTCTTTGAGATGGCCACTCCCACTCATGTCTTCCTTGTTTCTCCCTTCCTTACTCTCCTCCAGCTGCACAAGACCCTTTGCACTATCTTGCCAGATACATCTTTGCATTTACTGACCCCTCTGCCAGCAATGACATTCTTCATAGATACTCATGTGGCTTCTTCAACTCTTTCAAGACCTCCCATTGAGGTCTATCCTGGCCAACTGCTCCCTCCTACCTTGGCCTTCCTGATCTCTCTTATCCTGCTCTGTCTTACCTTTTTCTATAGCATTCACCACTTAACATGCTCTATGTTTTAATCATTTATTAGATTTATCGTTTTTTATGTTTTTTCCCCTTGGTAGACTATAAATTCTAATGGCATAAATTTTTCTTTTTTTTTTTAAACTACTGTGTCTCAGGCAACTAGAGCAGTGTCGGCATATTGCAAAACACCCACACAGTATTTTTTTAAATAAATAAACACAGGTTATAAGATAGCTGGGGTTATATTACTATAGTTAAGATATAGTCTGAAAAGTTCTATATGTATATTTTTTTCTTATGGGTCATCTCCAATGTACAGCATGGCTTACTAGGGTGAAACATGTCCGTTGAAATCTGGGGAGGATCCACCTTGCTCAGTGTCATTAATGTATGACATAGTAATTTGAAAAATATACTTTAATTATACTGGTATGGAAATAGCCACAGATTTCAATTATCCTCTTACTCAATCAAAATATATTTATTGATCACCTACCCTGTACATGCACTTTTCAGGAAGAACATAGAATAATATAAGGATGAACAAGAAGTATAAAAATCTTGATGTCAAGACTGTATATTCTCATGGTGAAAAGCAGGCACTAAATATACACATATAAATAATTTCAGATTCTGACAAGTGGCATAGAAAAAATAGGAACAGGGTAATGGGCTGGAAAATGGTAGCATGACTGGGAAGCCTCTCTGAAGAGATGATCTTTGAGGAAACTCAGTAATGAGAAGCCAGCCATTTGAAAACAAGGAAAGGGGATTCTAGGTAGAGAAAGGAGTAAGTACAGGAGCCTTGGGGCAAAAATAAGTCTGATACTTTAGAAACACAGCATGAAAATCATCACATCGCTAGTGAAGTGGTCAAGGGGAAGAATGTCACAAGATGTAGCTGGAGCAGTACATGGAGGCCAAATCATGCGGAGTCTTATTCATCATTTAAGGAATTTATCTCCAAAATCCTATTGTGGAATTTTAAGGAGGGGAATGATAGGACTTGTGTTTTGGAAAGTGCATGAGAGCTGTGTTGAAGGGAGTGAACTCATGGGGCAGGAGAGGAGGCAGGCAGACAAGTTGGGGGCTCTGGTAGAATGGTGTACCACCGTCAGGGAGATGGTGGTGTGTACTAGGAGGATAGCAAAGAAGACAGTGAGACATGGCCAGATTTAGATTCTATTTCAGAGTAAAGACTAAGATTTGCTGTTGGATTGGAGGTGACAGAAGAGGAAAAAAACGTCATCTAGGTGACTCAGGTGAGAAAGACCCCATTCTGCTCTCACTAGCAGGTGTCCTGGTGTTCAGGTTGGCAGGTGTGATGCAGAAATGAACAGGACACTTGTGTTTGAGTCCTTAGTCTTACACTATTAATTCATGTGAAAGATGATAATAATAACAAGACAACATGTTATAGCTGCTCATGATTAAGTGTTGTCCATCTACTAGATACTCTACCTTTTCCTTTACATAAAAAACCATTGCACTTAGTTCTTACAACAATCCTTCCCTATTTTACAGACGGCAAAGCTCAAAAATGAGAATAATTTTGCCAGGGACACATAGCTAGTCAGTGGCAGAGCTGGGTTTGAACTCAGACCTGAATTTAAGACCACAGGTATTAACCACTATACTGTACTGCTTCCTGGGAGAGTAACTCTTGATTTTACTGTTCAGGATACCCTTTCACATTTTAGGTCATTTACTTCTCATCGAGGAGCCCCCATTCCCATTGACTCTTTCACTAGTGCTAAAATATAAAGAATTGTAATTATTTCCATTTTAAAGTTCAAAAAGGTGAAGCTTAGAAATTAAGTGAATTCTCAAGGTCACACACTTGGTAAGTGACAAAGTTGGAAATCAAAACAAAGTCTTCTGGTCCCTATGACCTCTATAGCTGATAAGTCAATTAATTTAGTTGGACCTCAGTTTTCTGATGATTAAAACAGGGAGTCATAGACTAAATGATTTATATTATATGACCTGCTTTTTTAACAGTCTGTGGTTGTACCTCTCTGTTTTTTGTATGTTGAACCACTTGGGCTAAGTAGCTAGGAATTACCTGATTATATTTAATCATCACCTTCATTAGTTACCTATCTTCACATCTAGCCTATACAATTTTGCTGATTACTTCCAACAATTTTCTGAAAAAAAAAATCATCAGGGAAATTACAAATATTTGTGTAGTATCATTATTTTATACTTCTTTCATATTCATGGTAGTGTCAAACAATGATATACACATCTTAGAATCTCATAAAATAATTGTTCATGCAAATTATATGGAATGAAATGATATAAAATTATAAAAGAGAAGTCTCATACTTCTAATATGACTATAATTGCATAAGCTTTATTAATTTAACATTTTTTCAATGAACTGTTTTGGTATGTGTATACATGTGTATATATATATATGAATATATATCTAATATATATTTAAGGAATTTGGGAATAACTGAAGATAATAGAAAAATTGAAGATTTAGACACAAGTGAAATGATTAGAACTGTCATTTAGATGATTACACTAAAGGTCATATGCTGAGCAAACAGAGTGGGAGAGATACTGGAGGTAGGAAGATAGGTAGGAAATTATAAAAATAATCTTGGTAAAGTACAACTGGACCTTGATTTACAGTCAGGGGTCCCACTGTAGGGAAATATAAATTGCAGTCAATTACACTGTTAGACACACATGCACACACACATTACTCTATTGCAAGAAGTCACTGAAATATGTGATGGATTTTAAAGTGGCCAGTTTAATTAATATCAGCAACCTAGAAAATCCAGAAAATCCTGGATATTTAATAAAGTTATTTTGAACCTGTCTTAGGAAATACAAGTGCTCACTCACGCTTTATTTAAGTGTAATCAAATTTAAAGACATTGAGTTATCTGGAAAATTGGGTCAAATTTTCATTTCATTTGCATGTTTATACACTTTCAAAATATATTATGTCACTTTTGGAGGGAGTAGACATGTGAATTTATCTATGAATAAAGGAGGGAGGTGGGCAGAGGGAAAGTGTAAGAGAGGAAGGGAGTTTTTATCTAAGTATTTTGGAGTTGTCTTCTAGGTTTTAGCAGAAGTTTTTCCTTTTTGCTGCATTTCTGACCAAATGGTTATTGCCTCTAACCGGATTAGTAAATGCTTCATTTCATCCACATTTAGGTAGAATTAATAACTCTTCTGTATGTGGTAGAGGAATGAAGAGAAGTTAAACGTTTTTTTAAAAAATGAGGGTGATAAACAGACTTGCTCTGAAGCATTGTGGGAAATCTCCAGGGGAGATAGGTGGTCCAGGCTTGACGTGATGTGTTCTGTGTAAAGGTGCTGTGGTCTAACATGAGATATAAAACTGTTACTCACAGGCTGGGCTGACCAGTGTTTCAGCCACTCCAAGTAAAACGTACTGAAGAGAAAGGTGGAAACAGGGCATGGAGGAAACGGTGAGAACTTTGCCTAAAAGAGGCTGCTCCACTGGAGGGAAGTATTTTCTATGTATTTCGAAGAAGCCAGCCACCATCACAGACAGTGCAGCAGAAAGATTCCCAGCGACTGAAGGAAAGGAGAGCAAAAGAAAAACATTAGAGAAAGAGCCCGAAAGCAGTGTGGTAGAACACAGGATTTCTTACACATTGACCCTAGGGGATGTTTCCCCAGCATGTTTTTGTGCTCTGGGGATACTCAGGTGTCAGCTAGCTGTGTTGTATGACTGTCTGGCTCTTGGCCTCTCCTCTGTCTGAAACTGCTCTGTGGATTCCTTAAGTCTTGAGTTACTGGTTAGATGGCCTCAGGCAAGTTATTTGACCTCATTATCACTTCCTCAGCTCTAAGTTGGGGTTAATGATGTTTACTTTGTAGGGTGGTTATGAGATTTAAATAAGACAATGAACTGGTATTATTTTAACAGTCCCTGGTAGCAATTAATAGCAATTATTGAAAATAAAGCAATAGTTTTGAACATTTGTCCTGCAATAAGATATATCATTCCTGATAACGTTTTAAGACATATATGAATCAGAAATGATTTTGGGGAAATTTGAAATAAAATGATCTTTTGATAAGGTTTTAATCATTATTTAAAAAATAGCTTTGAAATAATATGCAAGTGTTATCAGTCCTCTGTAGAAAAAGTAAAATAGCTATTAGCACTTTAAAAATTAGAAACTTTAGTTTACGAAAAAATATATTAAAGGTATAAATGGAAACAATTGTTCAAACAGTGGCCCAGCTCTTCTCTTTCTTTTACTTTTAAGGAATTATCCAGGGAAGTTTGGTTGACAATAAGTAGGGACTTTTGTTACAATTATGTTACAGTTTGTATCTACTGCACTATTCCATTTCTCCATTTATCATTCATATTACTGAACTTAATCCCATCGTTAGAACAGAGGCAAATTTTAGCTTGATGGAATTTACTTGAAATTTAGAGATAGTCACATTTTGCTAACTTGCATAAAATTCCAGATAAGGCAAAGCTTTCAATTCAAAAAAATCAATCTAATGTTTAAATAGCTTAGTGTTTGTTTTGGTTGATAGAGAAACTGGTAGGTAAGATTTTTGATTATATCTCAGCATTTAAATATTTCCATAAAGTCTGTGTCCCCAGGAAAAAGAAGGTGTAAAAAAGGAGGATATCTGAAAAATAGTTAGAAAATTTAGGAATATTAAGTTTTTATTATCTTGAATTAAGTTCTATAAAAGCCCATTCATAGTGAATTAGATTTTGGTTCTGTAAACACCTCATATAAAATATGAATTTCAATATTTTTTTTCTACCTTTAAGATCAAATTCATCACATAATTGCATTTATCTTGATTACTTGGAAACATTACAGAGAAAGTGAGTTCATATGGCAATTCAATTTAATATTTACTCTTTTCCTGCCATATGCAAGGAAATTAGGTACAGTTGGGGATATGAGATGAAAAACATCTGTTGTCATTGCAGACTCATATTCTATTGGGGAATGTAAGAAGACTTACATGGGAGAGATACTGGAGGTAGCAAGATTGGAAGTTAAAAGGTAATTGTGGTAAAGTATAATGCAGGCTTGAGCTGCAGTCAGGGCTACCACTTCCAGGAAATATAGAGGGTAGAAACACAAGATGCAATAGATTCCACTGATAAAAACATAGCAACTGAAGCAAGGAGCAAGGTGAAAGCAGATGTCAATGTTGAACACGTGTCCAGGTGCGACAATAATATGATAACACCCACAGCAGATATGGAGAAAATGAATTTGATTTTGAGTTGAGTTAGTGGTACAAAGGGGGTAATCTAAGATTAAGTGCTCAGAAAACAACTGAAATGTGAATCATAAGTCAGAAGATTGGTTGAGTTAAAGAGAAAGATTAATGAATAATCTGCATAGAGCTGTAATTTAGGGTCAAGTAAAATTGAAAGATGTTTAGGAAGGTAGAGAAGAAAACATCGAAGCAATGCCTTCAACTCTGCATTTGGCAGCAAGAAAAATAAGTGAAACCACTGAAAGAGAGGCCAGAAAGATGGGTAACATCTAAGGGAAGGATTCAAAGAGGAGGATACACATAATGGAAGTTTTGATCTTTCCCCTTAATCACTACTTCCCATCTCCTCCAGTACCTTCTTGTACTCAAGGCAGAAATCTGGGGTCCCCTCTGTTTTTTCTTCTGCCTCCAAAGATATTAAATTATCTAGATTTTATTTCCAAAATACATTGTGAATTAACTTGCTTCTCTCCGTAGCCACTGCCATCATTCTAAGCCAAGTCATTATCATTTTAACCCAGGCTATATACAAAAGCATATTAATTGGTTTACCTGTTTCTACTCTTGCCCATCTAAAACCTCTTAAGTACCTAACAGTCAGAGTTTTCTCACATTAAGGAAAACTTAATGTTACTTGTCTGCTTAAATTCCTTCTATGGTTTCCACAAAGTTAGGGCGAAACCCAACATCTTTAACATGGCCTGGGTGACCTCACCTGGCTCATTCATTCTCTCTAATTATTGCTACTTTCTCTTCTCTGGCCACATTGGTCTTTGTTGTCTTTCTTCACTATCTTAAATTCTTTCTCACCTTAGAGCCTTTGTTTTTGCTCTTCCCTCTGTCTGAAATGTTTTTTTCTACTCTTTACCTGATGATTATCCTTCAGGTATGTATTTCATAATCTAAATTAGATCCTACCTGTTCATCTGCCCAGAGTATCCATTTTGTTCACCAGACTTTCCACAATTTGAATCTAAATATTTTTGGTGTGTTCATTTGTACCATGCCTGTTTCAATGACTTGACTGGAACCTTCATGAAAATAGAAATCAAGTTTGTCTTGTTTACCAGTCATTACTACCAAAAAAAGTGTCCTGATTCACAGTATGCAACATGCATACACACACACTACATACATATATAACTTAATAAATAAATGAGTAAATGAGCATAGAGTTAAATACTGTGAGATATAAAGGAATTAAAACAGGTGACAAGTCACTAGTATTGACGAATGGATTATTGGTTATCTTTTAACTCAACAGAACTCCTGTGATGGAATCAGAAAGTAAGGTGATAGAGAATCAGTGGGTGGCAAATATGTGTGAGTAGTATCATCCATTCTTTTTAGAAGTTTGGGGTGTAAGAAAGGAGAACTGAATAGACATTTCTCCGAAGGAGACATACAAATGGTCAACAGGTATATGAAAAGATGCTCAGCATCACTAACCATCAGAGAAATGCAAATCTACACCACAGTGAGACATCACCTCACACCTGTTAGAATGGCAGTTATCAAAAAGATAAGAAACAAGTGTTGTTAAGAATGTGGAGAAACAGGAACCCTCCTACAGTGCTGGTGGGAATGTAAATTGGTACAGTCACTCTGGAAAACAATATGGAGGTTTCTCAAAAAAATAAAAATAGGACTTTCATATGATACAGCAATTTTACTTCTGGGCATATACCCAAAGGACTTGAAATCAGGATCTTGAAGAGATACCAGCATTTCCATATTTACTGCAGTGCTATTTGCAATAGTCAAGATATGGAAGCAACATAAATGTCCATTAGTGGACAAATGGGTAAAGAACATGTAGTGTATACATATAGTGGAATACTATTAAAAAAAGAAAACCTGCCATTTATGACAACATGGATGAACTGGGGAATATTATGCTGAGTTGAAATAAGTCAGAAACAGAAGGACAAATACTACATGATAATACTTATGGGTGGAATAAAAATAATCAAACTCATAGAAGCAGAGAGCAGAATTGTAGATGCCAAGGGCTGGGGGGAGGAAAAACTGGGAGGTATTTAGTCAAAGGGTACAAAGTTACAGTAATACTAAGGCAATGAGTCCTGCAGATCTACTGTACAGCACAGTGCCTACAGATAATAATACTCCATTTTTTACCTAAAAATTTGCTAAGAGGACAGATTTTGTTTTATGTTCTTATTACACAGTTATAAATTATTAAGTTTGTATATTTATATACAAATATATTTCACAAATATAATATATAACATAGTATTATAAATTAATAAAGAGGGGGATAAACCTTTTGGAGGTAATCTTTGTGTATGGCATAGCTTATGGTGAAGATTTCATAGATATGTACTTATCTTCAAACTTACCAAACTGTATGCATTAAGTATATAAAGCTTTTG